>NW_026590859.1:9819654-9874114 GCF_907164565.1 Psammomys obesus | reverse complement strand
CTGAATAATTCTGGTGAATGTTCTCAGGAATGAAATTCAGAATGTGGGATGGAGAGGACAGGCTGGAAAGGTGACACCCTTCCACTAAGGTGCAGGTACAATATCACACACAGACACACACATTTATATGCATGCATTCATGCATGAATACATAAATACATACATATATACCAAGGTAAGGGAGGACACAGATCATTACAATATTACTCACATATACACATACATGCACACTCCCTTTCTCTCTCTCTTTCAACACACACACATGTATATATCTATATCTACATATCTGTATCTATGCCAAGGTAAGGGCAGGTACAGATACAATATTACACATATACACAAATATCTATACATGTATACATATATCTGTACATGCATATATATATATATATATATATATATGGTTCCAACATACAGTATATATAAATATATATGTGAAAACATTAAAATAGAAAAGAAAGCAGCTCATAGCAACTGTTTAAGAACAGTGAAGAACGTTCACAATCACTTTTTAGTGAAGCTGAGAGAGAAGAAACTAAAGACTCATAAAACTGCACAGACCAGCAGAGGTTCAAAGGGCCAAACAAGCGTGGCGATGCTAGGATTCTGCAGCACGCAGCAGGGAAGCCCATGCAGGAAGGAGAACTCTGAATTCAGAGTTAAGGCTTTGCTGGCTATTGGGTCAGACATACAAAGAAACTGAGCTCAGCAGAACTTTCCTAATGAAGGGAGAGCCAATGAACCTGAAGCTCCAGACTCTACTCATGTGTGCCTGACAGAACCCAGCACTGTTCATCCATCACGATCACGTTGTCAAATGTGGGGACATTTCTATAAAACACCTGCAAATCTGTGTCTTCTGGACACGACAGGGCCACTGAATGCATGAGCTCACAGCAGCTGTGGTTGCCTGCATAAGACCCCTATAAGACCAAGTCAGTCAACATTCCAGCATGGATGGGGGAAGGAACACCTGAAGCCCCTTCCCTAGTTGAAAGCACATTGGCAGTTGGTGGGTAGTGGGTGTGGCGGGACATTTTTCTTTAGGAAGACTGGCTTCTGGTAGGTCGCCCAGGCCCCGGTGGGCAGACCCACATCCATGGACATACAGGCACCACTAAATGAACTCCTGGGTTCCAAAATAAAAGGGTATAAAGTTAGAAAAGAGAAGTTTTAGGGGAGAGAGTTAGGGAGAAGTTGAGGGGAGTGAGTATGGGTGAATGTTATCAAAATCTATTGTATAGATCTATGAAATTCTCAAATAATAAATAAAAATATATAAATACAAGAGTTTCCAGAATTCATCACATAACTACAATGGGAGCTCTTAACACAGACACTCAGAACTGTGAAGGCACATAGCAGAAGTGACTGTGGGGTGCTTAGCCCTAAAGCTGCAATGGTATAGCACCTTCGCCTGCCCCAAGTTCAGGAGACATATTAGAAGAGGTATAAGAACATTTACAAGATCCAGAAATCAATTATCAATGGCAAATTCTGAAACATTCTCTGCTCTCTGAAACTGTGATACAGTTTGAAGGAGGGCATTTTCCGGTGAGATAAATGGATCTCACAGAGCCCAGCATCCAAAAGATGTAGGCAGTAGCTACGGAGCAGTGCCACTTCAAAGTGCGGACCACTAGACATCGTTCAAGAAAATCTGAATGAGCATAAATGTAAGGGGGTTAATAGAAAGGTCCCTGTATTTGTCAACTCTCCCAAAATGTACAAAGCAATTACCACACCAACTTGAGAAGCTGAAAGAAATTTTCTAAACTACAAGTGAACAAAACTAGTTTTACATCAGCAAATCTACCAGCTTGCAACTATCAGGCTCACATTTGCTGATATCACTGGCCCACAGTGGACCAATTCCATTTTATCTCCTAATAGAATTTGCACTTGGATATTTATGTATTGTGTTTATTTTAGGACGATTATTTATAAATATTTCCCTCTGGTAACAAGACATTTTATTGACAATTTTAATTGTGGTCATTACCTCTGGTGATTTCCAGGGAATGATGGCAACTTACAGATACTCAACATGAATAACACATTGACTGTGGTCAGGGTATGAAGCACTGTTCTAGGCCAGTCTCACTCAGGAACCTACTCTCTCACCTCCAGACAAGCCCTTTGACTTATGACCTTCAATATCTCTTGCTGGCTACATGGAGGGCAAGGTAAGTACAGGTCTGCCATCGTCTCCTTTAACCTTCTCTTCATAGTGTTAGCATAAACCATCTGCTGTGTGACAATATTGCTAGGAAGATGTAAACAAAGATCTACCACCCCATATAGGAAACCAACACCAAATAAATAAGGGTATAATCAAAGCCAGACAGCCAATAGATGAGTTTGTTAGGTTGCTTCCCTCCAGGGGCATGGGGGAGTGATACATCACCTCAGAGAAAATTGGCCCATAACACCATCTTAAAACCTTGTCCTCATGTACATCATCTTTCTTCCTGTTCTTCTGGGTGATGAAGTGGTCCCTGCCCCAGTCCTTTGGCATCTTCTTCCCCACAACACTTTTCATGGCTCTTGCCTTCTTGGGTTCAAGTTTCAGCTCTGTTATTACTCTAGAAGGCTTTCTCTGAGCCTTACCTAAGGCTGACCCATCTCACTGTGCTCTGTATCTTTCACAACACCTCCTGCCCTCCAAAATGGATGCTGTCAGGCATAGTGACAGGAGGGAGAGGCAGTTCTGATCTGAAAGTTCTACGTCAGACTGGAATGTGTAGTGAGAGTCTGTCGTAAAACAAAGCTAACACATTTGTATGTTTGCCAAGCTAGTTGCCTTCCCTGCCCTCAAAAAATATAAACTCTTAGTATTGCTGAGACCCTGTCTGTACATCCCAGTACATAATCAACCACCTGGCATGTAGTATACTTTTGACGTAAATTAATGAACCCGTATGTAGTGTTCTAGGCCACCATACAAAATATTAGGCTGAGTGGTTTAAAATATAAATTTATTTTCTCACAGTTCTAAAAACTGAAAGTGTGAAATCAGGTATTGGCAGAATCACAGTCATCCAAGGTCTATTCTTTTGCCTATAGATGGCCACCTCTCCACATGGGTGCCCCTCTGCATGAGCACCATGGTGTCTCTTAGGCTTTGTCCTAACCTTTTCTCTCCTAAGACAAAGCCTTATGTAGCCCAGGCTGGACTCAAACTCCTCTGAAGACCTCTTGAGCTTCTAATCTTTCTGCATGTGTTTCGTCAGTGCTGAGATTATAAATGTGCAGCCCTAAACAGTCTACTCACTGTTAGGGTGGGACACAGAGTATGGTGCATACTCACTCACAACCGAGCTGCATCCCAGCTCTTTAACCTCTTCTTGAGAAGGTGCCAGAATGTTGGATTAGGACTCAACCCTAATATACTCATTTTAAGTCAAGTTGCCTCTTTAAAGACTTGATACTGAAATGGGGTCACTGTCTGAGAGCAGCAGATGGAAATATCAATATAGGACTTTGAAGGACACAACTTACTTCACAGCCTCATAGATGATACCATATCTCTCTACAAAGCATTCTCAGTGTGGGTGAAAAGTTACTACAGCCTTAGGAAGCCTCCAGAAAATACCCTGGGCCAGTTCTTCCCCAGTCTCCTCAGATATCCAGGAAGGATATTTGGTAGTTCATAACTCATCTGAAGCATGGATACAATGGGTTACCGAGAGCCATTCCCAAACTCATATCCTGCCAACAAGGTCTCCAAGGCTCATGTCTGTAAACATCCTAGTTCTCATCTCTATTGCTGTGATGAACACCACAAGCAAAAGCAACTTGGGGCTGTGGGGCAAAGGTTTATTTCATCTTTTAGATTAGAGGAGTCTATCATCTAGGGACATCAGGGCAGGAACTCAATGCAGGAAATTAAAAAGACCATGGAGAGATGCTGCTTACCTAATTGCTTTCATGGCTTGCTCAGCTTGTGCTCTTAAAAAACTAGGGATGGTACCGCCCTTGGTGGACTGTGTCTTGCAACATCAATGATTGATCCACAAAATGCTCCACAGGCATGCCCACAGGCTAATCTCTTAAAAACACACCCTCCACTGAGTACCCCTCTTCCAGGAAACTCTAGTCTGTGTCAAGTTAGCAAAAACTAAACAACACCATCCCTGGCTGGGTGGCTGTGTGCTTGGCCATGGTGAGGCTAGCTCACTAGATTGCAAAGGCCACGAGCTGAGGAAAGCTTCTAAGTGGTGGGGGAGGTCTGACAGGCAGAGTGCAATTGACCTGGTCTGTCTGCAGCTGTCTGGGGATCAAATTTCCATATCACCTGCTTTGGCCAGGCTTCAGGAACTGAGCTGTCAAGCAAAATCCTGTAATTGCCCCAGGCTCATCCACACCTTCTCCCACTGTCTCCTAATTGAGGTTTAATGGCTTCAGTCACAGAGGGGGCTTTTCCTGTCTTCATAGATAGAGATTCTTTCATCTGACCATCAGTCCAATTATTTTAGCATTTGGGATAATTGACAGAAGTCAGACCTGGCTGCAAGGAATTCCCCAAGCCACAGAGGTCTTTGTGGTACTTGCCTGGATGGGTGTATGCATTTTCATTCTAGTTGGGATGCCATTTAAAAACCACGACTAGATAGAAGAGGAGGAAGTGAGAGCCTATGGGACTTTCTGAGGTGGTTATATCTGACTTTTAATTGCATTTTGTATCTTAAGTATTTCTTATTTTCACTCCTTAAGTGAACTGACTTAAATGCTGTAGATTTCCTATTTCAAATGGGGTTTGATTTACTTGGCTCCCTTTAGATTTCATTCTTTTGCCATGATTTGCATTCCACCTGATAACCAGTTTAGACTTGATTATCGAACTACTACAGCTCCACTATAGATCCTGAGAGACAATGAACTGAGCCCCAAACTGGAAGGACCAAACTCTGTAGTGGCATTTGGCCTCCTGGAATCTTGTAACTCCAGGGCATGAGTGAGGATGATGTCTTCCGTCATTAGCCGAGCTGGCATGAGGGAGTTGGCCACCGGAGCATCCTCTTTGTTTGGGTTGGGAGGTGTGTAGCAGCTGAGGGCAGGGTTCTCTACAGCTGGTTTCTGACGAGATGGTAGCGTTGTTCAGTTGTTTGACACATGTAATGACTTCAAACAGTTTGTGATGCGGTCTTGCCAAGAGTAAGGTGATTACAACCATTTAGAATTTGGCTATGCAGTAGCTGGTCAGTAGAGGTTTTTCTTAAAGTGTAAAACAGACCACTGTAACCTTTAAAGGCTCTCTTTTGAGAAGGGGATGCATGCACATATTTATTGAATTACTGAGAGCTGTTCCAGTGTGGACTAGAAAAAGGAAGTTGGGGTGTGCTTCCCTGGAAAGCCTGTGAACTAGCGTGTGTCTTCTGCTCTTCAAATATTTCGGCCTCAAGCCACAGGAACTGCTCGCAGGTCTTCTCACAGGAGGAGAGTAACAGGCACGCCCAGGTTCCTGCTATCAACGTTCAGATGTGGATGAGTGAAAAAGCATGGAAGTCTTACCTAGTTCACCTTTGAAGGGACCATTCCCATCAATCAGCCTGTATATGTTTTTTAGCCTCCTCTGAGGGCTGCAGCCCCACGCGAGGGCACTGGGAAGAAGCATAGCACATGGTGCCTGCTGTCAAGAGAGAAAAACATTAGCAAAAGTTTTAGGTCTAGGCAGGGTGCAATGAAGAATGAACTTACATAGCTCTTAAAAATGTCTCTAGGGAATTCAGGAGGTAAAGCGAGCTAAAGTCAGTGAGTACCACTTAGGGGTCACTAACTGAAGCCATACCTTACATTTTTAAAATTTCGCAGTGTTCTGCGCAGCGGATTCTATTGTCATTTTCTACAAACAAGGTAACTACTTCTTAGCGAGGTGCCACGTGCTGGATGGCATAATTAACCACTGCCAAATTCTTTCTCTTTTATGAAATTATCCACTCCTCAGAGAACATAAAGCATCATACCTTAAAAATACCAATCAAGCCCATTTAAGATACAACAAAGCCCCTGAGCAACCTAAATGACCACATCTCTTCCTTCTGTCTCCAGAGCTGACCCAACTCATAAAATTTAGAACCCACAATTTTGACCACTACCTTAAATTGTGTCTCAAAGTTAATTAATGAGTATACGAGCCATCAGAAAGAAGCCATGTAGTTGGTTGGGTTGAATGGCAATTGGGACATTGACCCACAAAGGAAGAGGCTTTGGAACAGGGAGAACACTTGGGGAAGGACCAGAAGAATACACCAGGAAGAGACAGGAGTCTTGGTGGGAGGACAATCAGCATGTTCTCTTCCTGACATGTAGCATTTGAAGGCTGAGGTGTGTCAGTGGTAAGAGCCCTTGCTGCACAAGCATGAGGCCCCAAGCTGGAGCCTTCAACACCTATATAAAGAGCCAGGTGTGCACACCTCTTATGCTAGTGATGTGGGGGAGCACATACAGGATGAGGACTGGGGCTTTCTGGCTGCCAGCTCTGTTCCAGGTTAAGAGAAAGAATTTGTCTCTGGAGGACTGCATGGAGAGAGACTGACAGAGCAGGACACCTGGTGTCTTCTCTCGGTAGCCTTCAAGGTTTATTACTCCCTCCTTTGGGGACATATATCTGTGATGGTAGGTATTCCACTATGTAGAAACTATCATGCTCTCAATATAGCTGCTCATCTTAGGAATAAATCCCACCAGGAAAGAACCTTTGTCTCTGCAAACCCATAGCCTCCAACATTACGATTTTCCCTAGGAACATCTCGAAATGCAACACAGAACACAGTTGGTTCCAGACAGTGTCGGAGAGGGGTGGAAATGCATCTGCCATTATGTTTGACTCACTTTCTCAACTCTTTCTCAGTACTGCGAGGATGTTCCTTTGTTACTGCAACTTGCCTTGGGAAACCTGCCTTGGGAAAGCCCTACCGGTAGAAGCTGTTCCTACAAGTGTGTCAGGAAGCTCATGGGCAGAGCACACCCTCCCTCACCACAGTCAGACACAAGCCAGGGAGAGACCGTTGTCCACTTGTGTCAATCCAGGGCCATGTCTGTGTTCAGTTGTGCACAGTCAGAACTTTGAGACCTGGTACATAATGGTGCGCAGACACGTTGCTGGAGTTCTTAAAAATTTCAGGATTTTGGTAAGTGCTGGCAGACTATACTGTCCATCACCTCCCTTAATGTTATATCAGAACAGTGGGCTTAAAAAGTCATCTGATTATGATGTCAGGCTATATATTCAATTCTCATAGGAGAAGGCCAACAGGTCATGTGCATAGTTCTTTGGGATGAAGCCACAAATCCCATGTGTTTCTCTTGTTTCTCAGAAGAATGAAGTTTTTCAATTACAAAGAGGTCAGACAATTCAGATAGGGAGAGATGAGACACACGGAGTCCAGGACACTTGTTGTCTCTGGGGTACAGTGACTCAGTGAGTGTAGCGGGAAGAGTTCTCCCTTTTCCATTATTTTTTTTCCATTATCGCCCATGTGGTATGACCCTCTGCCTTCCCTGGTTGAAAAGCTGGAGATCTTAGGGTTGATGGTATCTGAGCACAGGTGCCAGGAAAGTTATTTTATTCTAGTCTTGATCCAGGAGAATTTCACAATTGTCCTCTTTTGATCCGTAGATCTGTCGCCATCAGTCACACGCGTTCAGTCTTAATTAGCAGGTGGACAAAATAACCCTTTAAATCCAACCTTTACCTGAAATGGCCAGAAGTCCATTCATGTCAAGATACCTAAAAAAATGCACTCCCAGGTCTATTGCCCTCCATACTGAGGGAAACCTATAAGAGTAAGAGACGAAGTTAGCTGATTCCTACAGTCCATTCCCATGTGACAGACAGTCTTTTATTTTTGGAAGAGTTAATATCTCCTCCCAGGAATAGATTTTTACGTTGCTAATGAGATATGTGGTAGACTGCCAAGGTTCCCAACATTTCAGCCAGCTAGTGACTTGTTATATGGCCGAATACAGGGTAACCAGACATGCATCTTTAGAGGAAGATAAATGGTCATTTTTTAAAAGAGGATGGAAACATCTGGATAGTTGGTTCTCCTTTGGGAGCTTTATTAACTTCACGAGTAAACACAGCTTTCAATTTTGAGTCAGCAAGAATTTGAAAACAGATTTTTCCATGTGAGGACTGGACTAATGGGGTCAGGTTTGGTCACTCTAAATGTTGCTCCCTCTGCCAAAGGTCCTCATAGACCAAGAGAGAAAAGGCTGTGCAGATGCTTAGAAATGACCTTACTTGTGAGAAAGGAAGAGAAGTGTGGGTAAAATCCTCTAATCGGAACTTTCATGAGGAATGACTGTTTGTCTGGTTGTTTCTTTTCTTTTTGTCATGAAAGCTACAACATCTTTTCCCACTATTGGAAAAAATAAACAAAAAAAGCTCAACCCTCTACTGGAAAACGTTTAAACATTTCTCTTATATTCACAGAATGAAACATGACTCAAAAGTAAAAGAATGAAACCCTGATCTATACAACACATGGATGACCTTCAAATGCCTTCTGCTTAGCCAGACATAGTAAGCCACACTCCAGATATTCCATCTCTGAAGAGGCAAAATGGCAGAGACTGGAAGAAATTGATGTTGGCCAGCAAATCAGATGTGAGGCCTGCTACAAAGAGGAATGTCCTGAGCCTCATAGAACCCTTCTGTGTTGTTGGGAGAGTGAAGGCCTCATTTCATGTACCAGGACAGAACTGTGAAGCATGGGGGTCTCAGCCGTTCAGAACATTGGCTGCTCTGGCAAAGGGTTCAAGTTTGCAGGCAATTGTACGTAAGATTTAAATGAATAAATTTGTTCATCACATTTGCCTGACCTTCCACTTTGAACATAGAAACAATATTTTTCCTCAGAACAGGCCACAGCATGAGTACTCTTAGCTTGGACCCTGAGACCTGTGGGGACACAACTTATTATTTTCCTTTTGCAGCATCAGTTAAACAATCTACATGTTTCCGGAAGAGAGTCAATATGAACACTATATCCTTAGTGTTTGTAGTCTGACCTGTCATGCTATAAGATGGATGCAGCAGTTAATTACAACTTATTTTTTAGATCAAATTCAATTCATTGCATAAAGATAAATATTCCAGAAGACTAGAGACTAGAAGTATGCACATACCCAAGAATAAATACTTATCTGTCTATCTATCTATCTATCTATCTATCTATCTATCTATCTATCTATCTATCTATCTTTCTAATTACTATTGATACAAATAGTTATCCCTAACTTTCACATGAACCATTTACTTCCAAAGGGCTCTTAATTTCCAATAGATATTTAAAGCTATTAAATAAGAAATAAAACTTGTTGTGTTTGGCATATGTGGTGCCACTCATGTGTTTGAACACTTGGTCCTCAGCTGGTGGCGGTGTTTAGGAAGATTTTAGAATGGATAGAAAATCTTGCTGAAGGAGGTGGGTCATTGCAGGGGTGGGGAAAGCCTTGAGATTTTACAGGCTTGTCTAACTTCTTCTTCTGTTTGCTTGCTGACTGCCAAAACAGTGAGCAGCTGCCTAGCTGTTCACTTCTCTACCACAATGCCTTCCTTGGTGTGACAGAGTGAATCCTTGTGAATTGCAAACTGGAAGAAACCCTTCCTTAAATTGCTTCTTATTAGATATTTTGTCACTACAATGAGAAAAGTAACAAATATAAGGGTATAATACAAACAAATGGAAGTATTAAAAAAGATTACAACCTACAGATGGGTATGGTGAAATTTGTCTTCAATCCCAGCACTCAGGAAACAGAGACAGGTGGATACATATAGATTCAAAGCCAGAATAGTCTACATAGCAAGTTATAGGACAGTCAGGGCTACGTAGAGAGCCCCTGACTCAAACAAACAAATAAACAACAACAAAAAATTAGAATCTAAACAGGCGAACACTTCCTTACAGGGACACAAAAGATGTCTGCCACTCGGAGCATGTTGGGACAGGTCTACCTGTTGAGGAATTTTAGTCCAGCAGCTTGGATACTCTGGCTGGAATACAGACATGCTTTTAATCCCATAAAGGTATAGGCCATCCTGGTATAGAGCAAGTTTCAGGTAGAAAGTTTAGGTCCGGGCGTGATGTTACCCATCTTTAATCCCAGCACTTAGGAGACAGAGACATGCAGATCTCTGAGTTCCGTCCAGGCAGTTTTGTTGAGTCAGTAAGTTGAGAGGCAGTGCCATGGTGTTGAGTTCATAGCAGGTCAGCTCATGGAATTCAGAGGCAGATTTTACCAGGAGAGTTTTACAGAGACAAGTTGAAGAGAGAACAAGCTGGACACAGGTAAAGACAGAATGAACCAGATAATGAGAAGGAGCCAGAACATTAGAACAGATTACTAGAGTTAGTTTGAGGCCAAGCAGAGCAATTTAGTCAGAAGCTGAGAGAAGCCAGATTGAATCAGTCAGCTAGGACAGGAGTTTGAGCCAGAACAGCTGAGTTGAACCAGCCAGACAGAATTCATAAACAACCAGAAAGAATAGGCTCATTCAGTGGTAACTATCAGAGGCAGAAAACATTCTAGGTCTAGATTAGATTGTACGAAGGCTAGAAGAGGACTAGATCTAGGTTAGCAGACAGAGGCAGTAAGCCTCAGAAGTGACAATAACCTCAGGTGAATAAAGGATACTTTTACATCTTCCTGCACTGTCTTCACAACCACTCTCTCCAGGATCATTTCCCAGTGCAGTGAGCATGAGCTGCCCCCTTACTAGATGCTGCTCAGCAGAACTTATTTTAGAGCCCACATGATAAATACCATATACAGTTGCTCCTATATGGTCCATTTCAGGGCAGAATCATCCTCAGATACACACTCTACACAACAAAGCTTCTGGGCTTTCAAAAAAAAAAAAAAAAAAAAAAACCTGGTTCTGATGAGACACAAGTCAGAATTATGGTTCCTTTTGCAAGGTTTCCCTGTTGTTTGTCAAGCTTTGTTAAATTTCTCAATATGTACAGGGCTTTGACCACATTCTGTGGTTACTGATGTTCAGAACAGGGCACTTGAGTGATGCTAAAAGGCTGTGGGCTTAAAGATGCAAATAATGTCTTCGAATTAGACAGATTTGTCATGTTCCTAGAGATAACTTGAAAAAAATGAAACCCTGCTTGTGTACATCTGGTACATGTGGAAGTCAGAGGATAATTCATTCCTTAGGCTCTTTCCACCTTGTTTATTGAGGCAGGGTCTCTCTTTGGCTTGGGATTACCGATTATCTTGGCTTGGCTCTCACATGAGCCCCAGTGATCCACCTATCTCTACCTCTTCACTACAGCAACCACTTAGGTATTATTTTTTTTAAGATGGGTTCCATGAATTTACAACCTCATATTTGCAAGACAAGCACTTTATCAACTGAGTTCTCATGCCAACCCACAAACTCAAGTTTTCTCATGTTCTTCTTTTAATATAAATTTTTATTTAGTACAATTTATTCACTTCATATCCCAGCTGTAGCCCAACCTTTGTCCCCTCCCAACCCCATCCTTCCTCCCTCCCTCATCTCCTCCCATGCCCCTTCCCCAGTCCACTGATAGGGGAGAACCTCCTCCCCTTCCCTCTGACTCTAACCTTTCAGGTCTCATCATGACTGTCTTTCATAGTCTTCCTCTGTGATCAAAGAGGCAGTCACTGAATTCATGTCATTCTTATGTGTGGCACATAATTGATAAAGCCTACTTTGTCTTATTATTTCAAGAATCGTGTGAGGTATTTGAAATACCACATAGCATGTAGGCCAGTTTTGTCTCCATTGTCTTTTTCCACAATGGTTTTACAGAGATAAATAAATAAATAAATAAACAAACAAATAAATAAATAGAGGGACCTTGACACAGCATTTAGCTTTTAAAATCCATCTTAATCGTTTCTTCTAGTCTGATGCCAAGGACACAGCCCCTCCCCCCATCATGTCAGAGGTGGAGTCCTTTTAAAGTTTAGCAGTTCCCTCTGTGGGCCATGACTCCCATGGGTCATAAAGTCCTATGGGTCACGACTCCCTTGGGTAATAAAGTTTTGTGGCCGGGTTCAAACTGGCATGCTTTCAACTTTTTTAATAAAGCAAAGATAAAAACCAAACATTTTTTGATACCAGAGCTTATTGCACTCTCATGGTATACTTGCTTTGTGAAACTTTTGCCTCCATTGTGCCTAGTCTATTCAGCCACCCTGATGCATTTCTTGTGTTAATGCCTTGTGGTTTTCTGGTGAAGGGTGAAAAAGAATCAAGGGACTCTTGGGGAACCTCTGGGAAGCTAGGGGTAATGATCGGTTTGAATGTCATCTGACCACAATTTAGAATCACCTGATCAGGGAGCCTCGACTGAGGAACTGTCTTGATGGCTTTAGTTGACAGAAGACCCACCCCACATGTGCATGGCACCTTCTGGCAGCATCTCAGATAAAAAGGGTGTAGGGGACGGAAGACAACTGCACTTTTGCTTGCTTGGCATTTCCTCGTGCTGCTAATTTGATCTGGTGCTGGTTCAATCACTCGTTAGAACAACGGTTTTCAAAGTGTCATAATTCACTAAGGACCAACCGCTCTGCAAGAACTCTAGGTTTTCTGCTCCAGGCTGGGGCTGATGAAGCACCCAGCCCCCATGGACAGAACAACTAAAGGTTTCTCGTGTCAGGCAGCTACTGTGGTAGAATGTTAATAGAGCAGGACATGTCCCTTTATTATTACTTTGGTTTGTTTTCTGATTTCTTTTTTATTTGCTTCTAAATCTCCAAGTGAAGGAGATGCATATATGTGCGAAGACGGCCAAGTAAAAAACATGATGCATACATGTATGAAGACGACCAGGTAAAAAAACATGATGGGTCAAATCAGAGCTAACGGCAGGAACTAGGAGCTTAGCTGGCTGTTAATTCTGCTTTTGTATGTATTTGAAATTTTTTGTAACACAGAGGTAGATGAGTTAGCCCCAGCAGAATTAAAAAAGAAAAAGAAAAAAGACAACCTAGAACGTTGGTCTACAATTTCATGCTCTCCTCTGTGATCACACTCCGGGAGATCCACGCATCATTTACTCGGCTTTGCACACCGACTTTGAACGCTTTCCAAATGTGGTAATCTGGTCTAACCTGCTCGTTATTATTTTTTTCTATATATAAAAGATCATAGGCCCTGTTAGATGCATCAGAATGCCATTCTATTCGCCTTGGGCAAAATGCTCGCACTTCCACATTTTCCTTGAAAGAGGAGGACAGAATGAGGCTGGGGGTGAGGGGTGGGGGCGAAGAGCCGACCACTGAGTTTCCACTTTCCACAGAATGGCAAGGTCCTTGGGGAGACAGTAAATTGAAATTAAGGCTGTTTCAGGCAGCCTACAGGATGTGTCTGCAAATGTAGACGCACCGAAAATGGTGAAACAGTCTGTTTGTGCCCATTCATACGAACTGAGGGCCTTGTAATGTGCTCCAGCCCCTGGGAATGGTGGCTGGCTCGAGGAACGGCGGCCGGAAGAACGGGATGGATTTGACATAAGTACTTCTAAGTGCTCTGAAGGCCCCCACGCCTCCCTGTGGTTTACAGCGAGGTCCGCTGGGAGCCACAAGGAAAGAGCTCAGTGAATCCCCACAGCTTTTCGTTTTAAGGATAACAAATCTTAAAACAGGTGTGAGCTCAGAGAGCTCCTTTTACTCCTTGTTTTCAGTCTTCTGTGGCCAGCCAGCTCTCTCGCGCTTTGTTATTATCATTCCACAGATGGGGAAGTCCGGAGTCAGGCAAGGGAGGAGAGGAGCAAGAAGCTGAATAAACAAAAAGTGCTTGGAGTGACTAATATTCATGAAGTCCACTGGTCATGCACTATGAAATTTATTAAAGTGTGGTTTCCATGAGAATGGATTAGTGGAGGTAATGAGCACACAATTTTAAAAAGAGGCTTCCAGGAAATGGCTTCCTGGGCCTGGTTGTGCCGGGTGAATAATGCGGCCAGAGATCATATAGTCAAAAGCTTTGTTAGGGCTTTTGGGAAGGGTGGGGGCGCCTGCAGCAGGGAAAGGAAGATAGAGGGAGACTAGAAGTCTGGCTGGAAGGTCCTTGAAGCTTTCCTCCTTTGTACACATTAAGCCTGGGGATTGCACAGAAGGCCTCTGAGTCTCAGTCCTGCCACCTGGTGGACAAGAGGCACCCTGCGAGGACCCAGGAAACATGGCGGCTTCCATCTTCCCAGTCACTTTTGAATGCAGGGTTTGGGCTGTCTTTAAGAAAAAAATAGGTTTTCCCTAGTAAGGGAAACAGGGACTATTTCTGACAGGAACTCAATGGAAGGTTCTTTGACACCTCCCCCCCCCCTGCAAGGGAGGAGCAGTCCTGTTAGGCCACAGAGGAGGACTTTGCAGCCAGTCCTGAAGATACCTGATAAAACAGGGTTAGATGAAAGGGGAGGAGGTCCCCTCCA
Organism: Psammomys obesus; assembly: GCF_907164565.1. Taxonomy (NCBI): domain Eukaryota; kingdom Metazoa; phylum Chordata; class Mammalia; order Rodentia; family Muridae; genus Psammomys; species Psammomys obesus. The sequence continues at coordinate 9,859,685 of NW_026590859.1, read as the reverse complement.
ATCAGTGGACTTGGAAAGGGGCAGGGAGGAGATGAGGGAGGGAGAGTGGGATTGGGGGAATGAGGGAACAGGATACAGCTGGGATACAGAGTTAATAAAATGTAACTAATAATAAAAATTAAAAAAAAATTAAAGTTATATAAGGAAAAAAACCAGATACAATAAATCTTTTAAAAGAAAAAAAAAAGAAAAGAAAAAGTCTGGGCACAGGGGTCTTTTCTAAGACTGATATTCCAGCCAAGGACCACTGATGGAGATGGCCTGGAAACCCTGCACAGAGGTAGCCCATGGCAGTTCAGTGTCCAAGCACATTCCATAGTAATGGGGACAGGGACTGTCTCTTGACAGGAACTGATTAGCCTGCTCTTTTATTACCTCCCCCCTGAGGGGGGAGTAGCCTTACCAGGCCACAGAGGAAGACAATGCAGCCACTCCTGATGAGACCTGATAGACTAGGATCAGAGGGAAGGGGAGGAGGACCTCCTCTATCAGTGGACTGGGGGAGGGGCTCAGGTGGGGAAGAGAGAGGGAGGGTGGCATTAGGAGGGGAGGAGGGAGGGAACTACAGGGAGGATACAAAGTGAATAAACTGTAATTAATAAAAATAAAAATAATTAAAGGGAAAAAAAAGAACCAGGTGTACTCCACTCACTGTTTCCTTGGTTACTAAAGTGTGTTTGGAGCAAACGCAAAAACACAGGCACTGTCACAAATGATGCCGAAACAAACCTAAATACTTGTGTTACTTATTTTTCTACAGCTGTGATCCAAATGTCTGAGACAGTGTAAAAGGAAGACTCATTCATGTTGGCTCACGGCTTCAGACATCTGAGTCCAGAGATCTTGGCTCAGATGATTCTGGGCCTGTGGTAACTGACAGAGGGAGCATGAGGAGAAAGATGTCCTTCTCCTCTAGATCATTAGGAGGAAAAGCAGCTAGCTGGTGAGGGGACTGAGGACCTGACATAACCTTCAAAGGTCCCTCACGACCTAACTCCTCATAAGCTCCATCTCCTATGATTTCCAGATAGCCCTAAAACAGTTCTGCTATCTGGAGACCAAGCTTGAATACATGAGCCTGTGGGAAATGTTGCATATGGAGGCAAAAAAGGAAACATGTTTTGTTGGTTTTACTCTTGCTCTTGTTTTGTATTTTATCTATTTTTTTTAAGGTCTCTCATTCTGCTGTTCTGTCCCATCACGACCTTCACAGTTAATTTCCGTAGCTTCTTATCTTCAGTCTTAGTCGAACGTTAGTCTCTTAAATATGTTTTATAATCAGTTCCAACTCTTCCAAAGTGTTGAGGTCACCCTTTATTTCTCTCTTTCACACGTCTGCTCTATCAGCAAGCATACCCTCTTGTTTGTGAGCGCAGCTTCCCAGGACCACTTCATTACCCACATCTGAGCCACTTATGTGGCTCCTGAGTGATTGACACAACCTCCTAATTGCTCCATTGGTTTCCAGCTTTGCGGGCTCTGGTCTACCCCCCCCCCCCGCCTCTAGGCACCAGGATGAGTCAAGAGAACATGAGAAACACTCCCCTTCTCTGCTCAAGACATCTAAGCTCATCAAGAGTAAATCCTAAAGTTTTATAGCATGTTTGAAGGCCTGGCCACAATCCCTTCACAGTTCTCATCTCCTGTTTTCTGCCCACTGTTTCACTGGTCTCCCCACTGGTCCCCAGTGAGGTTACCTTCTCGTTGCTCTGTCCAAATACTTAAAAAGAAGCAACTTTAGAGATGAAAGGCTTTTTGTTGGCTTGCAGTTAGGTAAGATGGAACCCATCACAGTGGGGGAGCCGTGGTAGCAGAAGAGAAGCATGAGGCAGCTGTCATATTGCATATGTAATCAGGAATAGAAAGCAGAGCTGAAGTGGGGCCGGCTACAAACTCTCACATTCTACCCACAGTGACCCACTCCCTCCAATGAGGAGCCACCCTCTAAAGGTTTCAATAACTTTCTGAAACAGCACCAGCCAACCGGGGGCCAAGCATTTGATCACGTGAGTTTGTAGCATGACATCCACACCCAGACCCTAGCAGGGCTAAGAATTTAGTCTCTGAGGTGGTCTCCTCTGCCTGGAATGTTGGTTGCCAAAGACACCCACATGCCTCTCTCTCCTTCCTCCAAGTCTCTAATCAAACATTGCTTTATAGACTAGCACTTCTATTACTGCCTTCTTTAAAATAATTCTCTCCTTCCTCTCCAGACCCATTAGACTTTCTTGACTGATTAATTGTTTTTACAATTTCACTGTGATAAAATGCGCATGAAATGTGCCATCTCAGCTATCTAATATATGTCAAATTATTGGTTTAACATAAACATACTCATAACTGGATACGTGCACAGCGAATACCTTAGGGTTCTTATCGAAGTGATGAACACCATCACCAAAAGCAACTTGGGGAGGAAAGGATCTATTCTGCTTATACTTCCACATCATTGTTTATCATTAAAAAAAAAAAGAGTCAGGAAAGGAACTTAAATAGGGCAGGAACCTGGAGGTAGGGATGTTCCTTACTGGCTTGTTGAGCCTGCTTTCTTTTAGACCCCAGAACCACCACCCCTGGGAAGGCACCACCCACAATGGTCTGGGCCCTCCCCCACTGGTCACTGGTTAGGAAAATGCCACACAGGCTTGCCTACAGCCAGATCTTATGGAGACATTTTTTTTTTAATTGAGGTTGCCTCCTCTCTGACTTTAGCTTTTGACATGAAACTATTCTTCACAGTGAGCAATCATGACTATTAAGCCATGTTTGTCCAGAAAACTCTGCTGTCCTCACTGAGCAGTGAGCTCCATAGCTCCTGGCCATCCGCCATTCTCTCTGTTTCTTCACATAAGTATATAGCCGCTGTGATGGCCTTTTACTGAGCCTAATGATTTTAAGGATGAATAATATTCCATTGTGTGTACATAATGTATTTTGCTGAACCTCTTCATTCTTTTGTTTAGCACTTGTGCTGCTTCCCTGATTTGCTATTATGGATAAGGTTTCTGTGAGTATAGGTGTACAAATATTGCTCCATTATTTTAGTTATTATCATGATTAATTGTGAGGAAAGCCTTCCACAGGCTAGTGGAACTGTTTGGGAACATTGTAGAACATTGGAGATGGGGCCTAGTTGGAAAACAAAAAACTACAGAGACTTGAGGGTGATAAGCTGGCTCTACATCTGGCCCAAGCCCTCTGCTTCCTGGCTGGCCAAGCTGTGAGCAAGCCATGCTGAAGGCTCCTGACACCATGCAGGAGTACCATGCTTTCCCACGACGATGAACTGTGCCCCCTGAACCCAGAGCTTAAATAAACCCCGTCTCCTTTAAGGTTTGCTTCCACCAGGTATTTGCTCATAATAATATGAAAAGTAACTAAGACATTTATATTCCCATAAACCAAATCATTATACAATCTGGTACCTTTATACTTAGTTTAACTGTTTTATTACATTGCTTGTTTACTGTGTGTAAGGGTGTGTGTGTGTGTGTGTGTGTGTGTGTGTGTGTGTGTGTGTGTGTGTACATGCCATAGCACTGTGTGCAGGTCAGAGAATATCTTGGATAGATGATTTTCTTCTTCCAGCATGTGGGTCCCGGGGACAGGCTTGTCTCATCTGTCCTTTATCAAGCTCCTTTACCCAACAAACTTCCCTGTATCTCATTCTGAGGCACTTTTACGCTGTCCAAATGGTGGCTGTGCACAGCTTACAATCTAGGATAGTGTTCAAGGCTCCAAGTCCTCCACACCTCACTGACACTTGCCTTCTCACAGTGCTTATTTTTGCAGGGGTGGGATACTATATTTTTTCTGATACGGGGTTCTCTAACGATCCATTCCTGTTCAAGTGTTTGTTACACACACACTCTCTAATTTTCAAAACTTTATTACATTTATTTATGGGGCACAGGGGGCAGGCCATGGCATGCTCATGGGTGTAAGTCAGAGGATAATTTGCTGGCATCAGTTCTCTCATTATACTATGTGGGTCCCCAGGAACCCACTTATCTCCCTTCTGAATTTTATTTGACACAGCCAGGAGTATTCACTCAAGGAAGCTTCAGGCTGAACTGTGTGTTAACATGATGTCTCCTTCCATGTCTTCTTCTTGTAAATCAGGGCATCTAGCATGGAGGCAGTGCCTTTATCCACTGTACAATCACACAGGCTGTCTCTCTCTGTCTCTCTCTCTGTCTCTCTCTCTCTCTCTCTCTCTCTCTCTCACACACACACACACACACACACACACACCTAGTGAGTCCATTTAGTACTCCCTATAAGTGTCCGCACATAGAACCATGTACGGCAGCATAGCTGGCCTCTTAGGGCTCCCATCCTTGAAGGAAAGGCGCTCTCCTCTCCTTTTAACCATGTTTAAAATGTTTATATTTAATGTACTGACTAAATGTAATTGGTTTTACATTTAGCACTTTGCTCTTTAGTTTTATATGTTTCTAATGTTTTGGTTCCTCTTTAATACTTTCTGTAATGGCAAAAAAAAAGCTTTTGTATATCATTTTGAGTCTTCTGTTCTTCATTATATACTTTATTTTATTAACAACTGCTTTGATTAATATACACATCACCATTTGTCATAATAAGATTCATAGTCTAACTTGTGAAAATATAAGAACTTTAATGCACTTCCCTGTATATTTCCTGCTTGTCTGCCCCATAACTGTTATATATATCGCATCTGAATATGCTCCAAAGCTAGCCTTAATGTGATACATACTGAAGTTTGCAACCATGACAGCAAGTTCAGGCTATTTGAGATGTAAGTTTCATCTTCTGCCACACTTAGTTTGAAGGCTTCCCACGAGGTCACATCAAGTAGTGTTCTTTAACTCACAGTTGAAGCTACCTGTTTTCATAGCCTGGCTAATCCTCAAGCAAACCAGAAGAGACTCATCCAGAGGAAGGGGGGAACTGGATAAAAGCAGCCTCCCTTATTTCTCATGTGAAGTTAGGTGGCTTTTTAAGCTTGAAGGTTTGAGGATGGTTGCTTGGTTTGGATTGGGTCCCAGACTGCATGGTGAGAGTGCGTTTGTGTGTGTGTGTGTGTGTGTGTGTGTGTGTGTGTGTGTGTGTGTGTCTATGTGTCTGTGTGTCTGTGTGTGTGTGTGCTCGCGTGCATGTGAGTACGTGTGTGCTTGTGCATGCATGTGTGTGATCATTTTGTCTTCCACTGCAGTTATTCATGGTTCAAAGGCTAGCAGGTCGCCTTACTCTGTTAGCGAGTGAAGCTTCTATCCCAACCCAACTTTAAGCTCTCAGAAGCAGCTACCAGCTTTTTCACTCTTCCTGAGCTTATTGAGCAAATTAAGTGTCTCTTTCTTATCGTCCCTGTGGTTAGGTGGATTTCAGACAGCTTAGCGTGCACATAGACCACACCACTTGGAGATTAAACAGGAGAAATGCCGAGACATGTCAGCACGTCATCTTTGGAAAGAGCTAAACATTTCACAAACTTCACTGGCCTAGCTAAGGCAAAGTCGGGGTAGTAAAAGACATAATTCCAATCCAGCATTCCAGAATCAGTCTTCTCCAAAGAGGGGGGCATAAAAAGAAAATAAACTCAAGTTCCTGCAAATAGAATCTGGTTAGTTTTGCGGGAAGCTCCTCAGAGAGAAAAACACAGGAACGTTTTTCTAAAGCATGTTGAAGAAAATGTGTTTAAAGCTATACTTCAGAAGCAGGACTATAATTATTTTTATATGTTTTCTACTGAAATACATCTGAGGCTTGAAAATGGGTGAGAGAGCTCTCAAATGCTTTCTAAGACTCTTCAGATCTTGAGTGATGAGTTTCCTCTGCATCAGCCTTCCGCAGACCAATGTTTTCTAAGTTAAATAACAGAGATTTATCTGTTTTTAACAAGCCACCCCTCACATTCGTCTCCATGTCATGATGGTAAATTTCCAAATGCCTAAAACTTCTCACAGACTTTGAACTGTTTGCAGGTTTACACCCTTCCCACACTGAAAACAAATATTAGAAGGGAAAGCTCGCTCAGAAAGAACAGGACTGCGGCTGATACCAGGTTAGACCACCCAGAACGCCGCAGGATTAATGGCAATCTGGCTTGACAGCATGCTGACCACAAGAGATGAGGTCACTCTAAGAAGTGTTTTGGAGAGGAAAATAAAATCAGCAGAGTGCGAGAGAGAGAGAGAGAGAGAGAGAGAGAGAGAGAGAGAGAGAAGAATGTAAAGTCTAAGATACACATGGCTTGAGTATTTTTCCCCATTTCTTTTGGAAGCCCTTGAGTGTTTCCAGGGAAATATAATCTGAGTGTTTCTGAACCATTTACACTTAATTCACCACAATGTTGTTTCATCATAGTCATTTGTTGTCCAAAAAGCCCTCTAAATCATGCCCATAGAGATTCCTATTAAAAGCAATTGTTTTCTTTTCCTTAAAGTGAAATTATGCTTCTCCAGATTGAAAGGAACATGGACATGAACCCTAAAAAGAAAACTCAGGAGACAGGAAACATATCCACTTTGGACCAAAGTGTGTCATCCATTCAGATTTCCAACCCAGGCTGCCTTGGTTTTGGCAGTTCTGTCTTAAAGTGTTTACTACTCCTTGGAAAGCCAAAAAGAACCCTCTCAGGCCTTGGGGTTGGCATGGGGATGGCCACCAGGGGAGATGGGTGGGAACATGACTGTAATCTCAGCACTCAGGAGGCTGAAGCCATTGGATTTGTGAGTTCAAAGCCAGCCTGGTCTACATACCAACTTGCAGGTTGATCATGCTCCAAATTAAAAAAAAAATGCTTTTGAAATTTTATTTTAATTTTGAGATGAGGCTTACTATATAACTACCATGGAATTTTCTATGTAGAACAGGTTGGCTTCAAACTCATAGAGATCCACTGGTCTCTGTCTCCTGAGTGCTGGCATTAAAGGTATGTGTCATGACGCCCAGCTAACAACAGGTTATAAAGAATTCAGCCTAATAGTGATGTGTGTGTCTGTGTGTGTGTCTGTGTGTGTGTGTGTGTGTGTGTGTGTTCAACTGTGCTTCAGCCTATCCCTGTGAAGCTGCATAGTGTGAGACCACAGACATATGAGGGAGCTTCACATTGTCAAGGAATTTTGTGGTTCTGGGGCTAAGGGGTTAAGTAACAGCAACTGAACTGCTGGAAATTGAATGAGATTATTGTGCAATGTGTTGAGATTGTCTAGATCGTAGCAAAACTTTATCCTTGTGACAATGACAAGTTCTTGTGAGTGTCTGTGTTGACAAGAGGACCAGAAACAAAGCACCTCAGACAAAAGTGATCCATGCATTTGCCTATTTACCAGTTTCAGAAAACTCCTTCGAGGGCAGCCATTGCTGCCTTGTAATGGATGAAAAGAGTTTGGCTCTTGAGTGAATTTGTACAAAGTGTGCTGTAGCTGGAAATGTCACCCAATCAAGAGTATTTTTAAGCCCTTGAAATCAGCTGTGGGATAGGTGTTTTCTGCTCTTACCATCTCTGTGACCATTAGCCTTATGAGTACACTCTGCAAAGGAACACTTTGGAGTGAGTTCATCTGATTCCAGCCCAGGTGTGGCTGCAGGGGGGTTCTCATTACAATTAGAGTATCTACTATTAAAGCACAGACTGTCCTCAGTAATGTGAAAGGGCCTATATCATCAGTTTAAAGCCTTAGAAATGAAAGCAAAATTCTGAGAGACGAAAGCCGGCCTCAGGGCTCCAGCAGTTTCCTTCGTCTCCAGCTTTGCCTGGTCCTTAAGACTTCTGGTTTGCCAGCCCCAGTAGTCAGATACAATATGCTCATGTTTTTTTTTTTTTTCTGTTGAAGCATGATGCATAGGCTGCTTTGACCAGTAAATTTTAGAGAAACCTGAATTGTTTAATTACTCTGTCTTGGGAGTAAGTCTGTTTTTGCTTCCTATCTGTCATCTTTATGAATCAAAGGACAGAGATCCGCCAGCCCCCCTCATTGCAGTGTGACCAGGAGAGAATGAGACCTCATTTACTGGGTCAACATATGTTTGCTGAGGGACTACTCCATGACAGACCTTCATTTAGACACTGTGGGACCTAGTGTTTTTTGTTTGTTTGTTTGTTTGTTTGTTTGTTTGTTTGTTTTTTGTTTTTTTTTTAAACAAAGCTAAGGCTGTGCCTTGGAGACCAGCTCAGTGTGTAACTTTGCTTGCTGTATAAGCCTGAAGAGCTGCGTCCAAACCCCAGGACCTGCATAAAAACAAATGTGGTGGTACACATTTGTAATCCCAGAACTCCATAAGGAGATGGAAGGCGGAGATGGGACAAGCTCCTGGCCTGTAGAATACAGACGTGACCATAAGAGAAGCTCTGCTGCAGCAGCTGGGAGGCAAGAAACAACCCCAGAAAGCTAGCTTCTGACAAGCACCCAGGCATGCACACACCCTGGCACACGTGAACATACATGCGTACATACATACACACACACACCAGTAATAATAATAGCAGTAATAAATTGATACTTTTTATTCAACTTCTTACAGTAGGAGACCATATGGAATAAGTAAAATGCACGTCAGATAGTATTGAGCCCTTCAGCAAAAAGAAAATTAGGGGAGGAGACAGGTAATACTAGCAAAAAGATGGTTTTAAGTAGATTTTTAAGGAAGATATATTTTTTTAAAAAAATGCCTTAAATAAAAGACAATACTATTATGCTATTTAATGTTGTTGAATGTTTTTATTTAAACCAAAAACAGAACAGACTCCAAATGACTCAAGCAAGAAGAGGCTGGTCATTCAGGTGAGTGTTAACAGTTCTGCCAGCCATGGCCAAAGCTCTTGTGAGTATTTTGTGTACATCTTTTCACTTAAGGTTTACAACAACTCTGTGGACCAGGTGTTTTTCACAGAGAGATAAGAATTGTCCACAAGTTATGCAATTGGCAAGGGTCACAGCTCTGTGACTCTGTCCTTGGCCACCAGGAAGGGAGCAAATTCTAGGCAGAAAGGCTCTTGTCTCTCCTAGCTCAGAATTCACCCTCACACAACAGGGTACCACAATATTTGCAGGAGCCACATTTGGCGGACAAAACAGTCTGTCTGTCTTGTGTCTTTTCCCCAGAAGAAGGCAGTCTCCCCAGCAAGTGGTAGCCCACTTTTCTAAACAGATGAAGGGCCTGCAGTGTGTCTCACATCTACTCTCAAGCCAGTGCTTCGAAAGGCAAAGGAATTGTTAGACTTCGTCAAGGTAATTCTTAGGAGGGGAGACGGTCAGGGACTCGACTACAAAGAGTCCTACCATGGTGAAAGAAGGTGTGCGTCCCTGAGCCCTCCCTCAGCTGAAAGGAACCAGCAGTGGAGCATACACACCAAGTCCTGCATGTCTGCAATGGATGGTGATGTCTCTTTGTGCTGGGAACGTCGGACAGTGGGACCCATGGACTTTGTTGGTGGATCTCAGCCGGCACGAAAAGGACCGCAGTTTCCTCCGGGAAACCCTGCAAATTCTATCCTCCATCTTCAAGATTACAGTCCTGAGCATCTTCATCTCTTCATCGTATATTCTCTTGCTCTGATATCACTGATGTATTGATCCAAGCAAGGCCACTTGTTTTGACCTCAGGTTTCAAAGTGGCTGGTTTTGAGGTTTTGTTGTTGTTGTTGTTGGTGGTGGTGGTGGTGGTGGTTTGTTTGGTTGGTTTATTTTCTTTTTTTTTTTTTTGTCTTTGTTTTTTGCTACATACTATAAGAGAAAGGAGATAAAATCCTTCTGGGCATATTTTTAAGGAAAAGTTAAACAAAAAGGAGGAGGAAGCATTCTACTGGAAAATATTCTGAAATATACCTGAAAATAATATATGATTATGTCAGCAATGGCTTAATTTATAGGTTCTGCTTGTCAGCATTCATCTTCTCTATCACAGCTGACTTGGTTAACATGCCTCATTGCCCATTTGGCTTAATTTGATACTAAACCCAGCAGAGAAATCTTTATCAAGCAAACTTGGTTTTCAGCCCTGTTGAGTATTTCTCTGCAATCAGACTTATCTCTCTTCTCTGTTTGGCACAGGATATGGGTGTTACAAATATCTATGTTGCCCCAGCACCTCATAATGGCATTACAACAACAGTTTTATTGGGTCCATAAAAATGTTGCAACTTCCTCACAGCACAAAGTAATGTCACCAACAGTTGTAAAGGATCTTAAATTGTATTTGTGCAAAATTGAGATGAATGAGCTTGGGCATTATTGTGTAACAGGGACTTTTTCTTCCTTTTCTCCTTGCCAAGTGCAGAGAAAAGCTATCCCATTCAACTATTTGTCAGTTCCCATTAGAAACATTTAATACTAATAAAAATTATAGGTTGAGTTTCCAAAGGATACTGCCAGAAACCTTCAAGATTACTCCATCAGTACTTAAATGCAACCATTGTTCACCTTATAAAAATCTATATGTTGCCTGACATTTATGAAATGTAGCTTTGTGTGCTGAGTCAGCACAGGAGTCCCCCTCCCCGTTTTGGGGGGGGTTGAAGTGGAGTTCATGAAATAAAAGTAAATGTGTTCTCAAGTCCATGAGGAAAGATTGATCGGAAAATATTCCCCCAATAAATATACAACTGACAGACTCTGGACAGAAAAAATAATAATAGAGAGCATGGTTCCATCCGCTCCCCAGGCAGGAAACAGGCTAACTCATTTTAAAGGACTTCTAACTGAATACTCATAAATGAAGACACCAATGTTCAAGTTAAATGCTCTTCTCCAGACAGCGACACTGCCCTGCATGTCCTTTGTGTTGTTTCTAGGACGAGTTTTAGGTTTATACTCACATCCATAAGCACTCAGCCAGCTGTGAGGCTTTGAGCGAGAAATATCCAGCATAGGCTTCATTACCCACACACTCGGTCCTCGGTTGGCACCATTGGGATCTATGGTGGAACACGTAAGGGGTATGGCCTTGCTGGAGGAAGTAACACCCCTGGGAGCAAACTTGGAGAGCTCACAGCCTCCCCGGCTTCCAGTTCGCTCTGTTGGAGTTTGTGGTTGAGGCTGTGAGTACTCAGCTTGCTGGTCCTGCCACCAAGCCTGCTGCTTGCTGCCGTGCCTCTCACCAGGATGGACTCTTAGTCCTCTGGAACCATAAGCCAGAGTAAACTCTTCTGTAAGTTGCTTTTGGCCATGGTGTGTTATCACCACAACCAGAAGTAACTAATACACAAGCTCTTTATTCTTATGTGGTCATTATCTTTAGCTTAGTCAAAATGTCTTCCAAGTAGTAAGGGTTTAACATATATATTGAAATAACACGTTTAAAATCTGAATGAATGAGTTTTCTCCCACATAGAGCTCTGCGGTTTATAACCCACAGAGCTCATTAGTTCATAAAAAAAAAAAATTCAACATGAAAGTCGGGGATTTTCCACTGTGATGTCATCACTTCAGTTAGCGTGTGAGAGCACACAGAGGTTCAAGACAGAGGTCCCTGAAGTATCACACAGATATCCCTGCAGATTCACTGACAGGAATGTGGTGTGGGCGGTCTCTAAGAATACATTTTCTGATCTTCAGTTCTGAAAATGTATCTGCTTTGGAGGTTCATGTGGTCAAGGTTTCTGGTTGACCTTCCCTTCTGCCTTTACCCAAAACAGAGACGCTTCTCATCCTGAACCTCACTGTGGTGCTCTCTGCTGAGGCACACCCTGCTCCCTCATGGAGATGGCTGCCACAGCCTCCATTTGCTGCTGGGGAAGGGGAATGTGTTCCTCCAGGCATGCAGAATTTATATGGGGCTTTTCTGTGTTGCCCTGTGCTGCACCCACTGTTGAAAACACAGCCTGACAGCTGAACCACAGTGCTATGTGTGAGGTGTTCTCCATCCAGATACATTTTAGGGTGAAGCGGTAAGCAGGGTGACAATTTTTATACAATTTTGTCTCTTCCATCTTCCTGCCACTTTCAAAACATGCACAAGCTAAGTACAGAGTCACATGTCTGCAATTTGTGGTACCCAATTCTGGTACTTCTCGCCCCAGGCAAGAAGATGCTAAGTTAGAGACTACAAAAGGGAGACACATCCTGTCTAAACAACAGCACTAAAAATCACTGCTCCTGCAGAAGAGTTTGGAAAAAGCAAAACTAATTGCTAAGTGAAAGAACATGGACAATGGCACTCTTGCACCCAGGTACAAACCATTAGGAAGGTTTTACTCTGTAGAATTTGCAAGTAAGATGAGCAAAATGATACGACTAAATACATTAATTAAAATATAAAGTTCTGCTTACCTTTTAAAAATGCCCTTATTAATTCTTTAAGAATTCCATGCAAAGTATTTTGATCATATTCACGTCTTCCAGTTCTTCCCCTGACTCCTTCTAGGCCTGCCCCCACCTCCAAAGCCCTGCCAACTTCTTGTCCTCTTTTATTTAAATGTTCCAAGACATCCAGTGAGAGCTCAGCATCTACTCCTGGGTGGGGGCCATCCACTAGAACATGGCCAGCCTACCAGCAGCCACACCCTTAAAGAAAGCCAACCCCCCCTCCCCCAGCGCCATCAACATCAGCTGTCAGTACCCTCAGCAAGCAGCGTGTATGGGGTGGGATGTGTGAACAGACTCCTTCCAGTTCTGTGCTGGAATGTTGACTGGCTTGCTTTTGTGCAGATCATTTGTGAGTTTGTGCCTGCAGCTGTGCTATTGCGTCCAGAAGACACTGCTGTGTTCTGGTCCTCAGCCTCTGGCTTCCATACTCTTTCTGCCCCTTCTGTGGCCTCTTCCTTGCAGCTCCTGGGCCTTGGAGCTAGGGGTGCTCTGGAGATGTCCTGCCTGTGGCCGAGTACTCTGCAGATACTCTGCTCTTTGACCGCTTGTGAGTTTCTGCAGTGGCCATTAAAACTGGACTCCCTTAAGAAAAGAAAGCATGGTCCTGTTCTTTCCCATATAACTTCTTGTGTGCAAAAGATGGTCCTTCGCTACATTTAAATGAAAGCAGAAGAAAAAAGAAAGAAAGAAAGAAAGAAAGAAAGAAAAAGAGAAGTAAACTTGAATCTGATTTTTGATTCATTCCAGCAAGAAGAGAACAGATTGAACTTTAAAGTTCTGTCTTATTAGAAATGCCTTCTCATAAAATTTTATTTGATTATATGACATAGCAATGTTATAATCATAAAATTATGTCATTTTCACTGATTATATACTAATGACTATGGTAATTGAATGACAATAATTCTATATGGCATAAATGTTTTTCTACAACTGCTTCCAATTTTAAGGTCAAAAAACTTAAAAATTTTAAGATTTTATTCTTGGTGTGTTAGGTGTATGTGAGGAAGGGGGTTTGTGTGTGTGAGCTGATCCCCAGGAACTGGGATTGCAGGAGGTTGTAGGTGATGGGAAATTAACTTGCATCCTCTATATAAGTGGTATATATGTTTCACTCCTGAGCCATCTACCCAGCCCCCAAACTAACCATTTTTAAACCTGCTGTTTCCAAGAAGAAATGTTAACATCCCCAATAAATGACTTTCTCCATAATAATATTGACAAAATTAAATTCTGTGAGGAAAGCAGAATGAAAATAAAAGTTCAAGCCAGGCAGAGCAGCATATGCTTTTGACCCAGCACTAGGGAGGCAAAGGTAGGCAGATCTCCGTGTTCGAGGCCAGCCTGGTCTACAAAGTGAGTTCTGGAACAGCCAGGGCTACACAGAAAGACCCCTGTCTCAAAAAACAAAACATCAACAACAAAAAATTCACCTGGCACAAGATGAGCTCCCAGAACGGATCAGAGCAATGAAGAAACTCTCTCAGATTTCAGCCATGCTCACCATCTTGAAGGGTTTCTAAAGTGTGGATGCTTTATGGAAAGTTCTTTACTACTTCTTTTAAAGGTGGTAATATCTGTGTGTGTGCCTCGTTCACATCCATATATTCATAATGGCCAGAGGCGGGAGTGGTCCATCACTCAGCCATTCACGGGATAATGAAATGTAACATGAGCACTATGAGACGTTCCTTACCTGTGAGAGAAAGGAAATTTAGATATGAACTTTACATAATGTGGATGGGCTAGCTGAAATAAGCCAATAACATACAGATAAATTCTGGCGGACTTCCTCCCCATCTACACGTTTGCATGAGTGTGGGCACAAATGTGTGGGTGAATGCACAGGCATGAGGAGGCCTAGTATTTGTGATGGGAATCAGTCTTGGTTGTTCTTCTTGAAGGAGACAAGGTCTCGCAATCAAACTTAGGCTTGCCAATATGGCTAGTCCCCAAGCTAGCTTGCTCTGCAGACCCCTTCTTTTATCCCTCTGAGGTTGGAGTCACAGGCTGCCAAGCCCACTCAGCATTTTCCTGGGTTCTGGGGCTTATAGCCCACTCTTAGGGCTTACAGGCCAAAGTGCTTCAAGCTTTGTGCCATCTCCTCTGCCCAAATATTGGAGAGTTCCTAAAAGAAGTATTTGGATGGGGCTGAAGAGGTGGTTCAGAGGTTAAGAGCACCTGCTGCTATTGCAGAGGCCTTGGGTTCAGTCCCCAAAACCCACATGGTAGCTTATCATCAGCTGAAACTCCAGTTCTGGGGCATCTGGCTGCTTCTGCACACATAGGGTACACATACAGTAGGCTCTCACACACACATGCACACTCGCGCACACACACAAATCATAAACAAATAAGTCTTAAAAAGAAATACCTAGAATGGTATGCTGGCTAGTTTCATATCAATTTGATGCAATAAAGAGTCATTTTGGAAGAGGAGCTTCTAGTCAGAAAATGCCCGACTGGATTGGACTGTGGGGAAATCTTTAGTGCATTTTCTTAGTTAGTGTTTGATGCAGGAGGACCCAGACTACTGTGGGTTATAGTTCCCCCTGAGCAGATGGTCCTGGATGTTATAAGGAAGCAGGCTGAGCAAGCCAAGAGGAGTAAGTTGGTCAGCAGTACCCATCCATGGCGTCTGCATCAGCTCTTGCCTTCAGGTTTCTGCCCTGGTGGCGTTCCTGCCCTGACTGTTCTCAGTGATGGACTGGAATGTAGAAGTATATGTAAAATAAACCCTTTTCTCCCCAGGCTGCTTTTGGTCCTGGTGCTTTATCACGGCAGAAGAAATACAAACTTAGACATGTGGTAAAGCTCAAAGAGACAGAAAGTAGGACAGTGCCCACTGGTGGTGGGGGTGAGGTGGGTGGGGGTGGGGCTAATGTGATGTTTCGCTTAATGGGTAGAGTTTGTTTAGGAAGATGAGAAGGTTCTGGAGACAGATGAGGGTGGTGATGGTATGACATGAATGTGTTCCGTGGCACTGAACTATAACCACAAGTAATTATGTTATTTGTTCCATATTAAGATGCTTTCATGTTAAGATATATTTATGTTGAGATATGTAAAGATAGAAGTAATTATGGTCCATGCTTATCTTAAGTAATTATCTTATCTTTTCCCACATTTTTCTAAAAAGATGGTAAGGTGAATTTCAAAGCTCTCTGCAATTCTGAAAATGTGTTTCATAGGCTCTTTCTACACTCAGGCTCTTGCTACACAAAGAATCGACTAGCTCTCCTACCTTATAGGGCCCTTCAAACTTGTTCAGTTTGTAAATTGCCAATCTACAGCCTGGTGCGCGAATTTTTAACATGAAATCAAAGACATAAATCCAGCTTCAGAACTCAACCCAAACTCAAATATATGCTAAGCATAGCATATATCTGTTTGTTTCAAATAAAGTGGCTAACTGCTAATAAATGCATGGTTTGTGAGCAGGTATTTTTTACCTCTTTGCAACATTCTTTTTCCATAGAAATTCAGCAGACAACAGAAACTTCAGGATCGTTCCTGTGTCCTAAGCTACAGGATAGAATCCAATAAGATGTCTTTAAAGCTATCAGTCATTGTGCCAATATCAACCGTCCTAAAAACTGGAACTAACGTCAAGCCAAAAATAAAATGCAAAAAATTATCCCCCGTTTAACTCAGATCAAATGGGCTGGCGAGCTGCCAAATCTTGCTTTGTTTTATGTTCTGTGGAGACAGACTTGGTCCCTGAGTCCCTCATCTTGTCAACATTTGTGGGAAGTGGATTGCTTGTGACTGTTGCTCTCACCACATAGACGGAGGGAAAATAGTTTTGTCTTGCCCTCCATCAGGGAACATGTGGTAATAAGAAAATCATACACAATTCTCTTTTTTAAATAAAACCAGGAGGGCTATTTTTATTTTTTGAAAACAAAATGGTGTACATCAAATGTTATTACAGCAGGAGAATAGTCATATAGAGAATCAACACTTTCAAATCACAGAGAAGGAAACAAAAGCCAAGGAAAAGTTCAACGTCATCTCCAAGGGGCCAGAAAGGGATGCACAGATGATTTCCTTTTAGCAGCGTCTCCTGGTGCCCATCTTAGCAATGTCTCTAAGACCATCTTCCTGCTAAATCAAAGGGGTAAAAAAGCAGGAAACACATCTCACATGCTTCCTTAGCAGCACATCAAGCAAAACAGGAAGCAACTCGGGCACCTTCTTGACTTTGTGTCTACCACACTCAGAAATCAACACTCATGTGTTCAGTCACGATTGTGACGCCAACCCCTACAGCCACTCAGAGTACAATAAGAAAAATATAAATGACAGTGGCTAGCAGAGACCATCCCTGCATTCCTGAGGCCTTTCTACCCCAGCAAAGAGAGAGAAAGAGGGAGTCAGGAGAGAAAGAGAGACAGAGACACAGAAAGAGAGACAGAGGCACATATACCACACAGAAAGAAATACCCATACCAACAGACAGACAGACAGAGACATACCACATGGACAGATAGAGCGATATATACATAACACAACATAAGAGAGAGAAAGAGAGAGTTTGCATTGCCCACCTGCTGTCATGCTAACAAGAGAGAGGAGTCAGCCACAGCAGCATCACATGTGGACTCAAACACCTGTGACCCACACGCAAGGAGGGAGGGTGTGGGTGAGCAGCCCCACTAAGCCACAGGAGTTAGAAACACTGAAGACAGAAACAGCTTCCAGAACACCCCGGGGGGAGGCGCAGGCGGTGGAAAATTCCCACCCTGGCTTCCTGATGTAAATCTCACTTGCAAAGAGGATTTTTTTATTTAAAACCTGGACTTCAGAGGAAAAACGGCCTTGCAGCATGGCAGTGAAGGGGACCAAATTAGAAACACTATAGATGCACACAGTGGGCTTTCTATATTTCTCGATTATCAATGATTTACTCTGAATCTCCCCCACCCCCGTCAATATTCCCCACTAAATCAGAGCCCATGGGACTGTCATTTCTCCTGCTATAATTTACAGAAAGACAGCGGAGCAAAGAAAACAAATGATTCTGCTTCAGAGCTCAAAGCACCCAACAGATCAGATTTCCAGGCCAGCATGGACGGCACTAAGAGCCATGTGAGGTTTTCAGTATGTGACTGTGTGTACATTCCTGTGCATATGTGTGAGTCGTGTGTGTGAGACTGTATTCCTGTGTGTTTGTGAGACTATATGTGTGTGAATGTACAAGTTTGGGAGATAGTGTGTGTGTGACTATGCGCGTGTGTTCAGGTGTGTGAGACTGTGTGAGTCTGTGATTGTGTGCACGTGTGAACGTTTAACACCGAGTCTGTGGTTGTGTGTCTGTGTTTGTAGTAATTGTGTGATGGTCTGCATGAGTTAAGCTGTGTGTGGGGGGGAGGCTCTGTTCCTGAGCGTGCGTGCGTGTGAGAGACCATGTGTGACTGTGAACCTGCACTCAGGTGTGTGAGACTGTGTGGGCATGACTGAGACTGTGTGTAATTGTGTGTACGTGTGGCGTTGAATCTGTGATTGTACGCTTGCATGTGTTGATCCATGAGCATGTTTGGTGTGTCAGCATGAGTGGAAAGGGGAAGGTGAATGGAGCCATCATTTCAATTATCTGAAGTTACCTTACTAACTTATCTTTTGTGCTCTGCATGAATTTTGTAGAGCTCACAGAGTTTAGTCGGAGCTCCGAGAGGAGAAAGGGGGAAGATAATAAGAGCAGAAGACCAAAGAGAGAGGAGAGGGGAGAAGAGGGGGCAGAGAGAGAGACAGGGAAAGGGGAGAGAGGTGGAAAGAGACTTAGGAGAAAACCACTACTTGAGAGAGAGCTGAAGTGGAGGCCGCCTGTGAGGGAGATGTGTGCTCCCACATGTGAGTGCCGATATATTACTGGCTAACTCAGTCATAAATATGACAATTTGCCTCATTTCAGACTGAGGTCAGGCCCAGCCCAGTGAGCAGCCATCCTCCTCTGCTTACTTAATGCCCCTAAATATGAGCTTTCCCCAAAGCTCTGCGCGCATATAACATAACGCCATGTGCATCTGCGGTGGGGAGCAGGGCTCCAAGAGGTGACAGAGAGCAAGCTGTGAACACAAAGATACTTTTAAGCTGAATGCCTGAACATGATCTATGGAGCTAAGCATCGTCCATCACGGTTATTGAAAGTGTGACCAGCCAAGCTATAAACCTGACACAAAAGAAGAGAAAATATGACTTGTTAGGTTGAAAAAGTACCATAGAGGGAATTATAAAAGGGGAAAATTTCATGACAAATTAGTTTGTATTTTTTGTTTTCATTTCTGACACATGGAAGGAAATGCTATATGTTTGCTTAAGGAAGTGAAAACTTCTCCACTCCATCCATTTAAAATCCTCGCCCTTAGGCCTTTTGTATCGAAGCATGAAGTTTGGAGGCCTTAAATAGGCATAATGTTTCCCCAAAGAATTTGGCCTCAGAAATACCCTCGATTCAGAAGGGCTAAAAAGGAAAAACCACGTTAAAACCTGGCAGTGTCGGCTTAAGATGGCTCAGAAGGCACATCGATTTGTTTCAGGGTTTCCTTACCAAACTGGATAAAATACTAAATGAAACTGGAACCAGCGGTTCAAGAAAGAAAGCCACAAGCTTGGAGGAATGCTGTAAATCAAAGCGCATGCGTGTGACCTAAGTTTCTGGCTGGAATAGAGACCGGCCCGGGGCTTGCTCACAGAGCAGAGGCAGGGCAAGGGGGGAAGATGCAGATATGGAGGGTTTCCACGTTCTTTCCCCTCCTGGGAAGGAAGATTGGGAGTTAATTAACAAGTCCCCTGCTCTGGGAGCAGATGAAGCAGCATGGATAAAAGAAGAGAGTTGAAGAGGAAGGGCTGAACACTGACTGTAAGGTGCTGTTTGAATTTGAGGTGGGTGAGGATATAAGACAAGATGCAAAGAAATTCCCTCAAGTGGAACGTAAGAGCAACGATGGGTCTTAACCAGGAATATCTTTCAATCCAATTTTTAAAGATATTGTTTCCCATTAATATACAAAATAGGTTTTTGCATTCAGCCTCAAAACTAAAAAAAAAAAAAAAAAAAAATTAAAAATTTGAAAGTGATTCTAAAACTAAGAGGAAAGAAAGAAAGAACAAGTGACCAGAAACATCAAGGAAAATTCTGAGAACCAAGATAAAGAAACTAGGGTTCTCATTTCCCTGATGGTGGTTTGTGTTGCTGTAACAAAATACCTGAGGCAAGAGGCTTGATTTCAGTTCCATTTTAGAGGCTGAAACATCTGGTCGAGCACAGGTACCTCTGATATGGGCCCTCTTGGAACATCATAGTCACAGCAGCATGCAAGAAATGGGAAGAGGGACTGCCTCTGACATAATCTGATTGGCCTGCTCTTTGATCACCTCCCCCTGAGGGGGGAGCAGCCTTACCAGGCCACAGAAGATGACAATGCAGCCACTTCTGATAAGAACTGATAGTCTAAGATCAGAAAGAAGGAGAGGAAGACGTCCCTTATCAGTGGACTTGGGGAGGGGCATGCATGCAGAAAGGGGAGGAAGTGGGATTGGGAGGGGAGGAGGGAGGGGCTGATGGGGGATACAAAATGATTAAAGTGTAATTAATAATAATAATAAAAAGAAGCCCAACAAGCATCAAACACATGCAGTAGCTTCACCCCCAAAACAAACTATTTCCCCAATAACCAGCCTAGTGCACCGGTACCCAACCCACACCGACAAGGCAGGCACTAATCCGTTCCAAGGCTGGCGCCTTCATGATCTATGTAGCTCTCCTGGGCCCCGACTCCTAAAAGCATCCCACTGGAAGCAAGCTTCCGCATGTAAGCTTTTGAGGGATGAATTATGCTTTCTGGGTGTCCCTTATCAGGACCTAAGGGGACCTGGAATATTTTGGACTTTCAATTTTTTTTTTAAGATTTGGGGATATTCTCACAGTCATAATGAATTACCTAAGGATGGGACCCAAGTCTAGACAGAGTTCGTTTTCGCTTCCCATAGACCTCTAGCTTACCTTAGCATGCTTGTGTTTTAACTGACACATCACTGAGATCAGGTGTGGAATACCCCATCCATGGCATCATGTCTCAGAATTCAGAGTATTTCAGATTTTAGGTTTGGGTTACTTAGCCTGTACCAAGAATACATGTAAATTTTGTATATATAAAAGCAGGGGTTTCAAATTGATGGGGAGAATAAAGGTCTGTACTTAGTAAAATGTTGGAACAAACTATTAGCAATTTATAAAATCAACTTAATTCTTTCTCTCTTTATATATATATATGTATATATATCATCACTCTGGATACTAATATAAATTTTAAATAAGCTAAATATTTAAGTGCCAAAAGATGAAGATTTAAAAAGCACTCTCAGTATGCGGGTGAATTTATTTATATACTTGTTTATTTGGGCTTTTCGAGACCGGGTTTCTCTGTAGAGTCTTGGCTGTCCTGGACTCATTTTATAAATCAGGCTGGACTCAAACTCACAGAGATTCATCTGCCTCTGCCACCCTGAGTGCTGGGATTACAGGTGAGTGCCACCATGCCTAGCTGTGGGTGAATATTTTTATAATTTTGTGGCAGACAAAATGGTTGTGAACACATTAGAAAGCAAAATATAATATGATTTTGCTGTGAAAATACAATGTGGGGGGTTGGAGAAATGGCTGAGCCATTACGGATGCATACTTCTCTTGGAGAAACTTCATAGAACCGTGTCAAATGGCTCATACCTACCTGTCACTCAGCTCCACAGTCTCTACACCTCTGGCTCCATGAAGGGCCCCCCCACCTGCACATGCTCATACCCAGGCTCACACACGTTTGAAATAGTTAATAGGTCTTTTCAATGCTATGAAATGTTTTATATTAAAAAAAAAAGAATAAAGTCAAACTAAAAATGTATAAAAATTGTATTGTCATATTTGTATGAAAATATTTGTATGACTATATTAACACAGTTAATATGACAAGAACTCTCATGCCTCAGTGGAAAGGTCACCCCCATAAAAACTCTATGCTTGGCTTGAATTTTTGAAATAAATAAAATGACATTGATAGTCACCTGGCTTCTCCTTCAAATCGTTACCACCTCTACAAACAGATTCAGCAACTCTTTCCAAGCTCCTGTCCTGAATACAGCTCATACACTATGGAAGTCGATTCTTTCTCTAAGATTCATGACCATAACCCTAATACAGGGAAGCTGAGGAAGGAGGATCATGAGTTCCAGGCTAACCTAGGCTGCATAGCATGAATTTACACAGAAAGACCCGATCTTTAAAAACCTAAGGGTCAGAAATTAAGGGAGTTTCCTGTTCTCCCAGAGGACCCAAGTTCTGTTCCCAGCACCCATGTCCAGCAGTTTACGGCCACCTGTAACTCCAGCTCCAAGGCACAGGTTACCTTCTGTATTCTGTGTGCACACATACTGGCATCTATTCACAAAACTTCCTCTCTGAGGTTTAGCTTTCATGGTATCCAAAGATGCTAAGCAAGCTGTAAAGAAGAAAAACAATCAGTGGTCCCACCTATTTGTAAAGCTGCAACAATGATCAACAGAAGAAGATATTCTGAAAGCTGCCTGGTGTGATGGTGTGTACACCTTTAACGTGTACACCTGGGAGGTAGTAACTGAGGATAGAGGTATGAGTTTGAGGACAGGTGTATGAGTTTGAGGACAGCCTATTCTATAGAGAAAGTTGCAAGGCAGTCAAGGCTACATAGTGACACACTGTCAAGAAAGGAAGAAAAAGAGAGAGAAACTCCAAAAGCTGTAACAGTGGCACTAATGTCTTGGGTATAAACAATAACTGTTTAACTGAATTCAAGACTTATTCAGTGGGAAGAAATTCATCATGCCTCCTACTATAAGCCTAGGCAGCTATCTGTGGCTGATAAAGTCATGGAACTCAGATGAGAACCCACTACTCCACTTTCCTAAACCAGCATAATTTCTAACTTCTTCTAAATATTTATCCTTATACTCATATAAAAGTGTGCCTCTCAACCCTCATTAGAGTAGCTTCTTTTTGGCGACAGAGACCATCACAACAACCCACAACTGGTCAAAATGCAAACAATAAGTTACCATGAGGTGTTCAACCCCAATCAATAAATTTCTAACACAACTCCAACACTTAAGTTCAGGAAACATCACAGAAGAGGAGGTAGAAAGATTGTAAGAGCCAAAGGACAGAAATAGATGATGTCAGATAGTATCTTCCATAGATGACATGGAGGCTGTACTTATGAAATCTCAACTTTATGGTCATCTAAACAAGGCTTTTATAATGACAACACCAGTTGACATGCCAACATGGATGATGGAAATCTCACATGGTCCAAGTCCTAGATGAAGAGGTAGAGACACCTAAGGACTGGTGAGAGAAGGCACATCATTCCCTTAATATGTTACCCAATCTTAAATGGTCGGTCCTAAAGAGAAGTACATAAGGCAGCATTAAGCAGGCTCAGCTGGCTGTATCTATGTACATAAACCTCTCCTTAGCGTCTATGCTCACTTTCTATGTAGTAGTTCTTGTTTCTACCCCATAAACATGGCGGATGCTCTTATACATAATTGATAAAAACACACATTAATCCTGCTTTTTAGTTGTATGTGCTATTACTTAAATGTGATCATTTCTTTTGGTCCAATAATCTCATATTTACACAGTTAGGAGATGATCTAACTACTATGTGAAGATTGATGCAAATGTTATTCATTAAAGCACTGTTTATGATAAAGAAAATTAGAAATAGAGCCTGGTGTGGTGGCACATACCTGTAATCCCAGCACTCGGGGAGGCAGAAGCATGAGGATCTCTATGAGTTCAAGGCCAGCCTGGTCTACAAAGTGAGTCTGAGACAGCCAAGGCTGCATAGAAAAATGCTGCTTCCAAAAAAAAAAAGAAAATTAGAAATCTAAAGTTTCATAAATCAATTATGGATCTTCTACACAGCAGATGACCGCAAAGTTAATTTTCTAGTGAATCTGCATTGATTGGTGACTTAGGTAGGTCTTAGCCAGCTGGTTCATCTGATTTGAGTTAGCTTTGCTCAAGTCTTTGCAGCTAGCTGATGCTGGGTTTGGTCATAGGGTAGTTAGGCAGAATTTCATGACAGAGAAAAAAAAAGGCCAGGTCTTTGACCATTGACCATCCCTATATCATTATTTAGTCAAAGGGCTATGTCAGACACAGGACCATGTCAGGTTCAAAAGGTTAGTGAGATGCCATCTCATCATAGCACAGAGAGCAAATATCATCACACTGTGAATGACTGTGGAAATAGAAAGGGGGAGAAAAATGTGGCTTTTATAAAGTTTAACAGAATAAAGAACTGATTGTACAAGTTATCTTCGCAGTTACGTTGAGCTATTTTTATGTACTGAAAATGGTGATAATGGTTTCTATTTTTTTGGATAAGTATGTTTTTAATGCTTCTAATTTATTGACATCAATAAAGCCAGTTTTAGACCTCATGGTTTACAATCTATATATAAGCATGCCTTACCTACTCACATTAAAGGGTCCAGATGTTTCCAAAAGACTGATATAGTGCTTAACTCTCAAATACATGATTTTTCCTTCCCTCCTTCCTTCCTTCTGTTTCCTTCTCCTTCCTGCACTCTTGATACCCCACCACTCTTTCTAAAATGGGTGGCTATGATTTGTTCCTTCTGGACCCTCCAACTTCAAGTGAGCTTAAAGTATTTTCTTACAACACGGGTATCAGAAGAGAATCACCAGCATCATTCATTTCTGTTTGCATCAAAACCACCTCAGCAAGTTGCCTGCCCAAGGCCGAGTCACCAAGTGAAGAAAGGGTCTTTTATTCTCGGCATAAACAGGCAGAAAGTCATACAACAGAGATGTGGCTAGAAGGATGAAGAACCAGAGCCATAATAGTTAACACTAAGAACAAACCAAATATCCATCAACTGGTGAATGTGGCATACCCAATATGGTAAATAAATAAATAATACACCCAAATATCAGAATGCTATTCAGCAATAGCAATAAAAAACGGTAAAATCCTGAAGCATGAAAGAATCTCAAAAGTATTCCAAGTGAAATAATCAGGACTCCAGATGCTATTGGTGTGATGTGCTTATACTCTATGTGTGCGTTTTGACTCTTCAATATGGCTTGATGCTTTATGTTCACACAAAAGATGTATGTATATCAGCCTCCTACTCCATACTTTTTCCTTAAACATATGTCTTTCCTTTGTAGGTCATGTTGCATCCTTAAGGCTGAATAATGAGCTCTCATTGTCATTTTAGTTTGCATTTCTTAGGGACTAATGAGGTCAAACACCTTTCATTGGCTTGCCATTGTTGATGACAGGATGATAAAACATTTGCGCATTAAAAAATAAATAAATAAATAAATAAATACCCCAGTGCCATTAGTGCAGTCAGCTGCAGTGAGAACCAAATAGAATGTTGATGAAAGTGAGAAGAAAAAGCCAAGAACTTCTGTCCAGCGAATGAGTGAAGTTTGTTTTGAATACATACTCATTTGTGAATTTAGAGAATGTTAATGAGCATTGTTAGGAAGAGCACTCCCACCCATTGTTCGGCCCCCGTATCTGCCCAAAGCACGACCACGCAAACGTAATGAGATAAATTTGGAAGTGTTCTGGATTTTACACTATCTACAATGGCTGCTCTATGCTCTGTATTGATTTCTAATGGCTGTTTAATGTCTTCCGGACCTCCTTGCTTTCCCTTTGGGTATTTAGGCAGTACAAAAACCATCTCAAAGACTGAGTGAGCCAAACATGATTAGGGAGTAAAGCTGTGGATGCAGCACAAAGACAGTATCCCTCAGGGTCTCCTGAAGCCAAACAGAAATCACTTTGGGAAAATTAACTACATTAGGATGATGAATTAAATTTTAGCTAGGTGATTTAGCTGTTAGGCCTTCTAATACATTCATCCTACATCTGTCAAAGGGCCTGGCAATGCTTGACAATCAGGTAAATTGCCTCAGCTTCATGACCTTACCTGGTTAACATAAGTTTCTCATGAGTTTCTGCCTGCCCGGATCCGAAAGTGAGTTGCTCTCCCTTGAACTCTGAGCAATCACTGCAGCAGCTGTACACTGTAGGAGTTGATGCTCCTCAGGGTTGAGGTGAAAGAGTCACTGAGCCCCACCTTTTGGAAGCTACTTTGGCTACAACGTTCACATGAAGTTCACCACTTTTATCATGAGGACTGAAGCCTTTAAAGCATCTATTTGCCTCTAGAGCCCCTATGGTCCCTGGGAACTCTACCACTGCAGAGCAGCAAGGTAGAGCAGCAGACCTTTATCTCTTCATATTCTCTCTCTGTCTCTCTCTCTCTCTCTCTCTCTCTCTTACTCTTTTTTTTATATCTTACTCAAAGTCCAACTATGGAAAAAAAAAACCTGAGCAAAATTCTTTCTAGGAAGATATAAGCCCCAAGGAAATGCAGAGACTCTTGAGAGAGACCTCTTGAGATGCCCAAAGGCCTTTTCTTATTTCCTTACCCCAGATTAACATCTCATCCCTCAGCAGCCTGTCTTCCCACTGACATATTCTCATTATCCACAAGGTCAACAGATGCACATGAGCAGTCCCTGGGCACAGGACATGAAGTACCTGCAGCAGTGGACTCTGTCGTAGTCTAAAGCCTAGGCAGACCTCCCAAGTCAGTTCCGTCCACCTTAAAACTCACCAAAGGCCTTTGCACAGCATCTTTCCTCACTGCACACTAGCTTCTGTTTTGTGAAAGATAATGGGCAAGGTGCTCACTCACCTATATCTCTCAGGGTAACCACAGGAAGCTCTAGTCTACCTACTGGTATAGCTGGGCTTCCCCTCACCCTCTTTCTCTCTGGACAGCTGTTTTCAGCCTTCCCACAAAATAAGTGGATGATAGATGGATTCATAGATAGATAGAAAGTTATAATTCAGATATGACAATAAAGAAAGATGAGGTAAACCGAACAGGAGAGACTACTCTGATTTCTGATTATTTTTGACTAGCTACTAATAAAAAGAACTTTTTACATAACTGTATTTCTGAGTTGAAGGCTGAGTTATAGCTGTCAATAAAACATTACTTGATTCTGTATTTGTAAATGCTTTTGGTACCGAATTCACCTATAGACATATGATCTGAAGTCCAGGGTAACTCGGATGCTGTGGTAATCATGTAATTCTGTCTAAAAAGGATCTCCTGTTATAGTTTCTATATGAAAATAATCTCTTTCCAAACATGCCTTTCTGTGGATAATACTTCTTCCTCTTTGCAGATGATTCTAAATAATCTTCATAATAATCCCTGATGAAGAAAAGTTATGAAGATATTATATATTTTACATTGAGAACATATCCTTCCAAAAAGTATTTTATCTTCTGCTAGTCAATTAAAGAATATTGGTAGGCCAGTACCCTTTTTGTGTTGGCATCTTATTTTTTGTTTCTCTGGATTATGTTGTTAAGGAAGGGAGGAAAGGGGGGAAGAAAGGAAAGACACAAAGAATTGATCTATAATCTCACATGAGTATAAGCAGTGTTTTTAAGATATTTATCATTGTTTCATGTGTACTTATTTTCTCTTGGATTTAAAACTTTGGTCATGAGATCTTTTTAAATTTTATTTTATTTATATATTTATTAATTATAATTTATTCACTTTGTATCCCCACTGCAGCCCCTTCCCTTGTCTCCTCCCAGTCCCACCCACTCTCCCTCTTCTTCCCCTATGCCCTTTTCCTATTCCCCTGATAGAAGAGGACCTCATCCCCTTCTATCTGACCCTAGCTTATCAGATCTCATCAAGGCTGGCTGTATCATTTTCCTCTGTGGCTGGCAAGGCTCCACCCTCCAGGGGGAGTTGATCAAAGAGCCAGCCACTGAGTTCATGTCAGAGACAGTCCCTGTACCCTTTAGTAGGGAACCCACTTGGAAACTGAGCGGCCAATGGGCTTCCTTTGAACAGAGGGTCTAGGTCCTCTCCATGCATGGTCCTTAGTTGAAGTATCAGTCTCTGCAGGCCCTCCTGGGCCCATATATTTTGGCTCTGCTGTTCTTGTGGAGTTCCTATCTCCTCCAGGTATTTCTATCTCCCTCTTCTTCCATAGGATTCTGGCACTCTGCCCAAAGTTTGGCTATGATTTGCAGTATGTCCTTTGTTACCCTGGTGGATAGAGTCTTTCAGAGGTCTTCTAACCACACATATAAAAGACCTGTATGAAAACAAACTTCAAGTCTCTGAAGAAATAAATTGAAGAAGATATCAGAAGATGGAAAGATATCCCATACTCATGAATCAGTAGGATTGACATAGTGAAAATGGCCATCCTACCAAAAGCAATCTATAGATTCAATGCAATTTCGATCAAAATACCAACAATTTTTTACAGACATTGAAAGAACAATTCTCAATTTCATATAGAAAAACAAAAAAACCCAGAATAGCTAAAAACAATCCTCTACAATAAAAGATCTTCTGTAGGTAGTCCTGTCCCAGATCTCAAGCTGTACTATAGAGCAACAGTAATAAAAACAGCATGGTACTGGCATAGAAACACTCCAGTGGACCAACAGAATCAAATCAAATACCCAGAAATAAACCCACACACCTATGGAAACTTAATTTTTGACAAAGAATCCAAAACCATATAATGGAAAAAAAGATAGCATCTTCAACAAATGGTGCTGGTCTAATTGGATGTCTATATATAGAAAAATGAAAATAGACCCGTATTTATCACCATGCGAAAAGTTAAAGTCCAAGTGGATCAAAGACCTCAACATAAAACCAGACATAGTAAACCTGTTAGAAGAAAAAGTGGGAAAGAGCCTTGAACTCATTGGCACAGGAGACAACTTCCTGAACAGAACACCACAGCACAGGCTCTAAGATCAACAATCAATAAAGGGGACCTCATGAAACTGAAAAGCTTCTGTAAAACAAAGGACACTGTCAGCAGAACAAAATGACAGTTTATAGACTGGGAAAACATCTTCACCAACCCCATATATGACAGAGGGCTAATATCCAGAATATATAAAGAACTCAAGAAGTTAAACACCAACAAACCAAGTAATTCAATTAAAAAAATGGGGGACAGAGGTAAACAGAGAATTCTCAACAGACGAATATCAAATGGCAGAGAAACACTTAAAGAAATGTTCAACATCCTAAGTCATTCAGGAAATGCAAATCAAAACAAACCTGAGACTTCACCTCACACCCATCAGAATGGCTAAGATTAAAAATTCAAGGGATGATGCATGCTGGAGAGGATGTGGAGAAAGGGGAACCCTCCTCCATTGTTGGTGGGAATGTAACCTTGTACAACCCACTTTGAAAATCAATCTGGCACTTCCTCAGAAAATTAGGAATAGTGCTACCTCAAGATCCAGCTATACCACTCCTAGGCATATGCCCAAAGGATGCCCCACCATTCAATAAGGACATTTGCTCAACCATGTTTGTAGCAGCTTTATTTGTATCAGCCAGAATCTGGAAACAACCTAGATGTCCCTCAATGGAGGAATGAATACAGAAAGTGTGGTACATTTACACAATGGAATAATTAAAAACAAGGAAATCATGAAATTTGCAGGCAAATGGATGGAACTAGAAAAGATCATCCTGAGTCAGGTAACCAAGAAGCAGAAAGACACAAATGATATATACTCACTTATAAGTGGCTATTAGCCATATAATATAAGATAAACATACTAAAATCAATAGCCTTAAAGAAGCCAAACAACAAGGAGGACCTCGGAGAAGATGCTTAATCCTCATTCAGAAAGGCAAATATGATAGACGTCCAACGCAGGAGAAGACGGAACAGGAAAGAAACCCTCCACAGTGGTCATAAGATCTTGGAAGATAAACTTTCTTACCACAACTGTGGTAGACAGAGCAACAGCTCACATGCTTACTGCATTAGTCAGCTTTCTGTCTCTATGATTAAATCCCTGAGATAAACCACTGAAAAACCGAATGTCTTCTAAAGGTGGAAATACAGAAAGGATAACCAACACTAACAACCTTTAAAAATGGCATATGGAAGCCTACTTCTAGACAAGATTCTACTTATACGATAGATAGATAGATAGATAGATAGATAGATAGATAG
This sequence comes from Psammomys obesus, assembly GCF_907164565.1. Taxonomy (NCBI): domain Eukaryota; kingdom Metazoa; phylum Chordata; class Mammalia; order Rodentia; family Muridae; genus Psammomys; species Psammomys obesus. The sequence goes on along the minus strand of NW_026590859.1, from coordinate 9,830,267 downwards.
ATAGATAGATAGATAGATATGATCTAAATAACATCTATTATATACCCTTTATACGAATATAAAAGGATATAAAATTCTTTATGTACATATAAAAGAATTTAAGTGCAGTTACGTATAACTGGCAGACAATAACTTTCCTAGACACCATTGGCTATTAAATAAACTGCCCAGTGGAAGTTTTGGTTTCTTTAAAAACTCAGTTATGCTATATAAACAGGTTTAATTTTTTAAATTCCAAGTGTGGGATACGGAGCTGCTTTTAGTTTGTCTACAGCTGATAACAGCCTCAGAGGAGTGCGGTCTTTGCCAGCTGCAGATAGTTTAATTATGAGGATTCTGAGAGGATAAATACCAGAGCTGGGAGAGAGAGAGAGAAAGAAGGGAACCCCAAGAAAGAGAAATGCTGGTGCTTCCTCCCTGTGGCTCCTGGTTGCTGTTGATGCAGTTTGACAAGAAGTTGGGGATCTCCTGAAACAAAGATTGGACTTGTCCCAAAGAACCCAATGACTCTAACCAGAAGAAAGTAGCTAAAGAGGCCTATGCCTCCTCTTCCCACTAATCTTCTTTCTCTCCTACCTGGTGTTGGGGGATTGGAAGGAATTGGAGTGGAGAAGGGAGAAAAATAAGAAAGCCCCAATAAAGTAGAATAGATTTAAAAAGTAGTGCCAACAGGTATGGCTTATATCTTTTCAAGTTGTTGGTCAGTGTGGTCCCAGAGGTCACCTCTGCAACATTGCAGGTGTTTCTGCTGCTCTTGGGTACACTCCAGAATGTGAGTGCAGGACACTGTTGCTGAAGACAACACATATATGAGTCATAGAAAACGGAGAAGTCAAACTGGTACTGAGCTGAAAGCTCCATCCCTCTCTACTAGCTTTTAGAGTGCTGGGAGATGCTATCCTTGCTCTCAGGAGAGAACTGGAAGCAACAGTCTTACCTAAATGAGCTCTGCAAGCTAAAATAAAAACGGGCCTGGAAAGATATGTCCACTGGTGCAATCATGGAATCAGTGCTATAGAAATAACCAACTACTTTCTCATTGGAAAGCCTGCTCTACAAGCTGAAATTCATGCCTGGCTCCATTAGTTGTGACAAGAAAGCAAAAAACAAAACAAACAAACAAAAAACAACACGGCTATCTAGATCATAGGCTCTAGGAGAAATTTTAATTGTATTATTTAGAAAACAGACATAGTAATAAACTGATCCCTGAGTTCTTATCTTTATAGTCATAGATTAATGCATCTCTCAAATCCTTCTCAGAGAAGCTTCTGTGCAGTACATGACAGTTAGACAGAGACCCATAATTGACCAATATGCAGAGAATGAGAGACTGTAGAGTGCCCAGCTCTCTGCATCTATATGACACCCCATCACTAAGATCAGGGATTATTGTGGAAGAAGAAACAGAAAGATCATAGAAGCTAGAAGTAGTTGGTGTCTACGGCCAAATGGTGTTTCCTTAACACAAAAGGGTCTCTGTGCACATGAACCCATATTGGCTATAGTTGCATGTACAAAATCAAGCCAGCCAAATGGCTCCATGGATGCAAAAGACTCTCAGGAATTCCCGCCCTAGCTGGGGAGCTACTGGCATGATGGCTGCTGGGAGTCATTCGTTTCTTTCAGGAATTCAATCCCTAACGAGCTCCCATGCTCCACTATTTGGTCCAATGCCTATGCACACATAGGAAGCAGCATGCACAATCAGTGAGTTTACAGAAGGGGAGAGCATGTGAGGTGGAGAGGGAAAAGAATGGAGATATAGAGGAGAAACTGGAAGGTAGGAAACGGGTCAGGGATTGACTAAAATGTATTATATACACATCTGAACTTCTCAAATATTTTTTTCTTAATTTAAGGGTTTCTGAGGTTTCAGGCAATGATACCTTGACCTCTATTGTTTTAGGCCTGTAATGACACATCATGATGAAATTGCATGATAAAGGAAGTATGCCCATCCACAGAGGTCACAAAGCAGGGATAAAGGAGGGGGAAGGATTGGGGTCCCACAATCTGTCTCTTCAATGGCATATGTAACTGATGATGTAACTTCCTTCCATTGAGTCACCCCCTTAAAGATCTACCTTAAATCTATTTTAAAAATCCATAAAAATGGGAAAAGACTTCTTTTTAAAAATCCATAAAAATGGGAAATCAAGCCTTTAACAACCAGGTTTTGGGAGGATGCTCTAGATCCAAACTAGTTACTATCTTATTATTATTTGCTTATAAATGATTTTGATTTTCCTAAAAAAAAAAAAAAATATTGCCTTTTCATGAGCTTGGCTACCCACCTACTATAATGCTTTATAAAATTTTAATCTATATTCTTAGGTGCTTCTATTACCGATCAGGCTGGTTTTGGTGCATCGGTTGCACACAGATAGGAACTGCACATAGGCAAGGGAGCGTTCCTCCAGGGGTGGTATGTGGCAGCCTTTGCAGCCATCAACTGTAGTCTCCTTTTCTCTCATGTGTGTGGTGTGCATGACTACGTTTGTGCATTTTTAAGTGTGTGCCTGTGTGTGAGCGACTGACATGGAGTCTTTCTCAATTCTTTCTACCTTTTTTATTGACACAAGTTCTCCTAATTGAACCCATAACTTCCCAAAAAGCTAGTCTGGACATGCAGCTCACTCCAAGGATCCCCTACCTCTGCCTTCTGAGCACGGGGATTATAGACAGGGACAGCTGCATCTGTCTTTATAGTCACACAGGCCTTCCAGTGTTGCAGCTCTCATGCAGGCCTGGGGTATGTATCCTGAGAGCCTCAGGCCTGTGGTGGTGACATTGCAGCTCCCAGTACTAGGATTTCCTAGACCCTTGGCTTTTCAAGCCTGGCAGCTCTCAGGGCTCTGCAGCCACTCTTCAGCGGACACTCATCACGATTCTGTGGCTGCCACTGCTTACACGAACACTGCTACTGTTGTCACCGTTCCTGCAGACATCTATGGTGGTGTCGCTTCTAGTGCTACTGGAACTGCTAGTGCTGCCTCCGTCTTTATTGTTACTGGATCAGCCTCATCTATTCGTGATAGAGATAAAAAGTAGACAAGAAGAGACCTCTTGAGAGAAGTCTTTCATTGGGCCAAATGTGGCAACACCAGGGGATCAGGCCAGTTTGTCTCTTGGCAGGCTCACAAAGTAAGTCCAACAGCCAGAAAATTGGTGTTTGCTCCAGATCTTCAAACAAATAAAAACTATTTTCATGTCATCATAACATATCCATTTTGCAAAAGTTGTAGTAGTACTTCTGCCTGGCCACAAGGCAAAGTGTTCTTCCTCCAACACAGGTAGCGTCATCTAGATTTTACCAAAACCTGTGATAGCAAATGCCTAGGGCACGCTTGTTAAAATAGTTGTGTCAGAGGCTACAATTTTGGGAGCTAGAGGTGTGTGTTCGTAGCAAGCAGCTGTAGTTGCTCTAGAACTTCCTCAAGGCATGCATAGCATGTCTGAATAGGCAATGATGATATGAAAGCCTTTTAGCAGGCTGTTTGGCTGTTTGCCATTTTCCAGGACAGATAATGCACAAGGAAGAAATCTGATCTCTGTCAGTTATGGAGCCACATGTCCAGGACCTCCAACATCTTAGACATCAGAAGGAGCACTTACAGTAAGGACTCATCATTAATGTTAATAATGCCTTTAACAAGGTTTAACGGTGGTGTGGCAATACTTAACATCCACCCAGCACTCATGGGGGCCCCTAATCACTCCTCTTCCTAAAAGAAGTCTTTTGCAGAAAGATGCACATGGTATATACTCACTCATACAGACATATAATATAGGATAAACCTACTAAAATCTGTACACCTAAAGAAACTAATCAAGAGGGAGGACTCTTGTTAAAATGCTCAATTCCTATCCAGAAAGGCAAAGAGGCTGGACATCAGAAGAAGGAGAAAAGAGGGAACAAGTCAGGAGCCTGACACAGAGAACCTCTGAAAAGCTCTGACCTGCAGACTATCAATGTAGATGCTGAGACTTATGGGCAACCTTTGGGCAGAGTGCAGGGAATCTTAGGAAAGAAATGGGAAACAGTAAGATTTGGAGAGGACAGAAACTCCACAAGGAGAGCAACAGAACAAAAAAATCTGAGCACAGGGGTCTTTCCTGAGACTGACATTCCAACCAAGGGCTATGCATGGAGATAAGCTAAGACCCCTACACAGATGTAGCCCATGGCAGTTCAGTATCCAAGTGGGTTCCATTGTAATAGGAACAGGGACTGTCTCTGACATGAACTGATTGGCCTGCTCTTTAATTACCTCCCCTTGAGGAGGAAGCAGCATTACCAGGCCACAGAAGACAATGCAGCCACTCCTGAGGAGACCTAATTGACTAGAGTCAGAAGGAAGGAAAAGAAGACCTCCCCTATCAGTGGATTTGGGGAGGGGCATGCATGCAGAGGGTGGAGGAAGGGAGGGATTGGGACAGGAGGAGGGAGAGAACCACAGGGGGCTACAAAGTGAATAAAGTGTATTTAATAAAGAAAAAAAAGTCTTTTGTATAACTTATTATATAACTCAAAGTCCCATGTAACTTCTTTTATGGCTTAAAAAATCCTCACCATTCCTTGAAATGGTCAAGTCAACCATCTCTTAAGCAAACCGTCACACATATAAATAAGTATTTGGAACTGAATGAGTCAATGAGCTGTGTTTAGATTCAGTGTCTACATCCTACTCAAATTCTCTTTGAAAGGTACTTATTAACTATTTCCTTATAGAATTGAATTGAAGTATTTATACCAATTACATGCTTTTGTGTGGCCATCCTTCATTTCTGAATAGCGACAAGATTTGTGAAGATATCAATTTTATTGTTAAATATGTAAGTGAGAAATTCTAATGAGACTAATACCATTAGCCACAAGTGAAAGTCAAGACTCAGACTTTGCCAGCAGACTCCTGATATTAAAACTACAAACTATACAGTCCTAATTTCCTGTTGTTGTGACAAGACAGTAGAGACAGAGAGGTTCTATTTCCAGCTTCTTCATTTGTAAAAACAATTCCTAAATATATCCTAAAGAATTGTGGCTTTTCATAAACTTTCATAAAACTTCAGGTCAAAAATGAAGATTACTCATCTCTGGTAAACTGATGACACCAGCATGCCGTGTGTGTTTGATTCTGTATTACTTTGGTCCAAAAATAAATCAATTGGTAGTCAGGCAAATAGAATAAATATTTTAAACTCTGCATTGTCTCCATGCAATGTAGTCCTCTAACCTAGCAATGAGCAAGCTACTCTTTAATTATTTCCTCGCTCTACAAGCGCTAAAATTAGGCCTGGATGTTTTAGAGTGTGGTGCAAATGAAGTGACTGATGTTTCTATTTCCTGGCGTTGTGGCAACCACCCAGCACTTAGACCATTGCCAGCAGGACACAAAACAGCATAACTCCACTGCTGAGCGTGGATGCCAGGGAAACGAAAAGATCCTGCAGCCAGTGCCCAGTTCAACTGAAAAGTTTTATTCTTGGGGCAAGTAAAAAAAAAAAAAAAGGGTAAACTGAAAGAGGCCAGAGGTAGTGAAGATATAGGTAACTTTAATGGTTGCGTTACACTTTGAAATTCAACTTGTGTGTCCATCAGATCACCCTCAACTAAGAGTGATGGTACACACCTGTAATTCCAGTAACTGGGAGGCTGAGGCAGGGGGATTGCAAGTTCATTTGGAGCTGTGCCACATAGCAAGACTGTCTCAAGAAACCAAAGAGAGAGACATACAGAGACAGAAAGACAGAATGTAATAAAGCCCATCATTATCCTAACTTCAATTCCAAGGTGAAAGACTATAAAAAATTTGGGTCAAGAACTCCTAAGCTGAGGTCTAGGGCTAATTTCCTATTTGAGTGAACTGAGTGTCTTCAATCATGCCTGGTAGCAGAGGCCTGGACATGATCCCAGCTACTCCGGACCTGTTGTTCTGCACCAGGCTGCTGGGCAGGAGACAGAAGTGCATGCTCCGGAAGAAAACAGGTGATGCACGGAGTCAAAGTTTAGAGCTCCTGAAAGAAGTCAGGCAGCAAATGGAGTCAGACGGCCCAGCCTGACTTTGGCAGGTCAGTGGCTGCCAGTAAGGAGGCTCACTCAGAGCTCCAAAACAGAGGCGGGAGCCTGTTTTTTGTTTGTTTGTTTGTTTGTTGTTCTTTTCTGGGTGGACAGATGGGCACTTTGACATGCGGAGCAGTGGTAGGAAGATGGAAGCAGCAATCAAAGGTGGAAACTCAAAGCAATGTGTGCGAAGAGTGATGGACAGGGACATAGATACCAACACATTCTATTAACATAGGGTGCTGTCTCTAGGAATCCCCAAGTGCTTGCTGATCAGGCTTCTTATCAAGAAAGGGTCAGACCTGTGATCATCATGAGGGCCTTATGATGCTCCTTAGAGTTATCTGGGGTTCCCTGGATCAGGTGAAGAGGGAACCCCAATGTAATATAGTGAGCTCAGAGACTATCCAGAATCACCAGACTTTGACCTTAATAGCAGGATTCCACAAAGACACTAAGGTATAAGGACCAAAAAGTTTCAAATCTTGCATGCACTAAACACAGGGAGTTCAAGATCAACCTGGGAATCTTAGCCCCTGTCTTAAAAGTAAATATAAAAACAGGGAGAAGGAGTGTGGACTCTAATTCAGTGGCAACACGCTTGTCTAGCATGCCCAAGGATCTGAGTTCAATCTCCAGTACAAAAAAAAAAAAAAAAAAAAAAAAGGAACAAAAATAAACAAGGACCTTAAAGGCCAGTAAAAATAAATAAATAAATAAATAAATAAATAAATAAATAAATAAATAAATAAAATACACTGTTCCCATAATTCCTTACTTGCAAAAGAAGTAATTCTGCTAGCTCTGCTTCTGTCCTGTAAGTTGTTGCAAGGCTCAAATAAGAACATGTTTATCTGGGAGCTGCAGCTGGCAGGGACAGGTAGCTGAATGATGGCCAATGATGAGTGACACTTTCCAGGAGTCTCCTGTGTGCTAGAGGCTCTTCTGAACATTTCACATGCGCAAACTAACATCAGCTTTGCCACAACACTACCCAGAAGAGGAAGCCGGGACGCGGCACAGCTAGCAGGCGAGCGAGGCTGCCTTTCATCCTTAGGCGCGAAGCTGCGGAGCCTGCAATCTAAAGCATGGGCCATCTTGTCTCTGGAGGACACCTCTACTCTTTTGACTTAGCAGAAAATAATGCCTGAGTTGACAATGTGGCTCACTTGGGGGGGGTCCTTGCTTCCTATATACAAAGTTGTGGGTTTCAAGCCCAACACTTCACAAAACACTATAGGTGTAACGGGCATACCATGTGGGGTGGAGGCGATAGAGTCGAAAGTTCAAGGTCAAGCCTTAAAGACAAAGCAAGTGTGAGGCCCACCAAGGATACATCAAGCTCTTTCCCTTCCTATTGAGACTCATTAATCTCGCTTCCTATCTTGACACAGGTAACTCTGTGTGTCTCACTGTCTATCTCTCTCTCTCTGTCTCATTTTTTACTGACCTTTCTCCACATTTTCAACCAGTAGCTTAATTCTATTATTTTGACTGCTTCCTTGGAAGGAGGGGGGGTCAGGTAATGGTAAGCTTTAAACATCCTAAGTTCCTGCCCTAAACTGGAACTACCTAATGGGCCTGCAAACTACGGTGGACTGGGAAGCAGCTCCCCAAATGTGGAGAACAGTCTGTGTCCCATCATCCTATTTGGCACAGGGCTTTTAAGACCTCTCTGGGGCTGATGCTGCAAAAGAGAGTGCACACATCAGAGCAGACAGTGTCACTGCAGAGCTTTGTCATCTCACCTGCCTAATTATGCCAGGTCTAGAAAGAGCAGAACTTCGGGGTGACTACGTACCTCAAGCTATGTAACACTTTCTGAGGCCCTGGGTCCTCAGGTACTCCCAAAGAACCCCAGCTTTTTCTTGCTCTGTCCTTGGGCATGGAAGCACTTTGCAAACTAGAAGCCAGACAGATGTTCCTTTGACTATCACAGAGGGGATGTGTGGAAGTCAGGGATGTTCTCTTCACTTGGACATGAAAGAACATCTCCACTCTGCAGGTGGCTGGGTGCAGCCCTGTTTGCATTCTGGAAGGGTTGCCAAAGTTAAAGAGCACATGGGGATGAAACTTTGGTTCACAGCATTCTTTAATCCAGTTTCATAAGAAGCCTGCCAGGGCTTCTGATGAGGGAGTCACCCTGAATTCTCAAGGTCAGCTTCAGGGCAGGACCAACTTAGAAAGTTGCTTAGGTTTGCTTGGATTGAAGATCAATACACACACACACACTCATGCTCACACCTGCTCACACACACGCACACTTTCAAATTCTATCTCGGTTGCTCTTTCTCTCTGTCTGTATGTGTGTCTATGTGTGTGTGTGTCTCTGTCTCTGTCTCTGTCTCTCCCTGTATCTCTCTGTCTCTGTCTGTCTCTCTGTCTCTGTCTCTCTCTCTCATGCATGCATGCATAGAGGACCACAAGGAATTTTTATTTTCTCCAATCCAGGGTCAGAGTCACAGCAGCTGCCAAGAGCCCCTCTGACAGCCCCTCCCCCACCAGGAGCTGTGGAAGCTGGGCCACTACAACTCTGCATGCTTTTGATTGAGAATCCAGATGCTCTTATCCTCTAGGTTCCCTGCAGTGACCTTTCTCTACAAAGTCAGTGGGTCTGTCTGCTCTGCGCATCTGAGAAATCTGCAAAGCAGCCACCCTGCAGGGGAGTGCCTCACAGTTTGTGGAAGGCACTGACTTCTCCAAGAGATCAACGCTGCAGTGGGGAGAAGATAAAATGGGGCAGAAGGCAGGGATCACAACACCCTTCCCAGCAGAGTTGCCTGGCTGAGCTGAGCTGGGGGAAATTGTGCTATCCATCTAGTGAGAGGCCCGAGTCTCCACAGACAAGAAGCCTCCCACGACCGGGTACTCAGTGGAACTCCTGTACGCAGGGTAGAGAAAGACACACTGGATTTGGGTAGTTCTGCTTTCTGTCTTCCTAACTAAGGACTCAAGTTCAGACTTTTTTTTGCAGAGAGAGACAATGTCATCAGATAATGTGAACTCTCCGAAGAAGACAGCTCCCTCCTTTTCAATTAGGAAATTGCTAAGAAAACCTGCCAGGCCCTCCCAATAGCACTGCCCAAGTACTCAGAAGTTTTTGTTTAGTTCTTGTCCACTCAAGTCAGCAGGGCAGCTCTAGAAATTTCTCTTTTATTACCTACCCATCTCTCTCTCTCTCTCTTTGGGTGTGTCTCTCTGTGTGTCTGTCTCTGTCTGTCTCTGTCTCTCTCTTTCTCTCTGATATCCCTGGTTATGTCCAATCTAATTCTCTCTCTTCCCTGGACACTTTCAGGTGCCTATCATTGTTCTGTCTCTGATATCTGCAGTTAAAAACCTTACCCTAATCATACCATGGAGCAGTCACATTGGCAGTTCCTCTACTGTGCCCCTCAGATACATCTGGTGCCAAAAATCCTTGAACACAGTTCCTGGCTCTACCTTTGTCACTGCAATCTTTTTTTTTCCTCTCCTGATTTACTTCTGTAGTTACCTTGGGTTCCAGGGATAGCAGATATGATTGATAAAAGTCTTTATGACAGATGACCAAAACTACCTGCAAGCAGCAGCAGAATGCTCCCAAACGGACCCTGCACACAGTGAGGATAATTTCCCTTGATGATAAGACTGCCCCATAAAGCAGGACTCACCATCTCAGCAGAGCCTGACTGTTCCTGGCAAGTGAGAGCGGCCATATCAACCTCTCCAGAAGTTCCAGGGGAATCAGAACCAAGATAATGACAGTCTTGACAGGACTACCTGTTCTGTCTGTCTGTTATGAATATCTAAAGACCCTCTTTTATCTCTTATTCTAGAAAAATGTCAAATATCTTCCTACACATCTTTCTTTTTCAGTGGTGGAATCTGAACCAGGGCATTAATTTGTGACCTATGGTCCTGTTCTTAGAGACAGATATGGGAGCCACTGCATCTTTTTTTTTTATTCCAAAAGTGATCAATGTTGATCAAAACCTCTATTTTCTGCCAAAAAGAAGTTTTTTTTTTTTTTTATATACCTTGCACAAGTATACTCAAATCTGCCCATCACCACCATCCTCACCACTACTGCATTAAAACTGGAACTACTGAATCTTCTTCTTGGTCCCAGGGAACATTCGAGAAGTTAATTGTGGCAACACATGCTTTTATAAAATACTCTGAGAGTCAAGCTACAATCTTTTATCCAGATCATAGACAGTTCTGGCAAGCTGTGTCTATAAGGCTGTAATATATATAGTTAGACACTTCAGGCTACTGACTATCAAAACTATTGGGTCCCTTCTTGTTTTGCTTGTGTTAAAGAATGATTGCTTGCGTTAGAGAACAATTGCTTGCCTGGTTTTCCAAGCTGTAACAATGCAGAACAAGGAAGTGCTGTGGTTCACCCATTAAATTCAGTGGGAGTTCTCACCGTTTTTAGTTGACTCATTTACTATGTTGACTAGTGGAGAGAGTGAAGGTGAAGAAGGTGAGCCCAACTACACTGGGATCTGGGAGCAGTGTGTGTGTGTGTGTGTGTGTGTGTGTGTGTGTGTGTGTGTGTGTG
>NW_026590859.1:9733300-9819644 GCF_907164565.1 Psammomys obesus | reverse complement strand
GTGTGTGTGTGTGTGTGTGTGTGTGTGTGTGTGTGTGTGTGTGTGTGTTGGGGGGATGGTGTATTTCTGGGAAGAGAACAAAAGTTCAAGTTCACAGCTTCAATAACATCTGAACTTTGTGGGTAATTTGGGGCAGACAAGAATAATACTGATAGAGGTAAATAACAAAAATTTATTTTAGGAAGAAGAGAGAAAGTGTCCCGGTGCTGATGGTGGTGTGGCCCACAGACCAACTGTGTGATAGCGGGGGTGGGGGTCAAGAAAGCCTTGTGAGACGATCTCTTTGATGGAAGTTGTGGAAAGCAGTATGAAAACTGTCCTAGGGGGAAAAAATCTGAACTACTTTATGAATTCACTGGTCCCCTTCTGAGTGTATATCCAAAGGAAATGAAATAAACATGTTCAAATCCACCCATATTCACTGTGACTTTTTTTTTTTTTTACATTACCCAAGATGTACAGTCAACTCAAGCTTTCATAAAGAGGTGAGTAGGTGAAGAAGATATGATATGGCTACATAATGGCACGGTATTCAGCTGTAAAAAAAAAAAAAAAAAAAAGAGAAGCCGCCATCCGCAAACATAGATGAGCCTAAACACACATAACAAAGGAGGCAAGGAGATGAACACCATAGCGCATTATCTGCTGTGTATGAAATTCCAAAAAGTCAAACTCACAGAAAGAGACTAAAGTAATCATTAATTACAAGAAGCTTGAGACTGAGGCAGCAAGAGATGTTGGTCAAAGCATTTTCAGTCAGATATTAAAAAATGAACTCAAAAATACTTATAAATGGGGTATCTAGTTTTAATGCTGTGTTGTATACCTGAAAATTGTTGAGTAGATTCTAAATGTTCTCACCACAGACAAAAACAAACACACATGCACGATAAGCAAAAATTGAGAGATTTATTACTACTAACAGTAAATGATTTCCCTCGGGTTAAAGATAAACTGGAGCCTACAACATAAATACCAGAAAGGACAAGCAATTACTATGAAAGATATTGCTTCATTTCTACATAAAACTTTCTTAAAAGAAACTATCTAAAGCCAAATTAATACCATTGCAAGATGAGGTTTATAGGGCTCATAGAAGGAAAAAATTTTTTCTAAACACACAAAGGGCTGAAAACTCCTATTTCTGGAACAAACATTTGACTCTGCTGTGTTGGCGTTGGGAGCATGAAATGGTCCAATTGTACCCTTGGAAAAGTTGCTTGGTGGGACAGAGAATTGGCTCAATGCTTAAGAGCTCACCCTGCTCTTGCAGAAGATTGTTTTCCAGCATATACACAGCGCAGCTCACAACAGCTGCAGAGGATCCCACACCTCTGTCTTCCATAGATACCTGTGCTCATGTGTACATACCACCCCAACACATATATCCACATAATTAAGAATAATAAAAAATAAATCCCCCAAATGAAAGAAAAACTCTTTATAGCTCAACCAAATCCACTGTGTATGTGTACCACATTTTCTTTATCATGTGTTAATGGACAGCTAGTTTGTGAGGACAGCAGTGATAAACAAGTGTACGAGTATCCCTAGGATGTGCTAACCTTCCAGAACTTTCTCTTCAGCTCATTAGCCCATTTACTGTTTAGATATCATTTTGGTGTTTAACTTTCAGAGTTCTTCATAGCTTCTACATATTAATCCTCTGTCACCTGGACAGTTGACAAAGATTTCTTCCCGTTTTGTAGACTTGGTGATTTCTTATAAAGTTAAACATTCTTTTACTTCATCACCCAAAGTGGCAATTATTTGCCATAGAGAGATGAAAGCATATTTCCAAAAAAAAAAATGACAAGGATTTTTATAAAAGACTTACTAATGATAGCAAAAAAAAAATGAATAATTCAACTAACTACCACCAATGTAACATGGAGAAGAACAATTTGTGGGAAATTAATGAATTGATTAAATAAGAGGATCAACTGTCAAAAATCTTTCTCTCGCACAATTCCACCCCAAGCTATGGAGCCACTAGCAATGGTTAGCTGCCAGGAGAGGGAGAGACACAGCAGAAGCTGGAGGGAGGAGAAGGAGGAAATGATGTAAATGTAGTAGGCATCTATGAAGTTCTCAAAAAAAGATTTTTAAAAATAATGCTTCCTTACTGGCAGCTCAATTTTAAACAATTAAATGGATTGTAAGAACGTATGTGCCAGGCACGATTATTACCTGTTTTAAAATATCAAGTATCTTTCCCTCCCAAAAGCCTGAATCCTTTCAGGGCTGACTAGGTAGGTTCTGACCCTCTCCTTGCCATGGCCAATGTTCTCCCCTTGCCCATTCTGAGCTCCTCAGGCCTTTGCTTTGATTAACCTGGTCCTAGCACCCCCACAAGTTCCTCCCTGCTTACCTTCCCTCAGAAGGGCTGGCTACCACTGCAAGGCCATTCTTATTTTAAAATGGGTTTATGACCCATATTCCCAAAGTAAGTACAAGACTCTTTGTACTCATCATATACAATTCTCCAATGAGCAGACTGGTCCAAAACCAATGGCTGACAAATCCTCCTTGAATTAAAATTTTTAAATGAGAAAGTTATACTTTTTTTTTATACTAAACATGTTTTTATGGAGCTAAGAAGATGACTCGGGGGTTAAAGACCCTTTCCTCATAAATGTGGCATTCTTAGTTCTATTACCAGAACCCTCATAAAAGTTGAAAAAAATCCAACCGGAATCACATATAAACAATAATAATAACAACAAGAAACTTCCGAAAACAACAACAAAACAATTGTTTCATTTATGGGTCTTTCATTGTTAAGAGCCCTACACTAAACTGTATTGAGTGGTTTGCTATCTAAAACTACCTTTATGGTTATAAAGCCTTCAGAGTTCCTGTGTTTTTGTTGGGAAGTGTAAGAACACTAAGGGGATAACACATTTAAGACCCTGAAGAAAGTTGGGCATGGTGGCACATGCCTGTAATCCAAGCACTCGGGGAGGCAGAGGCAGGTGGATCTCTATGAGTTTGAGAGCAGCCTGGTCCACAAAGTGAGTTCAGAACAGCCAAGACTGTATAGATAAACCCTGTCTTGAAACAAACAAACAAAAAACAAACAGAGAGCCTGAAGAAGAAAGTTGGAACACCCTGACATTTATTACCACGTTCAGGAAGTAACTGTATTAGTTGCTCTTATGGTTGGAACAAAATAACTGGCACAAACTACTAAAAGAAAAAAGATATATTTCACTCTTGATTATATAAGATTCAATCCATGGTTGAGTTGCATGGTTATGTGGCCCGTGTGTTGGGCACATGCCCCATGGGTGGAGCATCATGACAGCAGGAACAAATGATGGAAGGTTGCTGTCCACTTCATTTGTCACAGACACGACGCAGAGAGGGAAGAAGGGTCCAGAGATCTGGTACGACATTCAAAGCAGAGTTACTGGTCACTTACTTCCCCTACCTTACTTCCCCTGCCTCCCAGACTTTGTGCAAGCTCCCAGATTAACTGCAATTCTGAGGATCTCGTGTTTGAGACACAATCGTGGGGAGGAAATTCGTATTTGAGCCATAACTGAAACATTGCATGAGAAAACTGGAGGGTACAATAGCATCCTTCCTGCCTGGGGGAGAAGAATGGAAGGTTGTTAGAGGATCTGCTTCTCCAGTTCCCAAAACAGCCGGAAGTAACCTTAAAGGTGATTTTGCTTCCTTCATCATAATGATTTCCTCATATTGTCTCCTCAACTGTGGTTAAGAAAAAATAGGCCATGTCCTCAGAAAGAAAGGCTCTTGGAGGAAACTAGACCACAGCTTTGTAGAAAACCAGGGGATGACCAGTCTTTGGTGAAGAAAGAAACTCAAAGTGACCAGACATCTTTCAAGCAAAATATATGGCATCTGGAGCCACCACAACATCTCACAGATAGCGGGATGTGACCCTGGTTGGCTTTAGCAAGAAAGGTGGCTGTGGCTGTTTGCATAGCTCTCAGATCCATGCACAGGCACCACAAAAGCATATGTGACATCCCAGCCATGAAAGGTCATATCCATTGAAAGAGTCAACAGCTCTGGATGCTGTCCATAGCACACTTGGTCCTGCTGACTCTGACTTTGTAGACAGATTCTTGCCTGTCTCATGATCTTTGCATGGCCTCCCCCTCCCCCAGGGTTTCTACATCCAGAGGATAGACTGAACATGACTGAACAACTAGAAGCCATGTGGGTGCTGAGTCTAGGAAACAGGGACGGGGGATACCTGCTTTCCTCATCCCCCTAATGGAAAATGGGGTCCTGCGATCTCATCTAACACGGGTTTCCTCTTCAACAAAGACTGTTCAGCGGGGCGCAGTGGCCCACACCTGTAATCTCAGCACTCGGGGAGGCAGAGGCAGGCGAGTCTCTGTGAGTTTGAGGCCAGCCTGCTCTTCACAGTGAAATCCAGGACAGCATAGGCTACACAGAGAAACCCTGTCCCGAAAAACAAAAAATACAAACAACAACAACAAAATGTCCAGAGTTTGAATACTCAAGTCTATTAAAATCTACCACCTTGACTGCTTTGCATCCTCGTCAAAACTCCCTCTGGAAGTTATCCTTCTAAAGATGCTTCTCTACAGCATAGGTATCCCATCTTCTATAACTTAAAATCACTCTAAGAGAGATGACACAAAGTTGGATTACTCATTCCATTCAGCAAATGCCTAAGCTCTTTGGCCAGGATCTACTCTGTATTCCAACCTCTGAATCTGAATTTCCACATTTGAGAAGGAACACAGAGCACACCATGACCCACATGGTACACATACACACACACACACACACACACACACACACACACACACATGTCCTTCCTACAGGCAACAGAGACCACTACAGGTGCTCCAACTTTTCCTCCACAGCCATTCTTTACTGTCTCTGCCCCAGCTAGTACACAGTAGGGCAACATATACATAAACACTCATCCTTTAGCAGCTGGTCCTTGCTGTCCCAGCCTGGGTTAGTTTCATCTCTGCGTCGCCTCGGCTGCTCTAGATGACAGTGCAAGAGGAGGTGCCATGGCTCTTCCTTCCTTCCCTGTTTTAGACGTCAGAGTCCATCAACCCTGGACTCTGAGGGTTCTCTTTTCACGGGTTTCCAGTGGCATCTGAATTCCTGGATTACCAAGAGGTTGTCTCATCGCCCAGCTTTATAGACTTACTATATCATCTCTGGGTGGAAGTAATTCTCCACTGAGTGCTTAAACTCACTGGACCAGCAGAGCCAAGGACTGAATGCAAACTTTTGATCAGTATTGTGAGTAACATGCCCATAATGCATACCCACATCTGTGAATTTGTATTCCAAAGTAGGTAGAGAGAGTACCATTCATTCATCATGAATTCAGAGCAAATGCTTCATCGTAATTAGTACTCCCAAGTTTCCAAGATCCTCCAGCAGACAACTTAGCTGAGTCTTAAAGATCTGTCTTCCCATCAGGCTACAGTCAGGGAGACCAGTAGTTAGACCAGAAAATCCTGTGCCCATCAACCCATTATCTTATCTTAAACATTTATTTGATTCCATAAAGTGAAATCTCATGTCATGAAATACGAAAGTTCAATGCTGATAAGACCATGGAGCTTCTAAAGCAGCACCATGGAAAGATTACTTTGTGATGTTGAAGGGTCCAAATTTTGATTTACAGAAGTTGTAGTCAGTGAGTAAGCCTAAGCATGATGCAGATATTCATTGATGGGGACATAGTTTCTACTTTACAGTATCATCAGCTTTATAGCTGACAAGCTCTTTTATGTCAATCTCCTCCTGCTGCTCAGGCTTGGATGCTCCTTCTACCCAGTTGGAATCTAACTGTGACCGCTGTTAGGTCACCGTGCTGAGAGACAGTCCCCACTACCTAGATTCTTGCCCATCCTTTATCTGCCACCAGATTAATCTGACCAATAAAACACTTAGAGGATACCTCTAGAGGGGAAGACATCACGTGGTCTATTGGACTGTGTAATCTGTCTCCATGGTGGGGCCTTTTGGTGAGCTTACAGATGAGAGCACGCTCATCGGCTGAGCTCATCCTAGGGCGTGTAGCCAGTATCTTCCCTGCTCGTACCCATCATCCATTCTCAAATGTTGTTCTTTCCAAGCCTCTGACCATCTGGCCAGACCATAGGCCACTGTCCAGGAATTAGATGGAGATAATTGTCTTAAGCAACGTCTCCTAGATAATTAAACACACCACTAACATCTGTTCTCAGGAGAATCCTTACGCATTATGAGTTTGGGGACCACCCTTGAGTGGCGTTCAAGCACCTCAGCAATTTAAAGCCCAAGACTTTCACGGGCCCCTTGCACACACTTCGGAGAGAATTGATGAACCACAAGAAAGAGACTAGCTCTCCCTGGAACCTTCCAGAGAGTATGGGTTGGGGGTCAGGGTGGGGCTTCGGCCATCAGTTTGAGTTTGAAGGAGCTCTGAGCTGGGCTACCAGCATTATGGCCCATGTGCCCTCTGGTTCTGCGTATTCTACTACCGCTGGAAAAAACCATCAAGCCACAGAAACACTTGGGGTGTGTACCCACCACTCCCATCCCAGGTCTAATTCCAACACAAACAGAAGCCAGCAAGGAACATCCTGCCTCCGTGGTGGGTAGAGGCCTACAGAAATTCAGGGAGGGGGAAATGCTTTGGAAAGGTTTCACTTTTGAGAGTTTCAATTTCTGAAACTCCTTTCTGTTAACCACATCTTGGAGTTTGAGATCACAGATCAACTACCCGGGTGGCCTTTTAACCCTAATTAACCCACTAGCCCATTTGGTGCCCCTACTTCATTTAACTATGTGTTGCAGCTTTATATATGTATATACATACATACATACATGCCACATGCCTCATGTCTGGTCAAATACTGCACATTCCACAGCTCTTGCTTGGGCCACTTCCTTCCCTATGGAGCCATTGCTTAACTTTTTCAAAGCTGATATTAATATCACAGACCATTATAATACAGTTATTTTCAGGGAAGGCAGAGAGGAAGTCACGTGGCACCAATTGGTCCCATGGGGTCCCTTAAGTCTCCATTTAGCGTGTTGTTTTTATTCACAGCAACAGCAATGGAGTGGAAACAGCAAGGAAGTCACAGTGAGTGTGTTAAGTGAGTAATTATTTTCTAGAGCCTGTTTGGTTAATGAGTCAGTATTCCTTTTTTAGGTGTATGAAGGCAGGTAGTAGCTAGGTCAAAGGTACTTGCGTGGGGACACACACATACACGTCAGATCTCGGGCACATTTGTCCTGTTTTAACCTGTACTATGATGTGAGCTTATTAAAGGACCAGGACACAGAGAACTAACCCAAAAGTGTTTGAGGTTTTATAGTTTGGGGGAAAGGAATTCAAAAACTTCCAGGCACAAAAGGAGAAATTTAGTTCTGTTTAAGTGAATGAACTAGAAGGGATTCATATTCCAACTTTGGTACCAATATACTCCATTATTCTGTGTTTATATCATAAATTTTTACTTTCTGGAAGGTCATCTTAGACATCCCTCTCCCTGAGCCTGTAGGTAGGTAAGGCACAATTATTTTTCAGTTTCTAAAACTAACAGCTGATAGGTCACACATGTACAGTAATTTAAAAATTATTGTAGAGTGAATAAATAATGATCCAAGCTACCCAAAGGAACTCAAGAAGCAAGTTAGAGCTCTCAACAGACGTTTCTTGGCCAGGGGGACTACAGGAGTTGGATGGATGAGGACGATAAATTTTAGTGTCTACATGAACTCCTTCCAATCTCTGCCAATCCCCCTGCCCTCCTCAGGCCACTGCAGTCCTAACTTCCCTGTGACACTCAACAGTAGTTTGCAACCGTCCTAATGGTGTGAGCCTTTAATACAGTTCCTCCTATCGTGGTGACCCTCCCAACCCCCCCATAAAGTTATTGTCATTGCTACTTCGTGGCTGTAATTTTACTAGTTCTGAACCGTAATGTAAATATCTCACATGTAGACTGTCTGATATGTGACCCCTGTGAAAGGTTCATTTGAGCCTCCACGGGGGTCACGACCCACAGGTTGAGAACTACTGTTCTGGGAGCTTAGCCATGCCTTCACCATTTGCCACAAGCGAATTTTCCTTTTCATCCAATGGGTCACACGCAAGTTGGCAAGAAAGCAAGCAACATTCTGATTAGCCTGTGTCAGCTCACACAAACTAGAGTCACCAGAGAGGAGGAATATCAATCAAGAAGATGACTTCATCAAATTGTCTGTGGGCAAGTCTGGATGGCATTTTCTTGACTAATGATCATTGAGAGAGGGCCCAGCCCACTGTAGTACCACTCCGGGGCAGTTAGTCCTGGGTGGTATGAAAAAGTAAACTGAGCAAGCCATGGAGTAAGCATCATCCCTCCATGATCTCTGTATCAGTTCCTGCTTCCAGGTTCCTGTCCTGACTTTCCTTCATGACAGACTGTAAGGTGAAATAAACCCCTTCCTTCCCAAGTTGGTTTGGTAGTGGTAATTATCACAACAATAGAAACTTAATCAGGATACGCTGGATGAAAAATTCTCCCAGTGGTTTCTGTTAGGAGACTCCTTCATTGGCATGAGAAGTAATTTGTTCTCTACAAAGATGCATCAGAAAAATACCAATTAACTATTTTCAAGATGGCATTAGTTAGTTAGGCAGTGTAGCATACAGCTGTGATCTTAGTACTGGGGAAACTGAGGCAAGAGGATCAGGAATCACATTTGAGTGAATAATGAGGCCAAATTGAGATATATAATGAGATCTTGTCTTTAAATGTTTTTAAAGTTGTGGAGTGTGAATTTGACTTCTTTTGAAGATTCTGAAGTGAAGAAAGGATGATTATAAAAGAAAAATACGCATTTTCTCAATCAGGCAGAGTGGGAGTTGTTTGCCCCAAAGACTACATCTTAATATGAAAATCTTTCTCAAGTTTTATACTATATTAATGAAGTTTTATTCTTATTCAATAAGCCAACAAAATAGGTAATAAACCTGTGCTTTCTTAATTTAGTCAGATCAAAATACTACAGCTGTTCAGCTCACATAACCTGTTCACTATAACCAATAAATAATTGTAAAAGGCTTAATGACCTCAGGTGTGACCCAGCCTCCTGGGACTCTGTCACCTGTAGTGGTTACAAGACTGTGAGCATGCATTCCCACCAGAAGCGGGATGTAAAGAGGTGTGGCTCTGCTTGAGTCACTCTTGGTCCTGGAATCCAGGCCAGAAGGGCTGCTTTCAACTGCCACTCTCACAGAACTGAGTCCATCACCTCCTGGACCTTGCCAAGCTTGCGGGGGTTTAAAACCACTGTGGAGGAGCTGCCGTCTCCAGCCATCCTGCCTGAGCGGAAGCTGGGCACAAGCTAACGGGGAATGAGGGACAGTTTACTAATGACTCGGGTAATTATTCAACTTGTGAATGGACTAAGGCCTTTGATTCTCCTTCTCTTTTCTCCTTAGTCATTTAATTGCTCATAAAAGCCTTGTGAAGTCAGTTGGAGCAGGAAGTGAAAACTGAGCTCATCGAGTCTATCGGGTTTCTTTTGAGTCATTCCAGTGACCGTGTTGAAGGGGAAATGATTGAACCCGCTGGCTGACTCAAGGCTGGGGCTCCACTGTGGATCCTGCTCGCTTGTCCCACCACATCCAAATCAGAACAGTGGTCACAGCTGCTGGGGGTTGGGGGGGCGGTGCTGTAGGAAACACAAGAGCCTTATTTGTGAGCCCCTTGTAGTTTTGTAGCTGTTGAAATGGATGCCTAAAGAGCCAAAGGAATTACACTAATGCCATAGGGCTCATTTGAAATAAGGAATTGAAAGTGCCATTTAAGATTTGATAAATAATACTGGCTACATTGTATTAATATTATATTGACTATGTATACTGAACATAGATCTTTAATAGGAGTTTCATCGTGGACAAGGTGTTTTTTTTTTTTTTCTAGAAACAGTTGTTTTCATTATGAATTTCAAAGTCAATTTATAAGTCAGCCAGTGGTGTTTCATTTCAGAGCATGATGTCAATCACAATGTGACACAAGGCAGCATGCCGTTCAACACAGAGACACAGAAGGGACAGACTAGAGCCATGGAAATGGAGAAATGTCTTTGGAGCCGAGGGCCAGCCTGCTACTAGTCCTACAGAGATGTTTTAAGACTTATTTTTATTATTTTCTAGTTACGCACAGTATGTGTGTCTGTGTGTGCGCGCAGGTATGCACACACATAAGGGCAGGTTCCCTCAGAGGCCAGAGGTGTTAGGAATCCTGGAGCCGGGGTTAGAAGCAGCTCTGAGCCACCTGATGTGGGTGCTGGGAACTGAACTCATGTTCTCTGCAAGACCAGCAAGTGCTCTTAACTACGACACCATCTCTCCAGCCCCATTCTACAGAGATCTCAGAAGGCCATGTGGTGAGGAGGGAAAAAGAGGAGGGACAGAGGAGTTGGAGCAATGCTGTCTTCATCTGTTCCCTTTATCACTATGCTAACACTCTCCTCCTCCATCTGGAAGAAGTGACTTCACATTTTGCGCAGTCTGAAAGGAGTATCTGTGAACACCTTGAAACAGCTTTCATGTGTAATAAAACTCAACTACAAGACTCTACTATGAGAAGGGACTCTAACACAAGAGAGGGCAGTTACAAAGGATACAGAAAAGAAAAGGGGGGGGGGGGGGAGAAAACCTCTGCCAGTGAGCTAAGTTCTCCTCAACTTCAGAAAAATCAAGAAAGAAATATCAACCCCCTGAGGGCTGGAGGGAGCTCAAATTGAACTATTTGTAATGACAGCCTGCCACACAGATTTGTAATGTCGTCACTGCAGAAAATGACAGGACCAGCCTGGTTCCAGGGGGAAGTGGGATAAGAAAGGCAGCTTTCATTTTCACTCGTGTAAAGGAGACGTCTTCTGGCTGTACGGAGGTATCAGAAATCTCACTCTCCAGATTCACTTCTCTCTTCTAAATTCTGTCAGGTGTGACACAATGCGCTAACATAACTTTGTGGGGAGAACACTTGTCTGGTAGGCAGACGTGCCTGGAATTCAAGGGACAAATTCTTTCATCCAGCACATTTCCAAGATACTGTATTGCCCAGCAGAACTCCCTTGCTTGAAGAAGCTGATCCGCTTTCAGAGCAGGCAGGACCCTTCCTCTCTGTCTGTGCCCTGATCTGTTTCTGGGCAAATTGTGGGAGGTGGAGGTGCAGAGAGAAAGAGAAGATACAGGAGGTAGTTTCAGGAGGAAAGACAGTGGTTATCTGGGCAAATGTCTGAGAGGAGACTAAAGGCTTCCTGGGATGCTGCTACTCTCAAAGTTTTCAGAAAAGAACAAACAATACTGAGCATCCCACTTTCTTAATATAGAAGGCTCCAGAAGCCCCCAAACAGCCTTAGGGGAGCTACAGAGCAGGGAGGGAAAAGGATTGTGCCCCTCAGAGGAAGCGAAGGGTCAGACAGCACTCTTTGAATGTGGCCATGACAATGGTCTTCCTGGGCTCTTGGCTCTGGTCATCTGAACTTTTGTGACCCTGAGACATTGTTGTTAAATCTTCTAAAGAGAAAACATTTCAGAAAGAAAAGGAAAAAAAAAAAATCCCTGAGTCATTTTGTTTCACAGTGAACTATTTAAGGCTGAGCTGTTTGTGCTTTGAAATGCACGTCATTTGGGTAGATGAATAGACACCCACCAATGTGCTTCCCTCCTCCCAGAGTCCCTAGATCATGAAAGTGATAGAGAAAGGCAGTCTGGGTTAGCTTTATAAAAAAAAAAAAAACAACTGATTGTTATAAATGTTCTAAAGCATAAACACAGAAAAATCATCAGAAATCAATTAAAAAAAAACACTCCAAATGTTTCAGAAGCCTTTCCTTTTCATTATATGATTGGAAGAGTAAGTTTATATAAAATGATACATTGTTATGATGGACACCTGCCCTAGAATACGTTTATAAAGTGTATTATCAAATAACCCCAGCATTTCCTCGTTGTTTGGATGTAGGCCTAGCTTACAATCCCTGGCTAAGAGCCATCACCCTGTGATCTTTAAGCATTAACAGAGGTGCAAATGTGTATTAGTAATCAATTGCTTTGTAACGAGTAACCCCCAAACTTGAGTGTTTCATACACCAACATCAGTGTGAAAGTTTCTGTGAGCACCCAGCTTGGGCATGGCTCAGCTGGATATACTCTGTCTCCAGATCTCTGCAGGAAAATGTGAGCTGGGGCTGGTTCCATCTCCAGCTTGACTGGGAAAAGGTCTGCTTCTAGCCTCACCCACAGGGATGGCGGGAGTCTCCTTGCTCGTTGGCTTTTAGAAGAGGGGTTGAAGAAGAGCACCCAAGATGAAACCCTAGCTATTTTCTCACCTACTGTTCATGGAGACATCAGATAATCCTTCCACACTCGATTCATCCAAAGCGACATACTGAGTTCAACCAAGCTGAGGAGGGCAGTGTGCACCCTTAGGTATCTGCCAGTTTCACATCCTCAGACTCAACCACAGTGTGGCCTGAAAACATTTGAGAAGAAAAACACACCTGTGCCGACCATGTGGACTTTTCCCTTGCCATTGTTCCACAGACAACACAGCTGTTTGCAAAGCATGTGTGTGGTGGCTCACCCCTGAAACCCCACAGCCTGGGCTCCAGAGTCGAGTTTTCTTCCCTCAAAGAACACAAAAAACAGTGACGAAGGATACAGCTTACTGGTTAAAAGTGTGCACTGCTCTTCAGAGGGCTGGAGTTTAGTTCTTAGCCCGTGCTGGACAGCTTACTCCAGGTCCAGGGTGTCTCACGACTTCTTCTGGTCCCTGAGCCCATCTACACTCACACAGGTAGACACACAGAGACATATAATTTTGCTTTTATTGTTTGAGACAGGGTTTCTCTGTGTAGCCTTGGCTGTCCTGGACTTACTTTGTAGACCAGGCTGGCCTTGAACTCACAGATAGCCACCTGCCTCTGCCTCCCCAAGTGCTGGATTTACAGGCATGCACCACTGTGCCTGGCTATGCACATAATTTAAAACAAAACAAAGTATTGCTTTCATGTACTAAAGCAATCTAGGAATGATACTTATGACACAGAAGAATGGGCATAAGTTCTATGCAAATTCTGTGTCATTTTATGTGAGAGACTTGAGCTCCCACAGATTTGTGAATAGCAGATATCCTGGAACTATCTCCATGAATATCCATCTCCGTGGCTATCCAGGAACAACTACATGCAAAGACATTGACACCAGGATGCGGAGAGCACCAGGGATGTCTTAGTAGCTGGCAGCCTGAAACAACTAAGCTTCACAACGTTAATCCATAAAGCCAGGTAACTTCGGTGGGCATTCCAAGTGTCAACTGTGCCAAGCTTAAGGTGATTCACACACAGGTGACTTGTAAAGGCCATGATGTGAATGATCTGCCAAGCCTTGGAAACAGAGGGTAACAGATTCTGCTATGAACACCAGCAAACCAAGAGGCTAAAGAGAAATGGCGCCACATCCGTCACGGTTGCCCTTCGGTCATCTAGTGCACGCAAAAGCTTGACCCAGGACTGCCTGCAGGTAAAGCTCCACTTAGAGGCCTCAAGACTTCATGTCCGGACAACTTATCACTTAGCATACAACACAGCATAATGTAACTGATCTTACTGTGGTGTCTCTCTATGTGTGTGACTATGTGTGCTTGTGTGTGAGTTGTGTGTGTGTGTATGTGTGTGTGTGTGTGCAAGATGGTTAAACAGATCCGTATGAAAAGGATGGAGTTCTTTCCAACATGTTCAAGCCACCAGCTTCCTAGGTCAATAAAAACAACTCAGTCTAATAGGAGTTATAAAAACCAAATGGAATTTAGAAATATCTTAAAAGATATTTTTGTCAGGCGGGCCGTCAGTAGTAGAGGTTGGGTGAGTTCATGTAGCCCATGTTGGCCTGGAATTTGTTATGTAGCAGAAGCTGGTCCTAAAACTCCAGGTCCTTCTGTTTATGCCTCCCATGCAGTAAACCTGTGCCACCACATTCAGTTCCAAAGTTAGCCCACCCTTTCCTTCTCAGTCTCTCTCTCTTCATTTTTCAACTCTGCCTTTATGAGGTAGGTTCCCAACACAGTCCAGTCTGATCTCGAACTACCTGGCAGCCCGGGCTGCTAAAATATTTTGAAAAAGTGAATAAAAATAGCTTTAACGTCCATCCTATGAGATAAAACCCACACTTGACATTGCTAAAGTGGCCAAGAAGCTGAGACCAGATTGGCCATGGGCCTAGGGGAAAGCCTAAATGGAATACTTTCATCAAAGTCTTGCCATTGGGGTTTAGGGAACTACATAAAAGGGGAGTGGAAAGAGAATGCGTGACTCCAAGGAAACTGTCTCCAGGACACAGCAGGACTGGGGCACATACAAACTCGGTGGCAGCGAGCACAAGACCTGCCCAGGCTCAAGCCAGGTGAGGCTCCAGAACTGAGAGGGAAGTGGATACAGGGTCTGCCCCTAACCAAGAAGTGTTTGCAATTAATACCTGCTGGGTGAGAGAAAAGTCGGGTTTCTCAATCCAGTGTAACTGAGTGTATGAACCACACTCCAGGCAGGCCCTGGGGCCAGCACAGAACAGATGGGATGGTTTTATTGTGTGTATATGTGGGAGGGGCTTTTATTTCATTTGGGTGTTTTTTTTATTGGGTTTTTGTTTGTTTTGATTTGCATTTTTTGCTCTTGCTCCTGTCATTTTCAGAGAGAGAAAAAGAACATAAAGTGGGTGGTAGGGAGGTAGGGAAGATCTAGAAGGAATTAGGGAGGGGAAATATGACCAAAATATACTGAGTGCAAGTTTTTAATTAAAAAAATATATATTTAGATAGGTACAAAGAACTTAAAATGTTAGGATTGGATGCCTGAATTATTAGGAAATGTGCTCTTCCAGATTTGCAAGGTTTGTGGCTTAGCGTGTGTCTCCTTCCTCTCTGGAGCTCAGAATGCAAGAACAGTATCATATAAAAGCTGCGCTCAGATACAGCGATGCCCAGTGTGTCTGGCACCTTGTTATCTTCGAGTAGCTCAGGTGCACACAGCGTCCACTCGTAAGTCTCACCATCTGTGTGGACTGCCAACTGCCTCCTCCCAGGCCTGACACCCCTGTTCTCCTCAGCCCAAGCCCTTCCCACTTCCCTCCAGGAAGAATGACATGATTACAACTCCAGGAAGGATTTTGTTCTCCAGTATTTGAAATCTTCGAAACTGCTTCATTTACTTGTTAGTAATAAAGCAAGATTGCACAGTTAAGAGAATTGTTGAGACTATAAAAGCCCTTGGCTCCTTTCCCCTAATCCAGAAGGTACTGTGTGTTCTTTGGATCCCAGACAACACTCGGGCAGTTCCAGATAAGGTATCCAATAACCTCACTCCGTGTCCTCATTTTTCTTGCCCTCATTCCAGAAAAAAAGTTGGACAGCTGCCTCCCAAATAATTTTATTGTGAGGAAAGTTATTATGAAAACATACTCCGCTGGTTTTCGCTGACCTCCAAAACACACTCCCTAATTAAGTGCAAATGGGAGCTGACTTGGAGCAGGTTGCCTCTGATTTTGGACTTGGGAGCATTCTTAAAGTTTATGAACTCTATATTCAAGCTCTGTCTGCCAAACGAGGAATTTCTTGTTTCATTTGGTGACTGCTCTGAGGTTATATAACGCTTCTCCAAAAGCCCTGGATGCTGAAGATGCGTAAACCATCTGTCTATGTTGAAAAGTCAAAAAAAAAAAAAAAAAAAAAAGAAAGAAAAAAATTCATTGCCCCCACGATCTGTCTTGGGGCACAACTAATTATTTATCCAGAGGACTTTCCTCATGGCTTTTTATTTTAACATTGAGTTCCTACATAACCATAAAATTTTACAGTACGAAAGAGGCAACGATCGTATTCATGCCCTCCTGTCTTTTTATAGGAGCCTACAGTTATTCAGCTTTAATATCTAAAGAAACCCGAGGACCTGGCAAAGAGAAGTGTGAGAAGAGGCAAGAGAAGGCAACTCATTCTTCACCCCTGGCATCCTGTCTTTCCCTCCCCAGCCAGCAGGGGGCAGTAGTAATAGAGAAAAGGAAGCTGCTTCCTTCTTGGTCTATGAAAACACGTAAGAGAGGAGAAATGATGGACAATGAGGTTTCTCTGGTTCTTCCTGGTAGGGGCAAGCCTCGGTGTAGTGTCTTCTGGGACTGTCACCTGCTAACTTAGTTTGTGATGAATGTTGGGATGACAGTAGTAAGGGGTAGAGCATACTCTGAATAAACAAATACCAGTTTATTCAGTTTTGTTGTTGTTGTTTTTTGACAAAGAGAAATGGGGGTTGGTGAATGTTTCTGGTGTCTTGAAGGTGTGGAAACTGAGGCTTAAAGGTGTGTGTAGATTGTCCAAGGCTACATAGCTAACAGTGAAAACACTGTGAAAGAGTCTGGCAGAGTATAGAGTCTCATAGCGTCTCATCCTTGACCCCCGTCCAAGCTTTATCTGAAGTGTTGGTTTCGTTTTTATTACTCAACTTTTTATAGCATCTTGCTTGGTAGCTCAGGCTGGCCTCAAACATGTGATCTTCCTGCCTCGGTATCCTGACAAGTTAGATTGAGCGTGTATGCCACCTGTGGTGACATACATGAAAATTATTTTACCCCACAAAGCAGGTACAAGTATTTTTTGCTTTTTCCTGTTAATTTCCAATATGGAAAACTCAAGATATACAAACATCCGCTGAGGCTGATCACATCGATGTCAACAATCAGAGTGATTGACGGGACGATATTCCCCCAGCGTGGTGACATTACTGAGCAATATCAGGAACTTGGGTGCTGGATCTTCTCTCTTCTTTCAGTGGTGTGACTTCACACCACATAGAAGCCACTTATCACCCTGAACCTCTGCGGTTGCTTGAGCAACAAGAGACTGGTGTCAGCAGCCCAGGGTGTGGGCGTCTAAGCCAGGCCCAAGCAGTCTTCTCTGTGAAAGGATTGATCACTGGCCCAGAACTCACTGTATCTGGTGAGGGTGAGGCAAGCAGATGCAGGGGAAACCATTAGCCTGGTGCCCCACAGGAAGCGTGTGTCTCTGTGATGACTGTGACACTGTATCAAAACTTGGGAAACAAGAAAAGAACTCAAACAAACGTCCAGATGTTTTGCTTGTGGGTGCCAAAGGTCCAGATGTCTGACAAACTCTCAGGGAGCTGATTGTGTTTGTTGGTGCTTGAAGGCGGAGTTGGTACACCATGATCACAGGCTATGGCTGAGGGTGAAGGGGGGTTAATGTTCTTCCCGTCCCTGCACAGGCATCCTTTGTCAGTAAGAAAAGCTGCAAAGGTGCACAGACTTCCCCTTCCGAGCCTGCCGAAAACATTACTGAGAGGCAAAAAGCAGCCGTGTTTTCCACAGGCTCTTAAACTCCTTTTAAACATCTTAAATCTAAATAAAATAAAACAAAATAAAAACTGCTTCTTATTTCCTAGACTTCTTTTCAGCTTTAAAGGATATCATGAAAGATCTAAATAAGGTCTAATTCTCTTCAATCCATTCATCCCAAACAGCCTCGTACTGAAAAGTAAAATCCAAGTTTTACCCATCTTCCTCTGTAAAATACAATGAAATTATTCCTTTGTCGTACAGGCTTAAAATGATGGAAAAATAACAGTTTTCCCATAATCTACAGTACATGTTGGGTGTTTTCATTAGTCAATCACTATGGATGGAAAGAGAGCTTTAAAATTAAGATTTTAAAATACTGTAAAATACTGTTTCCTATTATTATTATATTATTGACCATTCAGTTCCTATGAGCTCTGGTTTCCTTTTTCTCCTTTCCTCCTTTGTCTGTTCTTTCTTTCTTTCCTTCCTTCCTTCTATACTTTATATATGTATGTATGCTTATATATATGTGTGTGTGTGTACATATATAGTGTGTGTATTATGTGTACCTGATTGTATGTGTGTGCACCTGCTTGCACAAGAGTCAGAGAGGCATCCGATCCCCTGGAACTGAAGTTACAGACTTCAGCTCCTTTATGAGAATTGAACTGGTCCTCTGTGAGAACAGTAAGTACTCTTTTTTAAATTTTTTATTAATTACACTTTATTTACTTTGTATACCCCCTGTGGTTCCCTCCCTTCTCCCCTCCCAATCTCTCCTTTCTTTCCCCTTCTCCATGCATGCCCCTCTCCAAGTCCACTGGTAGGGGAGGTCTTCTTTTTCTTTCTTCGGATCCTAGTCTATCAGGTCTCATCAGGAGTGGCTGCCTAGTCTTCCTCTGTGGCCTGGTAAGGCTGCTCCTCCCTCAGGGGGAGGTGATCAAAGAGCAGACCAATCAGTTCATGTCAGAGACAGTCCCTGTTCCCATTACTATGGAACCCATTTGGAGTCTGAACTGTCATGGGCTACATCTGTGCAGGGGTTCTAGGTTATCTCCATGCATGGTACTTGGTTGGAGTATCAGTTTCAGGGAGTACTCTTAACCACTGAACCATCTCTCTAGCTTACACTGCCTTCTTCCCTCCTTCTTTCCCTCCCTCCTTCCCTCATTCCTCTTCCTTCTCTCCCTTCTTTCCATGGTCTCATATTTCTGAGCTTGACCTCACCTCACTATGTAGCAGAGAATGACCTGGAGATTTTGATCCTCTTTCTCCGCCTCCTCAGTGGCAGATTCATCTGCATGTACCACTATGCCTATTTTGTGTGGTCCTGGGGATTGAACCCAGAGCTTCCCTCATGCTAGGCAAGCTATCAGTGAGCTCCAGCCCAAGCCCCAGTTCTGGTTTCCAAAATTTATAAGAGAATGCTCTCCCAGTTGTGCTCTGAAGCCTCTGAGAAGGGCTGTACTAGACACGCACTCAGGACGGTACTTGCCCCGATTAGAGTGAATACACAGTACTTAAAGGAACCCCAGAAGTCCAAAGAAATTGAAGATGTATTTGTCTGGGTTTGCCCTCTGTATAGATTGCACAACTTCGCCAAACCGCTCAGGTCATGTGGAAGGAAAGAAAGGTAATTAAGGATGCATACTGCTGTGTGTGCTTCTGTGCATTCTACATGACTAATCAAGTTCAAAGATGCTCTACGATCTCAAGAAAGCCCTTCAACAGTTAGGGGCTTCAGCTTCCAAACACTAACTGAAAGTTAAAAACGTAACTGCTGTGGGTTTCTTCAAACCCTTTCTACAACAACCACGATCTGGATCTACATGCTCTAATCCAGAGATGTAGGTGAAGCAGACAGTTGTAAATATGTCCACTTTGAAGGACAACTATAGAGAACACAAAGAGGCCATGCTTCTCAAAACGAGGCACCTTCTGAGGCCCCTGACCTTCTGACAGCAAGTGCGTATGAAGTAGCCATGCAGGGCATCCATTTTAAAAAATGTCCCTGCAAAATCTACTCTTTGGTGGTAAAATAAATATTTTATGGGACAGAATTTAAAGTTATCATACATGTCAGCTATAAAACAGGAGATGGTAAAGGTGTTTGTCCCTGAGTAGGTGGCTTCCTTATCTACGAGTATCCTCTGCAGTAGGGATTCTCATGCTGAAATACCTGAGACCATTTCATTATTGAAAAGCTGTGTGAGCTCTTCAGTAACACTCTGTCATCACAGTCTCTCTGAACACATGGCATGGATGGGGATGTAGCAATGCCAGGTGGAGCATGGAAGGTCCCACCAAAGCTATCTTCCCAGATATAAGATACTTGGATTTCATTAGATGTTTAAGAGTTTGGGAGCTTTGTGTTTAAAAAAAAAAGGCAGGATCTTATTCTGTAGCCCAAGCTGATCTGGAAATCACTATGTAGTCCAGTCTTAGCTTTGAACTCATGGCAATCTCCCACCCCAGCTTCCAAGTGCCAGGATTACAGGCATGAGCCATCATGGTTGATTTCTGAAATCTCCTATTCCCTAAGTCTTGGTTTATCGTCTGAGCAAGCTTCTAAATATATCTGGTCATTCCTGGGACTCATAATTATTATTTTACAAAGCCCTGGAGGATGCCCTGCATGCTAGTTTTCTAGCAAAGCTGTGAGTCCTTGCCATGAGCCAGTATACTCCTTTCTACTGGCTAGAGCAGCTTACCCCAGAGCATGGTTCCTTCAGCCTCTCCTCAAATCTCAGACCTGCTTCCTTGACTCATAGGAAGAGGAAGTGACAAAGTTCTGCTGAATGCTGTCAAGAGGAGAAGTGTATCCATGTGTTCTCTCTAGAAATCTCCCCAGTGAGAGCTTGGAGGGATGACTCAGTGGTTTACAGAGCTTGCTGCTCTGTCAGAAGACTGAGTTCCGATCCCAGTACCCAGAACAGATAGCTCACAGATAGATACCTGTAACTCCAGGTCCAGGAAATCTGACACCCAATTCTGAATTCCATGGACAAATAGATACACACACACTAAATCTCTTAAAAGATAACAACAACGAAACAGTATCCTAATAAGAAAATGGGCAGTTGTGGGAGGGTCTGGACTAAGGGTAGGTGAAGCCACAAGTCATGTCCACCAGCACAGGCTGTCCACCACGGCTCTAGGATCAGTTATAGACCAGCCAGTCTGTACAGAGCCACAGCTCCTGCCCTGCCTTCACACCACACGTTTCTTTCTTCCCTCCTCATCCAGTTGAGAGCACTTAACTCGAGCTCCATTCATTTGGTAGTAAAGCTTGGCTTGAACTAACACGATACGTACAGATTTTCCTTGTACAGCCTAGGGAGAAAGCATCTTGATTTCACATTTTTAAAAATGCATGCGTTTGGCCACAGGTTACTGTACCTGGCTCCACAGTGGATTGTAAAAAACGCCATGCCCATGTGACCACTCCCAGACCCCCAAATTCTCAAGTTTAGAATTTGTCCATTCCAGAGGTTTTAAACAAGACTTGTGAGTCTCCCTTGGCCCAGGCACCACCCGGAACAGTACAAAACTCTAATCCTATATCCTCAGAGAACTTTCAAATCTTGATAGAATTTTTTTGCCAACCATTATGTAACAGCTTTTCCTCCCCCACCCCACCCCCTTTTGCCCTGCTTTGGACTGAATCCAGACCCTTTCATCTGCAGGAAAGGACCACTTCACTATACCCTAGCCCTTACACACTTTTAATATGAATTCATCGGTGCTTATTTAATACAGATTAATGACATTTTCCCATGACTTAAAAAAAAAACCACATTTTATTTTATTTATTTGTGTGTGTGCACAACCACTTACATTCCAGGGTCATTTAGAGGCTAAAAGGGGGTGTCAAATCTTCTAGAGCTAAAGTTATAGTCAGTTGTGAACTGCCTGGTGTGGGTGATGGGAACCGAACACTCTGCTCCTCTAAGAGAGCAGCAAGTGCTACTAGCCACTGAGTTTCTCTTCTGCCCCTTCCTCACTTTCTGAAACTACAAAACCAACAAAACGATGAGTAATTTTTATAACCTTAACTGTTTTCTTTTCTTCCCTTTCTCTTTCTTCCTTCCTTTCTTTTTCTTTCCCTTTTTTCTTTGTTTCTTTTTTCCTTCCTTCCTTTTTCTTTCTTTCTTTCTTTCTTTCTTTCTTTCTTTCTTTCTTTCTTTCTTTCTTTCTTTCTTTCTTTCTTTCTTTCTTTTCTTTTCTTTTCTTTTCTCTTTGAGACACATAGTCCATAGTCACTATGAAGCCAAGGATGACCTTGAACTTCTGATCTTGCCTCTGCTTCCCAAGTACTGGACTTATAGGCATGTGCTGTTGTGTCCAGTTTCGTGTACTACAGAGGATGGGACACAGGGTTTCATGGGTGCTCAGTGAGCTCTCTACCAACTGAGCTACATATCCAGACCTCAGTTTCCAATTCCTGTGGTCTAGCTTGCCAAGCTTTCACTATGACATCACAGAAAGCAGAGTAAAGAAGAAACTCACCATGAGGCGGTCACTGGCATAATGACTCGCCACCATTTACATAATAGCAAGATGGGGTGAACCAGTTAAGAAATAATGGGGTCAAATGTTCATTAGTTTGCTCTCAAATAATTTGACTGTAAAGTTTTATGATTTAATTTTTAAAGATGGCTGTGTTTAAATACTAGCTCATACAACTGCTCGAAAATTAATCCTAGGCTATCATGGGCTGTTCACATGGAGTCTAACACGATGCTGCCTCCAGACCCTGGACACAGCCATTTTGGCCTCAGTGAATCTTCCTAGAAGCCATTTGACTTGGGGCCCTCGTTACAACCTGAATCTTCAGCTGCTCAGTATTCCCTGCTGGCACCATGAGGCTTCCCAGGCCGGTTCTTTGTTCACTATTTCTTCTCAGAGTTGTGTGGACTCTGGAGCACTCGAGAGCTCATTACATAAAACAAAAACTGAAGCCGAGAGCTGCTTCCCAGCGTCGCCCTTTGCTAGGATGCCTGGCATGGAATCAGCTCTGTTCCCTGCTTAAATATTCATTGGCTATTTGAAAATACATAGTGCACACCGAACACCACACAGCTTCATTTAAATTCGCCTTTGCCGGAAGAGCTATTAAAGGGGACTCCTTAAAATATATTGGGCCAAAAGTTTTTTTTTTTTCTTTTTTTCCTTGCAGTAACTTTAAAAGGGCTTACATCCTTAATTTGGCCTCTCTGCCACCCACTCTGAGCCATAAGATGTCACCAGGGTTGGCCTACTTCCTAATTTGGAGCCCCCTAACATACTCACCCTTGACTTTGTCACCTCATAAATGTGTCATTTCCAGCATCACCTTCCCTTTAAAAAAAAAGTGCCCACCCTGAAGAGATGGAAGTATCTTAGGAACACTGAACCTAAGCCAAGAGCAAGAAGTTAATTTACTCAACCAACTTCTATTAAAAGGTTGCTGTCTGCGGGGTCATGAGATAGACCTGGGAACAGTAAGGAAACCTCAAGTCTTCAAAGAGTTACAGCTTACAATCCAAGGGACACATTCAAGCCTGAAAACCTTCTAATGCCCAGGCTCCCTTCCAAGCTAATTAAATTAGAAACCCCCGGGGTGGGATCTGGGCTGTAGAATGCTTTAAAACTTCCCCGCGTGGTTCTAATGGGAAGCCAGAGTTGAGAAGTACTGGAAAATAATGGTTAAGAGCACTCTTCTATGTGAGCGAAATCAGCCACCCTCATCTTGACTGCACACGGAAGCCTCGGGACTTCAGTTGGAGGCATCCCAAGCCAGGGAGCTTGCTAGAAATGCCACAGATGCTCAGCCTTCACGTCAGTCTCACTGAATCAGAATGTGTGAGTGCATGTGTGTCTGGTGTGTGTGTGTGTCCCCTGTGTGTGTCCTGTGTATATGTGGGTGTGCTCCTATACAGATGTGCACATGTGTGTGTCCTGAATGTAGACCTAAAGGCCAATTTTTCAGGGCAGTTTTCACATTATTTTCTGAAACTCAGGAAAAGTTCTAGGTCTCTCAGGGGCCTAGAACTCACTTCATGTGGTAGGCTAGTCCACCTCCCCCACACTGGGAGTCTGCACCGGGACTGACCTCAAGGTCTCAGGCTGAACAGCAAGCACTTTATACACTGAGCCTTAAGAAGCCCCAGAACCTGCCTTTTAAGTTTTCTAGGTAATCTGGATCCAGGTTTATTTTGGAAAATGCTGAGTTAAGGCCAAGATCCCATTTTTAGGAAGAGGGCAACCATATATACATTCAGATCATTGCAAGCCATCGTGAACCTTCCACAGTGAGATAGATAATCCCAAGGAAGAGCGTTGACCTGCAAGGCAATTGATGGAGAAGGTAGCGCTATTCGTAAGCCATACACAGAGCTACAAACCGATCAGAAAGGATGGAGGCCGGAGAACTGCTCTCTTGAAACACAGAGTGACAGAGAATTGTGAGAGCTGAAACAGGCCATCTCTCTGAGCTGACCATAAGTCCTCAACAGTCCAGCCAAGGGGTGGAGAAGCGAGTCTGTTGATAAAGTGCCTTTTGCAGAAGCACAGAAGCCAGACTTCAGATAGCGACTACCCACATTAAAAAGTGGGGTGCAGGAGTAGATGCATGGAACCCAGCACTGGGGAAGCAGAGGCAGGCTGATGGCTGGACTTCTGTCACTGGCCAGCAGCCTCACCCGGTCAGTGAGCTCTAATTCATTGAGAGACCCTGTCTCCAAACAAGTGGAGAGTGATTGAGGAAGACGCCCCCCCCCCCCCATGGAGAGCCAGTTTATGACAGCCAGTGACAGTTCTATTGATCACATTTATTTACTAGGTAATTTTAAAAGAAATGAAATCTTTACAGTCTTGGGACAAACTTTCCCCAAAACAATTTACTTGTAATGCAATCACTGATAAGCATTGTATAATGATACACTTAAGTAAGTTATTAATAAAACACATCTCACTCCTGTAGTTCAAATTGAACATTCTCATGTAGTTTCAAGACATATCTGCACTGGCTAAATAAGGATGTAATTTAATTGAACATTACAGAAACACACAACCGAAAAAAATCCAGTTATTGCTCCAACCAGAGCTCAATGGAATGCACTAGAAAGGCACAAGGAAAGTACTTGGTAAAACTCAATGTCAGTGAGAAATTGGTCAACTAATGGCGCAAATTATAAAATTCTGAGTCTTCCTCAGGATTGCTCCACAATTCTTTTTTCTTAATCAAATATTTTTAATTGCAAAATAATTCAAGGCACACACAGAGTTTCAAAAATAATAGTTATTCTGTACTCCCACCATACCAATTCTTTAAATTACTAGTTTCACTTCAAATAAAATAAAACTGAACAAGAAGGCACCTCCAGGGGCCTGGAGAGATGGCTCAGAGGTTAAGAGCACTGGCTGCTTTTCAGAGGTCCTGAGTTCAATTCCCAGCTCACAACCATCTGTAGTGAGTCTGGTGCTTTCTCCTGGATGTTCAGGCTTACATGCAGTCAGAATGCTGTACATATAGTAAATAAATAAATCTTTAAAAAAAATTAAAGAAGGCATCTCTATGAATCTGACTACAATTGACACAAAACAGTCAAAACATAAGAGTTCAGCTATTAGGAAAAATTTAAGTGAATAAATGTAGATTAATATGCTTAAAGTTGAAATAAAATGTTTTAGGTTGCCAGTGTTTTTCTTTACTCTGTGCCATAAGAAATATTCTAGAATTACCTGTCAGTTACAATCACAACAAAATTTTGGATGTCTATAATATTGTCCTCCAGACCTTCCTCAATGTCTTTCAACAAACACTTTTTATGGTTTCCTCCAAAAGATTAGATGTATTTTGTTCGCTTTTATATTTCAATTTTAATATTTTATTTATTTTTAAGTTTCTATACTTTCGGAATTAAGGCCTTTTGAAAACTGTCTGGAAACCTACTACTATAGAAGCTTCCTAAGACATGCCTGTATCTTGAAGGAATTTAAATGGATTAGCCATAAAAGGGAAAAGACTATCTCCCAGATAGACATCTTACACCACCAAGTGAATCCTTCAATACCAGGAGTGGATTACATCTTGTTGAGTCATTGGCCAAAAGAGTCCCATGGATTTCTTCAAACATCACAGGCCAAGGCTATTGTTTCCTCTCCACAACCAGATGGTAAAGCCTGATTGCTGAGGATAACACCTGCGTCCTCAAACATGGGAAAGTCTGGCTGGTGCCCAGCTAGAAGCTTTCCCCCTACTGACTAGTGCCACGATGCTGCAAGGTTCTCTGCTACTGGAGGAGAAGGGTAACCATCATTATCACCCAGCTACAAACCCTGTGGTCTATGACAGCGACCTGCCTACAAGAGTTGACCTCCCTGAAGAGGTGCTGCTGCTACAGTGAAAGAGATTTTGGTGTATCACATCTTCTCTGGCCTTTTGGCCCATTAAAGGAAAACTACCAGTTTCATTTTGTCCAGTAAGTTGAGGCTTCATCTTTTTAAAAAGCACATATGTATGTGTAATTATTTTATATATTATATATAATTAAATGACCCAGTGATCATATATGTATATTTATTATATTTATTTTTATATATCATATTGGTATATATTTATATATATATATATTTATGCGGTAGAGTGTTATATTTCAATACATGTATATGATCAGATCAGAATAGCTGGCCTCACCATCAACTCAGACATCTACACATTGGGAGCATTCAAAGTCCTCCTCTCTATTGCTTTGGAGTATTTTATTCACTGTCAGTTGGACTTATCCTGTAAAGGAAGTTGTTTGATTCCTATTCAGCCACACTATAACCCTGTCAGCCACCTCGGCTGTGACTCTCTCTCACCGCCGTCTGAGGCCCTGGGATCACATTTGCCATCTGTGTTCTCATCCCGGTGCGTTGCTTATGGGAGATGAGCTGAAGCAGCTCATGGAATCTGTAGAGTGTGTTTGAAGTCACATTCCCGAGAAGCAGTGAGATAGAGATTTTCAGGCAGACAGGCCACGGCAGATGCTGTCTAAGGAGCCAAGTTCTCAGACAGTCCACAAGGACGATGTCTATGGAGCAAGAGAAGGGGGCAGGATCGCGTGGAAGGGGAAACTGAGCTGTGGTGTCTCATCAGACCCTGTGACTATTTGACCTGCCTTTAACAGCTCACTTTATCTTTGTAATTTTCTTGTTATTGTTTTTGCTTATTGCTAACATTGTAATTTAATCACATCCCCCTTTCCCTTTCCTCCCTCCAAGCCCTCCCCTAGGCCCCTCCCTACTCTCTTTCAAATTCATCGTCTCTTTTTCCATTGTCATTTCATCCATACATATTATTGTAATATATTATTGTAATATATATATTACAATATTAATAATAATACATATTATTGTAATATATACATACATATATGTATATATATATGTAATATATATACATTCCTAAGTATAACCTGTTGAGTCCATGTAATGTTACTTGTATGATCTCTTGGAACAGAACAACTAATTGATGTGATCCTCCCTGGGGAGGACTACCTCTCCTGCTCACAGCTTTACTTCATTTTCTTCCTAATCATTTATGGTTATTTTTATTGTTTGTTTTTCTTTCTTTCTAAAATCCAAGTTCATTTGTTATTTTCCCCTTGTAAATGTCTTTCATAGTAAAAAATTTCCCCCCAAGAATTATTTGGGCTCTGTTCCCATCATTATTAGAAACTTCATTTATTTTCTTTTGGTCCTAAACATTTTGAATTTTCCATTTTTAATTTCCTCTTTGCTTACGATTTTTTTTAAATTTACAAGTAAATGATCTTGGTGCTTTGGAGAAAAGAGAGTTGGCTATCTTTTCGCATTTGTTTCTGAGCTTGGTGAAACATGATGCTTAGGGGGATTTCTAAGACTGATCTGCCACTGAAGACATGCCTGATTTGTGCTGGCAGCCCACATAGGTTGAAAAGCATATATGTATTATCTCTTACTTTAAAATATGTCTCTATATAATTATGCATATGTGTGTACAGGGATGTGTGTGAATACACAAATCAATAAACATGCATTTATACAAATACGTACTCATATTTACATACGCTTATATGTTCAAAAAAGATAATTGTTATTCAAAGCCTTTCTCTGTCTCCCCTCTCTGTTTTCTCCCTCTCCTTTCTCGTCTATATATGTACGCACACGCTTGTTTTGAAGGCTGCTCAGCTGTCATTTGTGATGTCACATGGTCTCTCACTGTATCGCAGCGGTACTTATCTAAGGGTTTGGGGAGCCCAGGACTCAATGAAGGTTGCATCTCTTAGGGGACGAATGAGCAGAACGTGATGGACACAGCTATGATTTGGCCTATAGGTTATATTTGAACGCTTGGTCCTTAGATAATGACACTGTTCAGGGAAGTTGTGGAACCTAGAAAGTGGCCTTAGAGAGTGAGGAAGTAGGTCATTGTGGGGCGGCCTGCAGAGTTACATGGCAGCCTAAAGTCCTGACCCTGCCAGGCTCTACTTCCAGTTCTACCAAGGGGAAGCTCGCACTGCCAGGCCTTGCCTGGCATGATAGACTGGATCCCCTCAAACCATGAACCAAAATTAATCACACAAGTTCAAGGCCATCCTGGGTAACTCAGATACTGTCTTTTAAAATGCCAAAATTAAAAACAATATAGATATATGCATACACATATGTTCTTGTTCTCTCTCCATATAGACCAAATCCCATGGATGGTGCCAGCAAGGAAC
The DNA here is from genome assembly GCF_907164565.1 of Psammomys obesus. Taxonomy (NCBI): domain Eukaryota; kingdom Metazoa; phylum Chordata; class Mammalia; order Rodentia; family Muridae; genus Psammomys; species Psammomys obesus. The sequence goes on along the minus strand of NW_026590859.1, from coordinate 9,791,549 downwards.
TAAAAGTGGAATAAATGGGGAACATCACCAGATGCACACCTACATAAATCAAAGCAGTGAAGACCCTCACTGCAAAGCAATGATGAGAGCACAGTATGAAGTGATATTAAGGAATCATTTATTCCTACCCCCAAGGTCAGAGTGAGCCTCATCAGCAGAGCATCCCTGTTCACCTTCTGCCAATTCACCCCCATCGATGCCAGACTTCCGAGCTCCCCCGTTCTCAGATGAGGCCTCTGCAAAGCTGTTTTAGTCAGTGCGCTCCTTACCCGAGGGGCAGCATTACTCCTCCTGGGTCTTTGCGCTCCTCCAAGCTTGGAAGCAGTTGAAAGAAGAGCTCTCTTGCTAGTAAAAGCTGCAGGCCGAGGGCAGAAGTTGACAGAGAAACAAGAGTCTCTATTGCGGTAAGGCTGTGGTGAACGCAGACCCAACAGTTGGCCTTGAGATCGCCTGTATCCGTGTCTCACTCTACGGAGCCCAAGCACGGTGCTGCTCTTCCATCTAGAGCATTCATTTCCTGATGCTTCACCCAGCTTTGTCCTAACCAAACAATTTCTGAAGCTGTACCACTTTAATAGTCATAGCCACCTACGTCCCTGGGACCTTTTTAATCTTTGTGACATTTTCGTAGACATATACAAGCCTTTCTTAAAAGAACTAATTGCAGATCCAACTTCACAATTTTTTGCATGTTTTTTTTGAGATGTTCCCTCCTTGGCTGGAAGCTGGAGTAGTGGAGACGGCTTATGTTTACCCCACAGTGGCATCCCCAAGCCTGGCCGTGAGCCCTGAGCTCAATCAGTGCTAAATAAAAATATAGTGAAGAATGAATTAATTTATTGTCTCTTGGTCCATCGATTGCTTGATTGATTTAAGACCCAGGCTTAAGAGAGGATTAAGAAGCTGGCTTCAGTTAAGACAGTCACGTGGCACTCCTAAGCCTCGTTCTAGCCTCTCAGGCATCACCGGCTAAGTTCAGATCTATAAACTCTAGCTCTGGGCTTTGCCTTTTATGCCATTGCTAACAGCTGTGCGGCTCTTCTGCCTGCCCTGTCCGCCAGGCTCTGCTCTCATCTACTCTCCTTCCCTTGCACTTACTTGGAGTCCACCAGAGCCTCCGAGGCAGGGCTGTCCAAGGGAGACTCCGAGGTAAGACATTCACTGTTTAGTAAATCATCCCCGTCAGGCCAAAGAGACTAAATTATCATTAACAACACCATTTTGCAGGAGATAGACCACATTTTGTGACTAATCCTTTCTGGGCACATAATTTGATTACTGTGTGTTTTAAATCCTCCTGCTAATTCGATAATTCAATTATAAATTAAATTCCATTTTGTAAAAAAATAAAAATAAAAATCATGATTTCACTAAGCCTGTTAAACTGAGATTAATGTCTTATAATTGAAGTATAAGTTACCGAATAGTTCCTCCTACTCCTTAGCTTAGGAATTTAGAAACCCTGTGTCAAGATCTCCTCTGTAAATGTGTGCCATGAATCTCCAGCTCCTCAGGACACATACCAAAATGGCATGTTCAAGCTGTCTGCTGAAGCCAAGTAAAGCCCAAATGCCTCAGTGTTGATAAAACTGAAAGGTATGTATATTAGCATTTACTCTCTCTTTCTCTCTCTCTTTCATTCCCACCGCTGCTCCTCATGAATACATAAAAACATATATTAAAATTTTTAATTGAATAAATAGCCAATAGTCAAATATTTGCACTTTTAAAGCACATGAACCAACCAACCACACAAACACCAAACCTTTTGCACAGCCAAAGCAACAGCAATGAAGACACAACCCACAGGAAGAGAGAATACATTTTTAATCTACCTACTCAATAAGGAAGTAGTGTGTAAAATATGCAAGGAATTCAAACCAGCCAACAGCAAAAGTAAAATGTAATTTTTAAGAAGGGGCAAGTTATCTGAATGGGCATTTTTCTACAAAGACAAGTAAAAGTTCAAGTATGTGGAAAATGCTCGATGTCACTAATCATCGGAAAAATGCAAATGCAGGTCACAGTTCAATGCCCTCTCACACACGGTTAGAATGGCTGTTAACGAGAGAGGAAGAGCCAGATGTTGCTGAGGGTGCGGAGAAAGACAAGCTGATCCACTCTGGGTGGGAATGGTAAGTTAGTATAGTCCCTATGGAAAACAGCATGGAAGTTACTCCGAGCATTAAAACATCCCATGGCTCAGCAAGTCTGTTTCTAGGCATATATTTAAAATACACAGCAACAGTGTGTCAAAGAGCTGCCTGCAGCACCTGGTTAATGTGTCCATCAGTGGACAGATAATGAAGAAAATGAGCTACACATGCACGTGGAATATTATTCAGCCATGAAAAATGAGATCCTGTTTTTATGACAAACACATGAGCCTGAGGACATTATCTCCTATGAAATGGGCCAAACACACAAAGAAAAGCACCACATGATTTCATCATGTGTAGAAACTAAAGATGATGCCCTGATAGAAACAGAGGAGCAAAAAACAGGGAGAGTAGAGGGAGAAAGGTGAGTAGACAGGGATCTTTAACAAGTGCCAAAACAGATAAAAGCATGTTAGCCTTCCATATCACATAGAGTGACTGTCAGTAACAAGAATTTCTGAACACAATAGGAGGCTCCAGAGTGTGCTTAACATGAAAAGTGAAAGGTGACTGAGGCCTTAGGTGTGTGAGCCGCTTTGATCTGCCCACTGCTCATGGGATACACATACTGAAGTTCTGTACTTTGCCTCATGAACAACTTGATTAGCCCATGACACCTTGACACTCTTAAGCAGCACTCATTTCCACACGAGACTGTTCCCAAAACATAAAACAATGAGAGAGAGAAAGAGCACTATAGGTTCCATGCTTGGTTTTGAGAAATGCAAGCGTTCTTCCCCAGCTGGATTTCAGGTCTTGGGTTCATGGCTCTTGAAGATTTAGGCTTATGCATTTATCATAATCCACAAGAAATAACTTTCATTTAAGTACTGTTTCTGTCAAAATAATAGTGCCAAGTAGAGACCTACATTCATTTTTACTAACATTATTGGTCATGTACAATACATACACACATACATATGGAATACATGTGTGTGTAAATATGACTGATTAACTTAGTAAAAGTATATATATATATATATATATATATACTTTTACTAAGTATATATATATATATCCCATATATATATATATATATATATGGGATAAAGTGTATATATGACCAATATATACATATATATAGGAGATACCCTATAGATATAGATGATACAGGTGGTATAGGTATAAGCCAGAGAGAGAGAGAGAGAGAGAGAGAGAGAGAGAGAGAGATCACCTAATAAATCTTCATTGAAAGCTTTAGTGAGTTTTTTGGTTAAAATAGAGAATTTTCTAAAAATTCAAATTTTCTTTTATCTTTTCAAACAGTGTGTGGGAATGCTTTTCAGAACAGGGGTGCAGACTAAGCTTATAAAGTATTAGAGACAGAGCTACAGGAATGGAGGTTCCTTTCCTTAAGCAGTACAATAAAGTGTTCCACTGATATCTGTGAAAAATTCTAAAATTTTATAGCTTAGGACGAAATGTACCGTTATCTCTCGGAGGCTGAGTGGTCTGACTGGAGCTCAGCACATGTCTGCCTCCTAGTGATTTCTCCTGGGACTGTTGGAATCTCCGTGGCTTGCGCTGCCCTCAGAGGGAGTATCTAGAACACAGTCCCCCTTAGAAGGCTGAGGGTTGATGCTTCTGGTTCCCAGTAAACTCTGCCAAGGGGCCTTGGTCCTTCCATAGGAACTCTGAGCTTCTTCACGGCAATACATTCCCCAAGCAAGGACATTTCTAATGGCGCAGAGTCCCAAAGACACTGGGTGCAAGACTTCTCATGGTGCTAGCTTCAGAATTTCCAGAACAATAACTACAATAATGACACGTTGAGCAAAGGCAAGCAGTTTGATCACTTCATCTTACCCAAGGCAATAGGAAACGGGAAGTCTATGGGATGAGTTGGGTCTCAAAGTTCCTAACCTCTAATACTTCAGACTGTTGTTCTGTTTGCAGCTAAGATGTTAGTGGAGATAATTGCGCTAAATTAGTTCATTAAGCATAGCCTTAATGCAGTAGGACTGATGCCATAACCAAAATGAGAAATTTGAACATAGAAACAGGCTCATATAAACAGAGACTGGCGTGTGACTATAGAACAGAGGGGGGGCAGTGCGCCCACATGCCGAGGAACGCCAGAGAGCTGAGGGGAAAAGCATGGAACGAATTCTCCCACATGGTCCTCAAAAGGAATTATCCTGTTGACACCTCAACCTTGGACTTGTGGTATCAGGAGCATGAAATGGTGTTTTCTGTTATGGCCTATGGCATTTTGCCGTGGAATCCCTAACACATAATAACAGTTGAATAAGAACTGTGACCTTTCTCAGGAAGCACGCATGCGCACACACTTGAGACCCGCCTCCCTGTAGCCCCTGCTCAGCTCAGGCAAATACAAAACAAAACAATATTAAAGGGCTTTCTGATAAGCTCAGTAAAAGATCTGAAAGCTCCCCAGCTACATTTCACATTGTCTACTGATCCTGAATCCTCCCTCCCTCTCTTCCTCCCTCTCTCTCTCCCCCTCTCTCGCTGTCTTCCTCTCCTCCTCTTTCCCTATCCCTCTCTCCGTCTTCCCCTCTCCCTCTCTCTCTTTCTTCTCCCCACTACCATGTCTGTGTCTGTGTGTGTGCACACACCCTCCCTCCCTCCCTCCTCTGACCCTAGAAGCAGCTCTTTTCCTCCCAGCCTTCTGTGGCATCCCACATAAGGTCCTTCAAGTTCCCCATCCAGTTGTACAAAGTGGCTGTGAGCCACAGGCAGGCAAGCCTGCAGAGAGGGGACGGGAGAACTAAGCCTGGATTTCGATCACCAAGGTGTAAGAAGTCAATGCTAAGCTCTGGCAGGGACCAGAGCCTCCTAAGAATGTGCATTTAGCACCTGACAGTTTCCTGAGGGCGAGTCTTATGGATCTGCCTTGACATTGAGATCCCTCCCAGATGTGATGGGGCAGCATTCTCCCAAGACCTGAGCCCATTCCAGCTGCAGGTTATTAAAGTCATTGTTTCGTGTTGACAAGATTTTGCAGGTGTCTTGATTAGCACCTGCAGGCCATTTCGGGGGCATGTGAGAGACAATTTAAGCAGGGCACCTCCCAAGCCCTTCTCCATAAAGCCAGGAGGACAGACTTAGCTGTGCTGCTCAGAGCAAAGCTAATCCCTTCCTCCTCCTAGCCATTCCCTGTGTATTCTGCAGGGACTGGGCTGTGGTCAAACAGCCTTCACAAACATGTCCTTGTTAGCATACTGCAAGAAACCACTGTTGGCAAAGCAGTGTGTTAAAATGGCATTGGTCTCGTCCTGGCATTTTCAAACAAAAATTGTTTTGCCCCCCCCCCACCTTCTACCCATCCCACTGGCTGCCTTTATACAAAAGGTTCTCAACCTGTGGGTCACGACCCCCTTGAGGGGTCAAATCATTTTTTCACAGGGGTCGAATTTCAGATATCCTACATACCAAATATTGACATTACAATTCATAGCCGTAGCAAAATTACAGCTTTGAAGAAGCAACAAGAGTAATTTCATGGCTGTGGGCCCCCAATAAGGAACTGTATTAAAGGGTCGCAGCGTTAGGGAGATTGAGAACTGTATACCCTTACACCCCTAAAGCCACCTTTCTGTCCACATGTCACGTGCTCTGTCGCCCCACCCCACCTCAGCACCTCCTTTCTCCTTGGTGGTCTCCTTCTAGCTTCAGAGCCTACACACACACTCACACCCACACACATACACACATGCAAACATGAAAAGCTAGGGTCCCCTCAGGAGAGAGAACTTGATCTATTAGTCTTTCTGAGGTATGGCTATCTCTTACTATAATTCTTTCCAGGTCCATCTATTTTCCTGTAAATTTCTTTTGTACAGCTCAATGAAAACACACTGTGTATATACACGCATATTATATATGCACATACGTGTCACATTCTCATCATCCATTCATGTGTTGATGGACACCCAAACTAGTTCTGTTTTCTTGCTGTTGTGAGGAATGCAACAGTAAATATAAATGTGCAAATGACAGAAGAGTGTCTCTGGGATCTATTTCCAGAGCAGAATAGCTATGTCATATGGTCACGTTTTTAATTTCTTGCTTAATCTCTATTCCGGCTTCTGTGATGGCTGACTGGTTTGCTCTCACTGCAGCACTGAATCAGAGTTCCTCTTTCCCCTCATCTCTTTTTGATAGAGAGTGGTTGTTGATTTCACTGGTCGTCAAGATAACCCACCTGATTCTTATTTTGTGGATTATAAGTTTCTTTTCCTGCCTTATGATTAACTTCCAAGTCAGTTTTCCTATATAATGTCCATGGACTTGTTTTATTTTATTGTTTTTATAATAAATTGATACCTTGGCAATTTGATATCCAAAATGAAAAGAAAAAGATGACATTGGTAACCTGGATCATTGTGGACCAGTTTCTTACAAATATTTCTAAGATCCCCAGGGCTAGAAGATGACTCAGCACATGATAGATCATGCTGTTCTTCCACAGGACTCTACATTGGTTCTTCGAACGCCCATGAGGCAGTTCACAGTCATCTTAACTCTGGCTTCAGGGGATCTGACACACAGAGGATCTCCTCTGGCCTTTGTGGGAACCTGCATGTGGGAACACCACACTCACAGACACACACCTACACACTACACAGACACACACACACACCACACCACACCACACACACACACAGGCACATATATACACTACACACAGAGAAACACACACACACTTTTAAAATTAAATTTTTAAAATTTAAAGACTTTGTCTAATTCATTATTTCAGATAGGAGTTGTGATTTCTTACCTTCAGTAAGAGCCTTATCTCACACATAAGAAAGATCTTTTCTCTCTGAGTGACTCAGCAATCCTGAAAGGAGCCAAGTAATCCTAAGTTGCAGAGGAAGCTACAGATACTCATACCAAATCTCTGATTTTATGAATGAGGAAAAGGGGCCCAGAAACACCCAAAATTACAAAATAAGGCCATGGCAGGCACTAAGGCCAAAACCCCCACAAAGAATGCAATCTTCCATGGGCAAACCTTCCCTGGGCCCACAATGTCAGTTCCTGCACTCCTTCCAGGAACTAAGAAGGAGTTCAGGCACTTCAAACTTTGCACTGAAGTGCTGCTACATCGAACTTTAGGGAGGGCTGTAAGATCTGGAGTACCTTTACAACAGTGTGCTAAAAGGTCTAAACCCACTCTCATGGTCACCTTGAGGTCCACACCTACACAGTGGGACAGAGACAACAGCCTCATTAGAAGGACACCTCACTGTCATACTCTTCCTGGACTTCATTTTTCTATTTAGGGACAACAGTTAATGCGATCACGGCTGGTGTCAAAAGTATGCTTTCTCAAATTCCCCCCAACTGGAGAAATCTGACACATGACTGCCATAGTTTCCATCAGTGGAGCAAATAGCACTTATTCACCAGTATGGAAGGTTGCAGAGGTAATTTTACATCAGTTGATTAATTTTTTTCTCTTGGGATAAAGCCTGATGCTATGCGTGGCCCTGTGCTGAAAGCCCTCTTTCTCACATCAGTATGATGCTTTTCCTTCCCCGGCTGATTTAGCCTGGACAGCTGCACAGAATGGATCTTTGGCCCCACCCTTGGAGTTTCTGCTTCTCAGCATCTAGGAAGGGCACCAGCACTGAATTCCTGGTATGTCTGCAGATGTTGCTGGTGCCTTTGGCCCAAGACAATTCTTCAAGAACCATAAGGAGAACGTGAAAGCAAAAGTTGCAGAGCGCAGCTCCCTTCTGCTTCCCATGCACACAAGCGCCGGGCATCGCTCACGCTTACTCATGTGTTCTATGCCTGAGACTCTCTTGTCCCCCTCTACTTATTGCTTTATTTTTAATGTTTTTATTTTTAAAAGTTTTTACTCACTCATATAGACATAGGATAAACCTACTAAAATCTGTACACCTAAAGAAACTAATCAAGAGGGAGGATTCTGACTAAAATGCTCAATCCCCATCCAGAAAGGTAAAGTGGATGGACATCAGAAGGAGAAAACAGGGAACAAGTTAGGAGCCTGCCACAGAGGACCTCTGAAAGGCTCTGCCGTGCAGACTATCAAAGCAGATGCTGAGACTTATGGCCAAACTTTGAGCAGAGTGCAAGGAATCTAATGAAAGAAGTGGGAAATAGTAAGATCTGGAGAGGACAGTAGCCCCACAAGGAGAGCAACAAAACCAAAAACTCTGAGCACAGGGGTCTTCCCTGAGACTGATACTCCAACCAAGTTCTATGGAGATAACCTAGAACCCCTGCACAGATGTAGCCCATGACAGTTCAGTCTCCAAGTGAATTCCATAGTAATGGGAACAGGGACTGTCTCTGACATAAACTGATTGGCCTGCTCTTTGATCACCTCCCCCTGAGGGGGGAGCAGCCTTACCAGGCCACAGAGGAAGACAATGCAGCCACCCCTGATGAGACCTAAAAGACTAGGATTAGAAGGAAGGAAAAGAAGACCTTCCATACCAGTGGACTTGGGGAGGGGCATGTGTGGAGAAGGGAAAGAAGAGAGGGACTGGGAGGGGTGGAGGGAGGAAACTAGAGGGGGGGTACAAAATAAATAAAGTGTAATTAATAAAAAAAATTAAAAAATCTATAACTCAAAGAAATTAAATGAAACGTTCCAGAAATTTAAAAAAAAGTTTTTATACACTATATTTTGATCATTTTCTTTCCCTCAACTCCTCCCAGATCCTACCCACACACATTCATGTTTTCATTCTTTCTCTCTCTCTAAAATGTGTGAATATGCTTGAAAGGGAGGGGGAAGGGATGGAGGAAGGAGAATGTAACTTGTGAAACCCTCATCTAAACTAGAAATGGTCAGATGTCAAACTCACTTTTGTGTCTGACGGTTGATTATTGCTCCCTCTCTAAACAGTCTAGTCCAGACTAAAAGAAATTCCAAAGGCAGCTTCATTGCAAGCCACCCTGTAACCTTCTATGGATACCTGATGGAAAAGAACTTAGGAGGACAAGCAGAGACACTTGATCTCTCTCTCTCTTCTTTCAAGATCCCTCAAATGTCTGTGATACACTGAGCACCTCTTCTAATCTTTTTCCTCTTGGGTAACATAACGTGTGTGTGTGTGTGTGTGTGTGTGTGTGTGTGTGTGTGTGTGTAAGCTGGTAAAGGAAAAATGGCCTCTGCCATCCAAATGAGGGCTCAGCACCCACCTATCCGCTTCACTGCACTCCGGCTGCTGCTCCACCGTCTCTCCCTCTCCCAGCTGCCATTTGGAATCATCCTCTGTAATGGTGGGTTGATCAGAGTCAGACTCACAGGGAGTGGGGTCCAAATATAGCTATAAATAAAATAACAAATCTATTTCAAAAGGACTCCATTCAGCTTCTGATGGCACCCTGACAGAATAATGGGAGCTCCAGATGGCTGTGGGGCCCTCACAATCTCTTTCTGTGCCTTCCTGGCTGAAGAGCCCTGGGCACATTAAATCCAACAGGTGCACCAGTACCGTGTTTTTCTTCCTTGGCTCCTGAGGAAATCATAAACCAAATATATTACTAGAGGATGGTTTCTGGGGTACCCTGTGAGCAAACGGAGAGGGAAAATGGATCAACAACGGGCCAACGGGGACAGTAAATCAACAGAGTAAAGGAGGATTTGAGTAGACTCTCCTGGGCTCCAGGGCTCAGCCAAGGACAGGGCCCCTGTCAGTCAGGGGTGCGGCCTTAATGTCAAAGCCAGCTGGTGCCGGGAGCCTGCTGGCCCTGAGGAAATGATTGAGCCGTCTGTCAGCTGCCTGTGAGCCACTGGAGGCCAATGTGACTCCAAGCCCAGAGCTGCACTTCCCCCAAGCTCTGTATCCCCTGCTCAGGGGCCTGCTAAGCTCAGCTCCTCAATGACCAGCCCAGAAAGAGATGAATAATCACCCCCACGCCATAGACGGGGACGGCTGCAAGATTGATGTGTGCGGGTCACAGGTACTGCTTCCCGGCAGATGAAAACCATTTTCTCCCCAGATTACCAGAGAAGGCAGCACAGGGGGTTACTGGAATTGAGAGAGGTGGGGAAGACAACCAGGAAGAGGGCTTCCCACAACCCAGTGTTTGTACAGTGCTGCCTTAACTTCAGGCAGGCTGTCGGAGCCTTGGAAACAGCCTTTGTGCTTCAGTCTGTGCCATTCTCCTCTAAAAGAGAGGTGGATGGCAGCCAAGCCCACACCATCACTTCTTAGCAATGTAACTAGATGTGTGACCTGGACATCAAAATGCTCTCCATACACTGGTGTCTAATAGAATAAGAACCATTATCACCACCACAGTAATGATCGCGTTTACACTGAGTGTTGTCTTCTTCCTCAGCCTGTGCTAAGGTGTTAAACACGGTGTCTGCAGGAAGTGAGTGGCCTGATGCCCATTTCACAGACTTACCACTTTGCCCTATAACCTTTGTTATTGCCCTGTCCTAATGTCTGAAGAAGTGCTAACCGAGAGCCACAATGAGCCAGAAATTACTGAACACCAGCTGTGGAACATTGCTGAAGATGTTCAACTGCACACAATCAGTGACTTTGCTGAAGGACATCCAAGCTCCCCTTCAAAAACCGCACTTCATTCTAGCTGGTGTAAAAATTACTCATTTTCCCAAGTCTTTGTATTTTTCCTACAAACTGGGTTTTTATGGTGATTTTACAGAGAAGAGATCACACCCACTGCTTTCTTTATCTGATTGGTGAAATCTGCTTAAAAGTAAAAAACATAAATAAAAAAGAGAGATGGATTTGGATACACCCAGGAAAAAGCCATTGTTTTTTAATGAGAACATGAAGAAGCAAGTACATATACCATGCCTTACACGTATAGCCACCCATATTGTCACTACGTATAAACGCTACACAAATACATGCATATCCAAACTACATGCACCACAAAACACATGCATACAATACTAACATACATATGTGGAAAATGCATGCCACCAGACACAGCTATAAACATCACACACAAGGCATATACATCACTGCAGTACGTACACATACAATAGACATACATATACATACAATAGACATACATATACATACATGCATTCACACATACCATCACCACATACACCATGCCACACATATATGTGCTCAGTATGGTTTGTTAAGCAGTGTCTTAAGAGTGTCAGGGCAAGCTCTTAGGTTGTCTATTCTGTTCCAGTCTTCGGATCTTCTGGGGTCAGACCTCAATATCAGATGCCCACATGAATACTACTCTTCTTTTCCCAGCCCTAGTCTTTGTTTCACGTTGACGGTGAGAAAGTTTTTCAATAAACTGAAGCAAATTTCTTACAAGCCTAAGGACACAATTGCCAAAGTATCTGTTCTGTCATTGTGTGCAGATGCTTCTGGGAACTTCGCCACAAGTGCTTGTCAGCAGCAGGTTTAAAACTCAGAAAGCAGAAGTCCTGCCATGCAACCCAAAGTGCTGAGTCTCCTTAAAGAAAAGTGTAAAGGACAGCAGGCCTACACAGCACCATCTGTGCACATGCGCATGCTCACACACTCACACTTAAGTACACATTCATGAATGTGTACAATCATATCACACACACACACAATTTCCTTGATATAAATGTCTGACGACCCCCCCACACACACAATACACAATGAGGAATATTCCATGGCAGGAATGTAGGACTTGACTTGACTCTTCCTCCTGGTTCTAAGACAATTGTAGACACTGTACTATGAGCCTGCCTCAACCATGCAAGAAAGTTTTCCATCGCTCAGTGCTAAAACAGCAGCCTGGATAGTAAAACGTGACAGTAGTTGTCGCTCATGTTAACTCTGCAACACAGACACAGTTCATCTACAATCCTTAATATTAGGGGGAAGAGAGCAAATTTAGTCCAGGTTCATCCCCAAGTACATAGGTCCCAGATGATTAGAAATATAATTCCATAACATTTGCATTGTTCCATCTGCCTTTGGCCCTGATTTCTGTCCCCTTTATACCACTAAACAAATAACTTCAAAACAAAGTAAACTCATTGTTGGCCTTCCTGTTCAGATGGAAGGCTGTCCTGGGACTTGGGAACCACACAGTTCTGAGGGGAGAAGTTGTCCCAATGGAAAGGCATCCTGAGACACGGGGAGCCCAGGGAACACACAGCTCTGAGAGGAAGCCTCCTCAGCAGAGGCATTGCAGCTCCCAGGAGAGGATATCTCTGGATGAGCTCAGGAGCCGTGGCCTTGCTCCACGTTTTTGCATCTTCTCTTCTTTTCTTTATTGCTTCTTGGTGTCTTCTGATGAAAGAATCACACCAGGAAGCAAGTCTCATTAAAAAGGTTTATTGGGAGGGTCCAGGGAACGGAGGGACAAATCCAGGGTTGGCTGCCGCTGGTCCTAGGAGAGGACATCAGGGAACTGACAGACACAACCTTTATATAGGGGTAAAGATTTGTAGGGCAGAGATTTCTAGAGTGAGAATTGGTGGGATTACAAATCCGAAGCTTGGGGAGGCTCAGGGATTGGTGGGTTTTTTTCCTGTTCAGGAATTGGTGGGTTTAGACTTTTTACCTAAAATTAGCATAATCTGGTAAAAGTCCTGTTGAGGGGCTGGAGATGACCTTTGTGATAATTTCAGAGGCTGGAAATGCTGTTATGACAGTTAGAGAGGCCTAAGGGAGGGGCTTGGCCACTTTCCTGCCTTGAGGGTTTAAAAATTTTACAAAGTACACAAAGTTTACGAAGAGAGTCCACCCTGTTGTTGAATTGGCATGAAGAGCCAACACTCAAGAGCAAGCATCTTAAAAATGACTGAACTGTAATACAATGCATTTGCCTAGGTTTTCCAAGGCCCTGCTTCCATCTCTAATAAAATACACACACACACACACACACACACACACACACGTACACGTACACACAAGAGCATGATTTACTTAATATATAAGTTGATTTCGATGTCATTCCAGGCACCATCAATTCAATTGATGCTGATTAGAAATCATTTTCAGATAGGAACAATAAAATACTGAAAGCAAATTCTAAGAAGATCCATGCATCCATCCATCCATCGTTCTCAGGCGTCTCCCATGGTACAGTATCACCATGTACTGACAGAAACACGACCTCCCCTCTAGACACAATGTGGACCCTTGGTACAGCAGCGTCTTTAAACTGATTTATCTGCTTAAGACTTTCTAAGAAGTATTTTAATCACATTATTTTATGTAAAGCCGCATGGTCTACTTTGACTCAGTTGACATGTTAGGAACTAAAAAAGGCAGATATTATTGTTGAACCAAGGAAGAAATCTGTGACATGGGTGGGTTCTCTAAAATGAAGTGATTTCATTATTTTGTCAAGAACAATAGTCTCTGAATACAAAACTTACTAAAGAGTAAAATGAAAGCACTGCATTCAAGTTATAGAAATACTGTTTTAAAAATCAGAATAGCCTAGAAGTCAGTTTTATGACTGAACCGCATTTTGATTCTATCTTGCAAGGGGTCATTGCACACAAGACTTGAATGCTCCTTAGAGCCTTCCCATCTCTTCCTACGAGGCTGAAGAATTTATAGATGCAAAATACTCAAGAGCATTTCCCAGAGAATAAGCAGTGCAGTTCACGCAGATGACATCTTGGAGGTTACTTCATTCTCTCTGGTCACATATAAGTTGCGCTGATGCAGTGAATTATTTTAAAAATTCATAACCAAAGTGATGTGTCGTACCAAAAAAGTTAAGTACTTCCAGCCAGAGTCCTAATAAGACCATTTTCAATTTAACAATGGCTGTGACTAATGAAAATGTTCCTCCTGAGATAGTGTGAGATTTCAGTTTTATTAGTCCTGATACTAAAAGAATCCCCTTATCTCTTCTTTAAGAAGTTCTGTGGTTATTATTAGAGAACTCAGTTCTGGGCTTTTGAAAATACAGCAATTTTTTTACACTCTAAACTACCCAGCTCTCTAGTCTACATCAAGTCTGGTGTCTAAGTAAGGCAGAAAGATAGATAGATAGATAGATAGATAGATAGATAGATAGATAGATAGATAGATAGATAGATAGATAGATAGATAGATAGAGTCTCATTCACATATCATATTAAAAGACCAGAAATTAGTTTTTTTATTTACCTTCTACCACCAAATATTTTTAGAAAGCTATGCTTTTATAGCACACATTAGGATCATAAATGCGTTAATGCATAAAACATCCCATTATTCTTGCTATCTCCTCCAGAGAAGGAAACGGTGATAGAGAGAGATTAATGGGTGGACGAAAAGCCATCCAGGAAATTAGTAGCAGGTCTGGGATTAAACTTCTGAGTTCCTGCCACCCACTGTTAGGTTGAAGCCAATAGTCCCCCGGTGTTTCCAGATTCCATTTAAAGTGCAGTGGACTTGGGGGAAGGGGAGGATGCTGTTAGTCCCGTTGGCTAGGTATGTAAACTGTCAGCTCAGACATGCTCATGTAGAGGAGTCATGGGACCTATTTCCATTCCAAGTCACTTAGAAGCAATCTGCTGTGTCAAAGATTGCCCTAGGCAAGGAATCTAAAGATGGGGGAATAGAAGGAATGCTGAGGCTATTAGGTCAGGGAAACCTCAGACTGTATTATTTCCATTTCCACACAAAACTGTTCAGTGAGTTGTCTCAGTGAAGCCATAAGCAATGCAAGATGGGAGCAGTGAGTGCTGAGTGCTTCTCAATGGCTTCTTCACTCAATTACGTGATAGTCACTGGTATGTCACACTAGGCTCCTGAAGTACATGGACCGAGTTCCTCAAGCCCTCAGAGAGTGCTGCATGAAATAGTGAAGGCCAACAGAGCTTACTAAATTGACCACTTTCTAGGAGGCTGACCTGGGGAAAGTAAGTTACATTTTCATGGTTTCAGTTTCATCACCTGTGGCTGGAACCCAGATAGCTTTAGTCTGTGTACTACACACAATTAGAGTGTAGATAAAGAAGACACAAATACAGTTGTTTACACAATCGAAGGCTCTGGATCCATAAAGGGCATGATAATAGTGTATGGGAGTGCCCAGAATAAAGGAGTTGTGTGTTCGTGTATCTGTTATAAACTGAACGTTTTATTTTGGAGTTTCCTGGTTCTAGAGCAGCAATGTGTCTGGAGCCAAAATGACATGAGGTCAAATCTTAGCTGTGTGATTTTCATATGCCTTTTGAGAATGCGTTTGTCTTTCTGAGACTAATCCTGACTTGTAGCCAGGCAAGTCCACAATTACCGTAAAGGGTCCATAAGAAAAGTTAACTATATGCTTAGATTTGGACCACAGCAAATAGTTATTACTTAAAACATGTCAACTGTAATTGTTATCAGGAAGAGTTATATAAAAATATAATCCCCCTGCACATTCCAGTGTGTCAGCATGAGGGGTGCCTGGGTCATTCTGCTCAGCACCCTGGGCTTGCTTAAGAACTAGAGTTTGGCTGGTCTGCTGGACAAGTCATTGCCGACCACAGGAATGAAAATTGCCTACCGAGGATGAGGAAAGAATTGTCCTTCTGTACATCTGAGAAGACAATAATGTGGGACTCCAACTGTGGAGCATTTGAAGAGGGAGTTACGACAACACAGAAGCTGTAGGGCCTGAGACGCTCCCTTCAGTTAATTCAAGTAACTATTAAGCACCTTTTATACACTGTGCCAGATACAGAGGAAGATTTTAAGAACAACCAACGTAAGTTTTTAAAGTATGAGGCATACCTCCCCTTTTCCTTAAAATCATAATCTGATCACTTAAATAATACCAATGCTGAGTCTAGAGCCTTTCACAGGGGTCACCTAAGACCATTGGAAACACAGATGTCTATATTACAACTTACAACAGTAGCAAAATTACACTTGTAAAGTTACAGTGAAGGTAATTTTATGGTTTGGGGATCAGCACAGGATGAGGAACTGTATTAAGGGATCCCAGCACTAGGAAGGTTGAGAACCACTGCCCTGGGGATGGCTCAGTGGTTAAAAGTGCTTGCTACTTTTCCAGAGAACTGAGATTCACTTCTGAGCTTACCGGTCAGGTGACTCACAACTTCCTGTAACTCCAGCTCCAGGGGATCACACATCCCCATTCCGGGCTTCTCAGACACCCACAGATATGTGTCAAACACATAAATGAAAATTTTAAAATAAACCTAAAGAGAAGAAAACAAGACTACCGCTCATGGAGCAGCTCATGAAGTACCTTCTGCCAGCCTTGGTCTGAGTGAGACCTGGCAAAGAACAGGGTCTGTCCTCTCCAGGCCAATGGAGAAAACCACATCGACAGCCTTGCAGCATGTATCAAAGACTCCTGCAGTCCACAGACCTCACCCTGGCTCCTCACGGAAAGGCCCAGCACCACCCTTCTCCCACATCACTATCCCTGGCAGGATGGCGTTGTACCTGGGAGCTCCACTTTAGGCTACTAACTAGCCAAATGAAGACATGGTAAGAAGGGCAAATGTTACTCTAAATCAACTTAAAATACACACACACACACACACACATTTTCAGCTGTTTAACATGACTAGGCAAATATGAGAACACTAGGGCTTCAGTCTATGTAGTCACATGTTTTCTCCTCAATCATATGAAATAAGCACACCCCACTCTTCCGATGAATGAAGTCCCTGGCCTTTGACAGACAGCCCTGCGTTGCCAACTGCACTGCGTTAGCAGTTGGCATTTCCTGCCGCTTCAAAGTTTCAGCTGCTTCCCCTTCTGTGTGGCAGGACTTGCTTGATCTTTCTCATTTCTTCTCATCTGAGTTGCTACTCTACCAAAAGCAAAAGACAGCCCGGGACATTTGGGGAAGTATACTCATGTACCAAGCCTTACATTTTGCAAAGTGATGAGCCAAAGTTTGAGAAATTTCTCAGAGTGACTGCAGTATTGGGCCAAATCACAAACCACAGAGATATTTGTAGCTCAAATGTTCTTTGAGCAACTGTGCTGTTACCACAGCGCCTCAGAGGGTTCTGTTTTTTGGTGATTGCACATTGACACCATTTCCTAAATAACTGGACCCATTAGAACACTTTAGGCCCTTATAAAAATATCTCATGCTTTGAATAATTTAAGCATTGCGTTGGGAGGGGAAGATCCCATCTTGGGACTTGCCTCTGGAACGAGAGCGATAATGGTTGAACAGTTGTACTGGCTGTGCTCCACCGGTGCAATGCTTCACGGAAAGGCAACTGAGGAAGAACTCACAGATGAGGAGAAACTGCCACTGACATCCTCAGCTTGATACAATGAGATTCTCCAGGGCTGGATTATTTAAAGGTTCCATCAAATGTTCAGTCAATGCTCTCAAAGGTTAGACTCATCACCAAGGTTTTGCTCACAGTTGGTCTTTGGCTATTAATTTCATTGCCAACTGTCCTAATGAACTCAGTCGGTATATGTTAGAACAATGGTACCCATCAGCTAAGCTGCCACCCTACACTGTCATCTTAATATATAGTGCTCAGAATGCCCAGCCAGTCCTTTCTACATAACCTGACCCAGGAGCAGAGGCTACTAAAGGATGGAGGCACAGTGATACAGGAAGAAACATTGATCTATTTCCTAGCAGCCATGTTCATATATTTCTACAGGAGCAAAGACTCTCTAAGACAAAGTGTTTTAGAGTAGGCTTTTCCTTTCATCCTGATAATTACTAGCCTTAGCAAACAAATAAAAATGAATCTTAGGTAAGTTTTTAAAAAAGTAAATGCTTCTTGGACTAGAGTGATGGCTCCACAGTGAGTAGCACTTGCTACACTGAAGAAAACCAGGGTTAGGTTCCCAGCACCACATGGGGCAATGATAACTTCAGGGCATCCCATATCCCACATCCTCTTCTTGCCTCTGTGAGAGCCTACACACATGTTGACACACGTATACACATAAATAAAAAATAAAACTTAAAAAAATTAAACACTCCTCCTACAAGTGACTTCTATACAACAGGACACCCAAACAGAACCTTCTGCCTTAGTCATGGCCTTGATCTGGGTTCTACAATCGGTCCCTGGGAATTCTGAAATGGTTGTAAATCCACCATTTCCTGCAATTCATCAAAACCTGGTCTCTAAATGGTTTTGACTTTCTTCAGAAGCCTCATCATACATCATAGTCACAGGAGTCCCTTGTGCCCGTCTTCCCCAGTATAGCTGGGTCACCTTTCCAAGAACGTACTTTCACCACAGGAAAATGTAGGGTGGAGTGACCTCTGAGGAGACATGCCTAATCTAAGAGGGATAGTTGTTCATGATCCAAAGTGCAGATAAATCGAATGAGCTTATCTCCTGGCAGAGCTAGAGTCAGGAAAAAAATAAACTGAGAATTCAGTCTGTGCCTTAATAGAGGAACAAAACAATGCAAGGGCTTCTGGGATAAAAGCAGGAGGAAGGAAAGGACAAGTAAAGTGTTTTCTGAGCAGCTGACTGAAAGGAGCATCCTGCTGAGAGGAAACCAAGTGACAGGATTCTTGTTTCAACTTGCTGAGTGACTGCGCTCTGGTTTCAGCACCAGCACCTTGGCTTCTCTGCTCAAACATGCTAATAGATTCATATAAAACTTGTCCAAGGGCCCAGTCATTTCTTTCTCTAAGGCAAGATGAGGAAACAGGGTCAACATCATACTCTATACATTCTTTTTTTTTTTATGCTAGAACTTGAGATTTCTTCCAGTTCATTGCTGAGAGTCACGCTGGGTAGTTTTTTTTAATGTCCTTAACCATAATTAATTATCTGCAATTATCTAAATGAGTGCATAAACTTCAGAATGGAAGTTTAATTGGAAATACATTGATTTATGTTAATATTATTTTCTGCTCACATAAACTTCAGAGAATATTAGACTTTCAAGAAAAAGAACTCTCCCTGTGAAAGTCTGTGAGCTCTACGAACTGCCTCCTGCCCCCTCTGCTTTATTCTCTGGTAGCCTGTGTATTTCAAAGTTGACCTACTTCCCACTCCTCCAATTCTCCCTCATGTCTTAATTGTACAAGTTGCTCTGCCTTCTTTTTCCCTGGTTTACTGCAGAATCCAAAATTCTAATAGCAAGAAGGAGGGCTTTAAGATTTTTAATTCTACAAGACGGCTAGATGGGTTAGCGTATAAAGATGCTCACAGCCTAATCTGATGACTGGAGTTTGATCCCCAGAGCCTCACACGGTTGGAAGAAAGACTGATGCTCGGAAATTGTCCTCTGACCCCCACATGCACACTGGGCAAACACGCACTCACATATGTATGAGTACGCACACTCATGCACACACTCACGGGTTTAAAACTAGAAACGCACGAATTTACTCTTAAGGAATACAGCTCTTTCCTTCCTTGAGCTGTCCGTGTTTGCTAGCGCAGTGATTCACATGTCCTGCCTGCCCAGTCTGCCCCTCCGTAGCATCCTTCGTTCCGCAGGGAAAGAACAATCACGGACCAGATACAAAAAGCACTGCTTCTCTGGTTTCCTGGCTAAATTAGAACATAAATTAGAAAGCCAGTGCTTGGACTTGCTCAGTACTGAGTTAGAAAGAGGGAGCTGCACTTGATTAAGCCCATCTGAAAAAGGAGTTCTGTACAACGTGTGCTCTGTGGGACCCTGGAGCCCAGTGGAGGAACGTGCCCGCACCAAGCCGTGTCTCAGAAGTCACCTCACGCAACACAAACACGCTCGAGTGGAATCCTGATGGCTGTTACTTTATTAAGGCAAATCTTTGGTGAAGGAAGATTTTATAACTCATGATAATGCTGTTTTGACTGTAGGAATTTTAATTGAATGTCCCAATATGGCACATGGACTGACTGTAGGGAAAAAACATTCCCTTTTTCTGATCTCCACTGGAGTTGGGGAATACAGCTAGGATCACAAGCCTATATGATATATGAAAGAAACAAAAAAAACAAAACAGAACAACAGAAAAAACTAGAAGTTAACAAAACAGTACCAAGTAACAAAACCTTGCCATTTTCACGTTCTTAAGATGTCCCCTGTATTTTAAATTTGTCCTGAAGTGTTTGCTTTTCTATTAGTATGAATTAGATTCATTTTTTTGCCTGTAACTGAGTAAAAGCTTATTTCAAATGATGAATGATAAGTGTCGAGACTTAGTCTTTAAAAATTCTCTTCATGGCATCTACTGAGCCTCAGGACAGGGGTAGGCAGTGATGTATAGATGGGTCTTTTCCCTGTGGCTGCCCTGTGGCTTCCTCATTTACGTCACAAGAACACCAAGAGACTCCGCCACACTAAGTTCACTCTCCCCAGCTCCTTTGGGGTAATGTACTGAGAAGAGCCCAGAAATTGGAACTGGCAGTTAGAGGTTCTAGTCTCAGCCCCTTGCTGGCTTGTTATTTAAATCATTTCTCTTACCCATAGATTAATCCGGGCACATTAGACAGTTTCTTTACTCCATTTCCATCCTGGAGAGCAAATACTTGTACACTGTAAGGCAATTATATCTTTGGGACAGCGTATAAATGCCCTGTTCTCCCAGATAGTCTACCAAGTGTTAGGAGATGGGGGACTTCTACTATCCCTTCATACAGAGAACATGCACAGGCAGTTAGACTCGCTGATTGTATAACTGCTCAGAACCATCGTCCATTTTATTAAAAATGTGCTATGGAGTCTCTCATCTCTGTCGATTTTTCACTCCATAACCCTCTGCTGGCCACTTTCCCTTGACTCCTGACCACACACCAGAGCTCAGTTTCAAAGCAGCTCCTCCTAAGCAGACTTCCTCACTTTCTCCAGCAGGGGGAAAAGCCCTTCCTCTTCTGCAATCTCCAATCACTATGCCACCTTCTCTTGTGCTATTCAATAACTCCTGCACTGTTTTGTGTCAAGCATGGATATTTTCTTTCTTTCTTTTTTTTATTCTTTATTAATTACACTTTATTCACTTTGTATCCCCCCCCCCCGTGGTTCCCTCCCTCCTTTCATCCCAATCCCTCCCTTCCTCCACCCTCTGCATGCATGCCCCTCCCCAAGTCCACTGATAGAGGAGGTCTTCTTTTCCTTCCTTCTGACCCTAGTCAATTAGGTCTCATCAGGAGTGGCTGCATTGTCTTCTTCTGTGGCCTGGTAATGCTGCTTCCCCCTCAAGGGGAGTAATTAAAGAGCAGGCCAATCAGTTCATGTCAGAGACAGTCCCTGTTCCTATTACAATGGAACCCACTTGGACACTGAACTGCCATGGGCTACATCTGTGCAGGGGTCTTAGGTTATCTCCATGCATAGTCCTTGGTTGGATTATCAGTCTCAGGAAAGACCCCTGTGCTCAGATTTTTTGGTTCTGTTGCTCTCCTTGTGGAGTTCCTGTTCTCTCCAGATCTTACTGTTTCTCACTTCTTTCCTAAGATTCCCTGCACTCTGCCCAAAGGTTGCCCATAAGTCTTAGCACCTACATTGATAGTCTGCAGGGCAAGCATTTCTTTAAGTGTTTCTCTGCCATTCTATATTCCTCTACAGAGAATTCTCTGTTTAGCTCTGTACTCCATTTTTTTAATTGGATTACTTGAATTTTTGCTGTTTAACTTCTTTAGTTATTTATACATACTGGATATTAGTCCTCTGTCAGATGTAGGGTTGGTGAAGATCCTTTCCCAATCTGTAGGCTGTCATTTTGTTCTGACGACAGTGTCCTTTGCTTTATAGAAGCTTTTCAGTTTTATGAAGTCCCATTTATTGATTGTTGTTCTTAGAGCCTGTGCTGTTGGTATTCTGTTCAGGACGTTGTCTCCTGTGACAATGAGTTCAAGGCTCTTCTCCACTTTTTCTTCTAAACAGTTTAGTGTGTCTGGTTTTATGCTGAGGTCTTTGATCCACTTGGACTTTAGTTTTGTGCAGGGTGATAATTATGGATCTATTTGCATTTTTCTACATGTAGACATCCAGTTAGACTAGCACCATTTGTTGAAGAAAGCATGGATATTTTCAAGCGCTCTTAGACTTCCTAGGGGGAAAGCCAGGAACTATGAAATCGCAATCTCTGGGCTTCTCTAATGTTCTACATAGACACTAGGAAAATGTGTGGGACTTCTGGAGACTGGTGGCACCATTCAAGGCTGTGATAGGTCATGGTCCAGCAAGCTCACATTCCACATCCTCCTTGAGCTACATTCACATAGGACCCTGTACCCAGATGTCATTTGGTTCCTCAAAGGTGAACCACAAGAGGTATTCTGCTATGGGACTTGGTTTGACTTGGTGCCATTGGAAAAAGTAATTAAGGTTTTCTACCTTCCTTCCTTCCTTCCTTCCTTCCTTCCTTCCTTCCTTCCTTCCTTCCTTCCTTCCTTCCTTCCTGTTTTCCTGCCTTCCTCTCTTCTCTCTTCTTCTTTCTTGGTTTCCTTTTATTCCTTTTTCCTTTCTTCATTCTATCTCCTTTCTCCCCTCCATTTTTTTTCCTCCGTCCTTCTTCCCTCAGTCCCTTCCTCCTTTCTTTTACAGGAAAGGAACATAGTGTAATTCTGTTTTTTGTTTTTTTGTTTTGTTAGAGACTGGGTTCTAGTAAAGAACAAGTAAAATCCTTCAAGTTGTCAAGGGTTTGGCTCTGTGTAATTTCACCAGATAGAGTAAGAATGCCCTGATCATCTTCACTGTGAAATCTGCTACATTGCAACAAAGGCAGAATGTAAGCCTAGGGCCAAGCATCCTGGAACATGCAGACTCTGCATTTTCAATTATTTTGGTAAAAATGAATCACTTGCTTTCTTTTCTTTCCTTCCTTTCTTTTTTTTTTCTTTTGGAAACAGTTTTACTTCCCATTTCCTTGCTGAACACATAATTTTGATTTATAAACTTAACAGTCCTGAGTAACGGGAAGTTTTAAACAAAGCTGATGCTCCAAGCCCAGTTGTTTTCCTCCTTTCTTCTGCAGTGTTTTTAGCAAACACTCCAACTTGCCTTCTGGAAAATGCAAATCGAAGCTGTTGCTAGCAAGCTTTAGGAGCCCCTCCCCAGGGTTCCCCAAGTCCTGTTCATTTGAGGCTTTGCCTTATAAATTCTCCTAGAACTCGCTTCAACGGTTCCATACTTTAAACTGGGACAAATCCATCTTCTGATATTACATCTTGTAAATCTCACTTTGCATAGGGTATTTATAATCTGGCTACCGTATGCTTATTTTATTGACCAGGAGTGATTAAATCAGTTTTCCGCTATTTCACATTTTTCGTTGCTGCTGTTTTGATTAGGCAGCTAATCAGGAGTTATTGATAGAACATGATTTTAGAAACATCTCTTGATTTGAAAACTATTTGCTAATGGAGATTAAAATTTATATCTCTCCTCCTAGGAAATGTGAGGTACTTCTGAGGACTGGTGGCCCCATTCAAGGCTGTCACATTTCCGGTTCCAGCAAGCTCCCAACTGGCCCTTTCCATGTTGGAATAGAAAGATGCCTAGAATCAGATGCCCATCAGTCTGTAGATTATTATATTTTTCATAAGACTTGAGTTACAATATTATCTCCATTTGGCAGATGAGTAAAGAAAGGCTAGGAAACATTTTGTGACTTGTTTAAAGACAACAGGTAAAGCTAAGGTTTCTGAGTTTCACTCTTCTGGCTCTAGTCACAAACACCCACCCTCAGGCTTCAGTTTATTTCTCTTAGTACCAATTAGGCAGGGAATCCTCCAACTCCCAAAGGCCTCTCAGTCTCTGCTCACCCCTCATCATTTGTTGAACCTCTAGACTGTGAACCTTTTGACAATGGGCAGGAGACTTCACCTGTTCTTCCTGTGACTCCTGCCTCCAGCACAGAGCACTGTTTGTCAGGATCCTAATTGTGCCAGGCACAGTCCTGAGTCCTGGGGTGTGAATATGAATGAAGCTTGGCTCGCACCTGGCAGGTGAGGCCTGTGAGGGGTCCTCACAGTAATAGACCCTTCAAGCCCCACAGTCATTATGTGGACAATGGCCCCCACTGTGCTGAAGTCTACCAAGAGATAATTGACCATGACATGAGTTATGTGTCCCCAGCTAAATGGCGTCAGGGTCGATTACTTTATTCTAGAGGCCATGGCAGTGTGGGGATCACATTGTTAAAATAACATTTAGGGGTTGTTTCAGTCCAAGTGACTAACTTCCAGGGCTGTGCAGCCAGCAAAGCAAAAGAATCCCCTTCCCAGCTCTCACCAGGACTTGAAGGAAGGCAAGGAATATGCAGGTGATTGGTGGGTCAGTGTGTCTGATCTGAGCCAGGCTTGGCACAAACTTGACCAACACTTTGTCTCTAAGCAGAAAAACCTAAGGCAAGTCTCTCTCTCTTTGTTTCTCTCTCTCCCTCTGTGTGAGTATGTATGTATGTATGTATGTAAGTATGTATGTATCTGTGTGTGTGCTTTTATTCCCAACTACCTTCACTAGATAGAAGCGAGTTTTTTTAATGCTGGCATCCAGATTGGAAGCATGGTCTACTTGGGGTTGCCATATAAAATACAGCATGCACAATTAAATATGAATTTCTCAATAACAAATCATTTTTCATACAAGAATCCGTCCTGCAATATTGGGGAGATAGCCATACTTAATTGTTAATTGCTTCTCTAAAGTTCAAATTTGTCTTCATGCTTTTGTTTGCTTAGTGTGGAAATCCAAAGCTTTACTTCAAAAAAAAAATCAATAGAAATAAATAAAAATCTTAATTTAGTTGAACTTGCCTGTATAGGTTTAGTTAAATATGAAGCCGAGGAAGAATGACAGATCAGCCTTTGATGTAGCTCTGTCTCTTCAAGGATACAGATGCTGTCCTGAGATGTTGTCCCTCTCGTTTCTGGGCACATTATAGAGAAGGTTATTTGAAGTCTTTAAAGATAAGAATGAAGTAAGAAACCAGGTGTGGTGGCACACGCCTTTAATCCCAGCACTCAGGTAGGCAGAGGAAGGTGGATCGCTGTGCATTCCAGGCCAGCCTGGCCTACAAAGTCCAGAACAGCCAAGGCTACACAGAGAAACTCTGTCTCTAAAAAAATTCAGTAAGAGACAGACTCTAGAGCCAGTCTTCAAGAACTGAAATACAAGGTTTACATAAGACATGAAAAAAGAAGAAGGGATCTAAGTGAAAGGAAGAGCTAAAATGGGGGAGTAAAGGGAGGAAGAGTGGGAAACAGAGGAGAAAGAATGAGAAAACAGTACAATCGTTTCATATGCAGATTTATCTAGATTTAGATATATAACACGTGTATAGATGGCAGTCTGGGGACTGTTTGAGAGGAAGAGGACTTACAGGGATGGATAGAAAGGATCAGGGAGGGCAGAACAGGGGAAATCCAAGGACAGCGCAATGATACGGTGCTCTTCTTGCATGTAGCAAACCTGTTCCCATCACTTGAATGGGGAGGGAAGACCAGACGGCTTAGCACCCACCTGTGCTTTGCTGTGAGGCCTTGGCCATGTTTCTTCTTCTTCTTCTTCTTCTTCTTCTTCTTCTTCTTCTTCTTCTTCTTCTTCTTCTTCTTCTTCTTCTTCCTTCTTCTCCTCCACCTCCTCCTTCTCCTTCCCCTCTTCCTTATGCTTCTTCTTCTTTTTTTGGTGGATAAAATGAAGACAAATCCACACAAGATGCTGTGAGGATTAAATGAGGTACCATGTCACTTTATTTAAAACACCCATGAGAAGTGGGATGTCTTGGTTCACATCTGTTACTCGAGAGGATGAGAGAGAACAATCTTGAATTTTCAAGCCAGCCTGGACTAGATGACAAGTTCCAGGTCAGCCTGGATATATAACAAGACCTTGTCAAACAACAAAACAAAGCAAAATGATAAGACAACTATTTGGCCAGTCACAGAAGTTCAACTCGGAAATCTTCACAGAGGGCGGTGATTCCATCAGGCTTCCATGGTACTAAAATAACCAGATGAGAAATGAGGGGTACACCTGAAAAATGTAGTGGAACCATTGTTCAGAATTCTTTCCATCTCCCCAAAGACATCCTGTAAAGATTTAGTAGTTAATGAAATTGGTTTCTGAAGCCAGTCACAGCCTGCGAGTAACCCAAGCATGCGAAAGTCACTGAGGACAGCTAATATATTGCTGGCGTGTTTGTTGGTGCCTTAAACTCACGCCTTCTGTTCAAATGAGCAGAGCCCAGCAATAATTCTCACCGGAAGGCTGCGAGAGTGTGGGAAGGAATATCACTTTAAGGGGCTCCATTTACAATCTAAGAAGCCCTTGTAGCATGTTGTTAATTTTATGCATGCGGTGGACTGCTGAAAAGCAAGGAGCACTTGTGGGGAGCCAGGAAAAGATCTCTGGAGATCACTCCACCAGGTGATTGAGTGTCCTTGCCTGGAGCTTTTCAGCAGTCGGGGCAAGCATGATATGCAGCTTCATGCTGCGTGCTACTTTAACCTTTTGAATCAACTGGGTAACTCCAGCTTTCCCAAGATTCCTCAGTGTACCAAACACCAAGGTTAAGATGCCAGCAGACGTTTTAACCAAAATGCTGTGTTTATGTATAATACAATGTTTTTAAGCTGCCTTGTGTGATTTTTCGTGTATTAACATCTTGCACTTCTCTTTTTGAATAAAATGAAACCCAGCATTATTTTGCTACATTATATTGCACTATTCTGATACCTGGTAGCCAGAATTAAAAAAAAAGCAACTTGATTAGTGTCCCAGTTTCCTTTCTGTGGCCTTGATAGAATGATATGACAAAAAGTAACTTAGAGAAGAAAGGGTTTATTTTAGCTCACAGTTCCAAGTCACAGTCCATTCCAGGAGGGATGAACTTAAAACAAGTCTGGGTGGGAGGAACTTAAAACAAGCTGGTCCCATCTCATCCACATTCAATGCAGAAAAAAATAAATAAATAAACACAGGCATGCTCAGCGCCCAGCTAGCTTTCTCTACTCGAGTAGTTTGTGACCCCAAACCAGGGCTGGTGCTACCCACATTCAGGCGGGGTCTTCCCACATCAACTGAGGCAGTTACAATAATCCCCCAGAGACACCTCCATAGGCCTCCATTATCTAGACAATTCTCCCACTGAGATTCTCTGTCAGGTTCTCACACAAAATTATCAGAAGCAAGAGAGCATTTGCTTCTCTTCTGGAGGAGCTGAGATTGGTTTCCCAGCACCCACCTTGGGTGGCTCACAACCACCTGTAACTCCAGGTATGGTATCCAACACCTTCTTCTAGCCTCCATGGATACACACACACATGCTACCCACACATACAGACTCTATACACACTGTAAAAACACATACACATATACACACTTACACACATACTATACACATAAGCACACATACTACACACACATACACCATACATACATACTGTGCACGCACACACACACACACACACACACACACACACACACACACGCAAACTCTTAATAAGAAATGGTCATCACAATTAAGCATCAGAAATGTCTTGAGATGGAATCATTCTCTCTCTCTCTTTAAAAACTTTCTAAAAGATAATGTAATGTATGTGAACTTGACCAGCACTCCCTTCTTCGGATGATTGTGGTATGGAGCTGTTAGGGATTACAGAGTTCTGTGCAGGCGTTGCCAGGAAGCCAGCAGGTACAGTCACAAGGGAGGTGGCTGGACAGTTTTTGCAAATAAGAGTGGTGGGGAACTACATAATGAGCCTGCTGGAAATCAGACAGCGAGAAGAGGTTTATAATCTCCCGTTTTATATTGATATGTCCTAACATGCTTCATACAACCCCTAACACATCCCAGCACTTTCTTCTAAAATGGCAGTCTTTATAAGATGCTCCCTAATATTACAATAGACTTCATAAGGTCATTTATTTCTAGAAAATATTTATGTTTGGACATCAGATGGGAAGTCACAAGGCCAATAATAATCACCCCTGTGCCTTGAACCAGCTTTGCCGCTTGGAGGAATGGCTCTTCCAGCCGTCTATCTCACATGCTTCAGTAACTCGTTTTGGTTTTGAGAAAGACCTGACCTGCTCTTCATGGATGCATTGTAAACGCAATATCCTAGGCTTCCCTCGTAAACACCGCTCACAACACTTCTGTTTGGTTGGTGGATAATTCGTGGATTCAGGCTAAATTGAGCAATTTAATAACAGCCTGACTGTAGTTGGTGAGAAATGAGGTTATAATCAGTTGCTCAAGGTTTGTCTTTTTCACAAGCACTCCAAGATCTCCAGTGCATTCACCTTCAGTGAGAGACCAAAGCTAGCTCTCAAAGGAAAGAAAAGGACAGCAGAGTGCGGAGGGATGTGTCCATTGTCCCAGAACTTGGAAAGCTGAGAAAAGGCCATTCTGGGCTGCCTAGGAAGATAGTACCTCAAAGAAAGAAAGGAGGGAAAGAAAGGAGTAAAAGAAAGAAAAAGAAATGCTAGCTCATAACGTTCGCTGATTCCTGTGGTGTAAATATTTCCAGCTTCAAGTTACCAATGGCTTGACAAGGGACTTTCGTGATGCTTGAATGTGTATTAATTTGCACAAACTGGCTCCAGCAGATCAACAAAAGCTTCTGTTGATCTTATACAATGTACGTCCAAACATCACATGATGCCCCAGAAATGCATATAATTACACACACAAAACAAAAGCAGTGGTTTTTAACTGTCCCCAAAGCTAATTTTTAAAAATCATCTTCCAGTGAGTGCTGGGTGACAATGATTTCTAATCCTGACACAAACTCATTATTCCATGGAAAGGAAAAACTGCCACATATGAGGACCTGGGTCAGTCCTGTGGCAAAAATAATGATTTGAAGCAGCCACCTAATTCCAGAAACTCACAGTCGGTTCTTTAGCAAGGATGACAGATGTAGAAGAAGCTATAATTCAAATCTGAGCACAAAAATGTGTCACCAGAAAAAAAAAAAGCATACAAATTTCAGCAGAAAAAATACAAGCAACCTTGTAAATACAGTAGAAGAAAATAGTTCCGTTTCAAAAGCTTTTAGATAAGTTCAAACTGGTGAATGATTTTATGAAAGTAGACATGTGTTCAAAATTGTAGTTGAAAGTTGAAGTAGAGTTAAATGTTGAAGGGACCATTTGTAAATTGTCATACTTAAATATGAGGGCTCCCGCTCTTCCTGTGGTCCCTATACCTTAAGCACTGCTCCCTAAGAAATTGGATTGCAATGTTAGCTTCTGTCACTAGACAAGGGAAGTGTTTCTTATGGACATCATGAACCTTAGATGGAATTACAAGAGCTGGGAATTACCAGTGAGTAGCAGAGCTTTGGAGGAACAATAATATGGGGTCATGAGCAGTAGGCCAAAGTGGGCTCTGGAGCTGCTATTGAGGAAGTAGGATAACGTTTAAGTCATAGTTGAAAGAAAATTTTACTACAGAGCCAGTGAACTAAAAATAGAGTCATGGAATAAGGAAAGAGAGCAAAAGAAGCCACATCTGCATGAAGATTTTTCCGTTGTGCAAAGCTTCAGGGCCCAAGAGAAAAGCAGCGGAATCTATACCCAAGAAAAGCTCCTGGTGAAAACAGAAGTGATGGACACATGATAACAGGATAGACGTAAGGACCAAGTAGGGATATAAGCCAAGTGGAGGCTACTGGAGTTACGCATGAGAAAGTGAAACACAAGCATGTTTGAAGACAAATGACAGTGAAAAAAACAAAACCTCACAACAGTAGCACATGTTCTCCCACAAGAACTAAAGTGGAAAGTGGGCGTGGAGGTATTTGCTTATACTTCCAGAGCCAGAGAGACTCATAAGTGGATCTCTGTAGGCTCACCGGCCAGTTATCCTTAACTAGTCAGCTCTGTTCCATAAAACACTTGATGTTATTTTTGCTTTGTGCACCTGCACACACACACACACACACACACACACACACTCACACATACACTCAAGCACGTGCACATGCACATACACATGAATTAAAGTGGATGATATCCTAAAATATAGACCCTGTAGGGGCATCTTAAATCTGCCATCCCAACCCTAGCAAACTCAGAGGAAAGCTGCATGCTCATAAGAACTGATACCTTGGTCCCTCCAATTGGCTCACAGTGAGAGGTAGTCAGAGCTTAGACCAGGCAGGCGAGTAGAACTCTGTCTGCCACTCTTCCCACACAGAGGAAGAGGCAACACACAGACATTAATACTGTTTTTACCTGGCCCCTCACAGGAACTTCCTCTCACCCTCTGAACGGATCCTATTATGCCCATTATAGAAAGGAGGACATGGAAACTCAAAGACTTCAGCCAGATGAATTCCAGTTAGATTTTGAACCCAGATCAACAGACACCCAAAGCCCATGGTCTTTTCTCAACAAGACATGGTTTCTATGCAGCCTGATGACTTTCAAAGTTATTTCTCATATAGTGTCTCTTGTATTCTTCGAAGAGGCTCCAAGAGGCCCTCCCTCAGCTTTTATGAAAAGGCGAGTTTCTCACTTAGCTCTTGGGGTCCCTCAATACCTCCTTGTCATCTCTGTTTATCCTTCAGCTGCAAGAAAAAGCAGTTTGCTAAATGAAAACTGCTCCCCTGAACTAACATCTGTAGGGGTCCCTCCCACTCTCTTGCATGACATTTCAACCTTCACTGGCATTTCAACCCCCACTGCTTCCTGAAAAAATATTTCAAGGAACCCAGAGTTCAACACCAATCCAGTCCCAGTGCCTCTGGGGGTACTCTGGCAGGCATCTGTCATTGCCCTTGAATTGCTCTGATCATACCTCATAATCTATAGGGCTCTCCCCCATAAGTAAGCCACGAGCTCCTCAAGAACTGAGATTGCCCCTGTGTGCTATTAAACCACCTTTGCCAAAAAGTTGAAGATAGGCATTCATCAGAGTCTCCCTAACTCTCCACCAAGCAAGGCATTCTCCACAAAATTCAACTCATATATATCTATTTTACAGAAAAAAATGAAACAATGAATAAATCTTTGATTATCATATCTTCACCAACAGTCATCTGGGAGAGAAGCAGTATGAAAGGATGCTTATCAGCAATCCTAGTAACATCGCAGGAGAAGCTGTTCTATTGCACCATCAAAACTGTCTGTCCCACAGTTTGCCAATGCCCATCAAGAGGGCTGGGTAGTACTCACTCAATAAAGGACACAAATAAACAGAAGGTATGCCCAGAACTTGGATCATAAAAACCCCAATGTCATAAAAATAAATGGTTATTCATCTTGTTATAATGAAATCACGGTTTTTAAAAGAGATGTTTATTCATAAATGAGAGAGATAGAGAGGGAAAAATGGAGAGAAAAACAGAGACAGGGAGACAGAGAAATGTGTACAGTTGCCTACAAAGACAGAAGAGGTACTGGATCCCCTGGTGTTAGAGTTACCTGTTGTGAAGCCTCCCAGTAGGGATGCTAGATGTGGGTGCTGGGAAGAGATCTTGGGTCCTCCAGAAAAGCAGCAAGTGCTCTTAATTTCTCTCTCCAGCTTCACTTACTGTATTTTCAAAACACCTGATTTACAGCCATGGGAACTGCATTCTAATTTCCGTGGAAAGGCCTGTCGTGGAAAGCAAAGCTACATGCCCAAGCCTCCAATAGCGTGGATGGCTCCTTGATAATGCTGGTGCTAACTTACATAAAAGCAACAAGGACTCAAGATTCCTTGCATGTATTTTCTAATGAAACATGGTAATCATGTGAAAATTATCTAAAACTTTCAGATGCTCCAGCATTTGAAAAAATGAGTGGAAGAAAAGGAGCAATTAGTAACAGGGTTGAGTCTGTTGTGACTGAACCTCACAGATCCATGATCAAGGAAGACTTTTTTCAAAAGCATGTTCTGGAATTTTACATACTTTGGACAAGAGTGAGGATTGACACTTGTCAAAAATCAGGACGGTATCCTAACAATCCAGACAAGCGATTTTCTACACACACACACACACACACATACACACACACACAAAACCATGAGCCTAATTTTCAAATAGATACCCTATAATTTTTAACAATTATTTAAAACAATAAATTATAAGTTAAACCTGTATTTCAATTAGTACTAATGAATATATATATGATGTCTGTGTGCACGTATATTCGATGGTACAGGCACATGTGGGGCTCAGAGGACAACTTTGTGGAATTGGTTCTCTCCTTCCACATTTACATGTGTTCCAAGTATCAGACTCAGGTCCTCAGGCTTGTGACAATACCTTTATCCACAGCCATCTCTTCAGACCTGCCCTAGAAATTATGGTTTTTTAAACAGAGTTATTAGGTAAACCTTAACATACCACTATATCCCCATCTCAAACTGGGGGTTTTAGCCTATTAAGGCCCCTCCATCACCCCAGTGGGCATGTTTGTTTGGTTAAGTAGTTTTGAGACAAGGTCTTACTATATAGCTTAAGTTGGCCTTGAACTGGTGACAGGAGATATCCCTGTCTAAGCCCGCCCCCCCAAATTCTGGGATTATAGATTGTACCACCATGCCTGTGAATATAAATTTTTCAAGATAGGGTTTCTCTGTGTAGCCATGGCTCTCCTGGATCTCACTCTGTAGACCAGGCTGGCCTTGAACTCACAGGGAGCTACTTGCTTCTGCTTCCCAAGTGCTGGAATTAAAGGTGTGCTCCACCACCACCCTGCTGCCTGTAAGTATTTTAGTTGCTGTCATAATCGAGATGCTTCAGCATACATAAAGATCGCTAGTTCATAATCTGCCAGGTCCATGTCATTCCATGCTAAAGTAATTCATTCCACAAGACAAATATTTCAGTATTAGACAGAATAAACTCCTTTTTGAAAAAAAGAAGACATCTACATCATAAAAACTTGTAAATATGATACCTTGCTTGGCAAAAGGGACTTAGCCAATGCAATTAAGGAACTTGATGTGGAAAGATTATCCTGGACGATGGAAGTGGGTCCAGTATAATCAGAAGGGTCCTGGAAATAGGTAAATGGGAAGAACAGAGTCAAGGAGTATTACACAAGAGTGGATGGGAAAAGAGAAGAGAGAAAAGAATCACTGGCTTTGAGGATGGAAAGTGAGACCAAGAGCCACTGAACACAACCTATAGAAGCTTAAAAGATCAAGGAAACAGATTTTCACCTGCGGCCTGGAAGGTTATAGTTTCAAAATGACAAATATTTGTTGTCTTAAGACACTACACATCAACTGGTGATAGCAACAATAGAAAACCAAGCCATAAATTCAGAAAGTGTCCCAATGAGAGAGCCAGCTCAGCATCAGAAAAATGCAGCCTCTGTGGAGAATATTTTTGGTGTGAGCATTTCCTTCGCTGATTAGTACGTCTTCATCATCAAACCTCAAAAAATGATACGCATATCTCGAAAACACAGAGAAAAGTAAGCAAAACACTCAGCAAAAAGAGAGTTTCAACCAGAAGGCAGCATTTAAGTTCAGATGCAATTCTGGATAGGTGAAAATGATTATTATCAAAACACAGAATTGATGTGCTAAGAAATAGAAATATGACAGGACTGCCAATAATGGCATTACGTCCTACGCCTGGAGCCCCACTATGCTAATACTACAGGATCCCTCTGTATTTCACACACTGTGGCCAAGGACTGCAGTCTGACTTTAGCACAAAGTTTTACAAATCTTAAATCACCTTTAATGTACCAATGTGATATGTTGGTTACTATTGTCACTGCTGTGACAATATACCTGACAAAATGTAGCTTGGAAGAAAGGGTTTGCTTTAGCCCGAAGTTAGAGGGTACGGTCCCTCAAGATGGCAGCAGGAGCTTAGGGCAGCGAGTCACATAGCAATGCCACCAGGAAGCAGAGAGGAGTGATGAAGGCTGACTCTTTGTTGACTTTCTGCCATTTATTCAGTCTGCAACCCCAGCCACCCACATTCAGGGTGTGTCTTTCCTCTTCAGTCAGACCTCTCTGGAGATGCCCTCACAAACACAGCTGGAGGTTTTCCTCCAAGGTGATTCTAAATCCCATTAAGACAACAATGGAGACAAACCAGCATCAGTCCATTGTATGCAGCTTGACAACCAAACACATCTCTTTAAACTGTAACACTCTACTGTGGTTCTCAAAAATGATTCACCGTCTCATAATGTTAAACACCTTCAGCTATGGCTTGGAGGATCTGAATGTCCTACTTTTTCCTCTCCCTACCACACTGGTTTCCCACCACTGACAGGAATCATGATGCAAAGAAGTTCATAATAACCCTATATCCATAAGCTTCCTGAAGACGGCAGACTTCTTTATACCAATCCGGTCCTACTTAAATCAACATCTCATTCTTGATTGGTCACCACTGTTTTTGGATGGGTTAGAAGTGAGGAAACAAATCCGGGTACAGACCTTTTGCAATTCAGTAACAGAATTTCCCCAAAAAGCAACAGTAGTGTCAAACACATAAAAATAGAAAATACCAGTACAATTTTATGATGGACAAATTACACAATGTTCAACGTGAGGATGGCCATGTACACAAGGAAATTACGTGCAGCCATCATGGGTTTTGAATTTGATGACTAACCTTAAAAAGATCCTAAGTGGGAAAATTCTGCTGGAAGAGTTTTCCTAACGGGAAATGTCTGTGGGGATTGCTCCAGAGAGTGGCCTTTGCTGCCAGTGCTTCAGCGAGCTCACACCTCTCAGCTAGCTGAACTAGCCCCAACTTGGAGCATCCCCATTTAAGTATCTCTCTTTGGCTGCTTCTCCGAACTCACATAAATGCCTTGTCCTGTGTTAAGGATTCCATCTGCTGTGGAAAGGTGACTTAAGACTTGACTGTGCAATTCAAATGTAATCCAAATGCTTGTGAACGTTTAATTCCAGCTGTCAGGGGGAAAGACATCCATAATGCAGAAATGATAGGGTTCCGGCTGAACTTGGCAGCTTGCTCAGTCACCTCAGAATAGACCTTCCAGATGAGGGTGTATGGTCACAGAGGTCACAGGGGTGTTAAGTACAAAGGCATTCCTGGAAAAAAACAGCTTCGGAATGCAGTGAAGGTTTGAAAATTACATTTATTTCGTATTTCAAAACTGAGAGAAACCTGAAGAGAGACATTGGAGCCACCTTCTGTAGTGAATGCATCAGTATTTTTTGTCCTTAAAGGACAGAAATCTTTCCCAAGGATGCCCTTTCTAGAGAATAAGGTGCCAAAAAGAGAGCGAAGGACACTCAACAAACAAATGACAGTTTAGTGACTCAGGCCATATGCTACCCAGCAGCACTCAAAAGTTTATATGGCCAGAGAACAGCTAAATGAAGAAATCATGTTTGCTCAAAATTATACTTTATCTCTCTCTCTCTCTCTCTCTCTCTCTCTCTCTCTCTCTCTTTGTGAGTGTGTATATGTGTGTATGTGTCTGTCTGTGTGTAGTTTTATAGAAGTCATTCCTCTTGGTATTACAATGCTACTTCACCCCAAGAAACTATAAATAAATAAACAAACAAATAAGCAAACAAGTAAATAAGCAAATAAATATTTTAAAAAACAGTGCCAGGCATGAGTAACCTCCTTTTAAGTCATGGTCAGGACATCAAGAGACCCCCAAAACACTGTAGTCTATCCCCCCGCCCTTGATTGCCGTACGGAGAAAGGTAAGGCACCATACAGTTCATACATAGGACTTAGAGGAATCCATCTGGATCTGACCTGGAAGCCTCCTTTCCAAGAATTTGCCTTCCCAGTATTGGGAGACTGTGCAAACCCCCAAGGGAGGAAAGCAGCTGTACACACCTGTGAACCACAATGACCAGCATAGCAAGATATTCCAAAGCTGCAATACTAGCACTTATTTCCCAAGGGCAACTAATTGGATTTTAAGCTAACCCCATAGGAGGGAAATCATTCCTGATAGTGTAAACCTAGCCAACTACAGCAGCTAGTGGGGCCATAGAACACAGAGGGGAACCTATTACTGCCACCTTCTTAAAGCGGTTTAATTTCTGTCTTCCAAATATATATCCTTACGCCCACAGATAGGTGTCGGTCTCCCTCCCCATCAGGGAAACATCTGTTTGCAGTAGGTGGAGGTCATCTGCTGTAGTCAAAGCACTGAGAACATGACTGAGCTTGCACTGCACAGCTAATACATTTATATCGCAGCTTCTACACTTAGGCTCAGAGAACATCATGGAAGAGGGGGCAGAAAGACTGTAGGAGCCAAAGAAGCATGATATCAGGATATCTGCTGTAAGCTGGACTGTTCTTTAAAAAAAAAAAAAAAAAAAAGGAAAGAAAAAAGAACTTGAAATGGAGGGAGGTCCAAGGGGGCAGAGTGCAGGAGTGGGGAGTGAATATGATCGAAACACATATAAAAGTCTCAAAGAATTAATACAAACACATTATTTTTTAAATGCAACTATATTAAAGATAACAAAAATCTAGTATATAGGTTTTGAAATGAATTGTTCAAATGATAACTAACATATTAACAGGAAAACTAATGTAATGAAAGATACCTGGCTACTCAAAAACTGTGAGAAATGGGAGACGATAGAATGCTAGATGTATAACAACTAAATATGCTTGTAGAAAAAAGGTAGATGTAAGAAATCTATTTCATAGGAGTGTCGTAAATATTGAGAGAAAATTGGCTAGGAAAAGTATTTATTACAGTGTGTAGCGTAAATAATGGGGAATTGTCTATTATTTATATAAAATATTGCTGAGAAGTTACCATGAAGGAAAACACATGGAAATATAGATAATGATGAAAAATGTATGGAAATAGCATATCTAATAAAGGACTGTGCATAGACTACATCTTTTAAAAAGTTCAAACCAATAACAAGATCAAGATTAAAAACTTGGTTTTAGATTGAGCAAATATGTTTATGTTTTTAGCTATCGTCAAGCCATGATCAGGAAACTTCTTTTTGCAGCAAACAGAAATGCATATAGAGTTTTGTCTCATGGCTGTTCACGGTGCTGGGAGTCACTGTTGAATGCAGAGGTGTGAATGGAGCATCTAGACTGTCTGCCATTGAAGCCATGCCCTCGCTGTAGCTGCTGTATGCCTGCACAAGGCTGGCCAAGTCAACAGTCAGTCATGGATCGGGTAGAGTGCTCATGGGCCCTGTCTCTCCCTGGGAACCTTAGGCTGATGATGGATGCTGAAGAAGGAGAAGTCATTGTCTTCAATCACTCCACTTGCATGCTCACGTGGGTGGCCTGTTTCAGCTCAGGGCATCACAAACAAAACCACAAGGATGTGAAAGTAGCAGTGGGAACTTGTGGGGAGGAGTGGGTGTTGACAGAGGTGAGAGAGGGTAAGTCAGGGTAGGGAGGTGATCAGAATGTTCCAGCTCAGTTGCTGTGATAAATGCTATGACCAAGAGCAACTGAGGGGAGGAAAGGATTTGTTTCAGCTCACAGTACAGCCCATCACTGAGGGAATCCTGGCCAGGAACCCGGAAGCAAGAACTGAAGCAGAGACCCTGGAGGAACTCTTAGTGGCTAAGTCCTTCCCTCAAACTCAGCTAGTTTTCTTCTACAGCTCAGGCCCAGCTTTCTAGGGGTAGCACCGCCCATGGTGGGCTGGGCCCTCCTACATCAATTAGCAATCAAGAAAATGCCCCACAGACAAGTGCACAGCTAATCTGATGGAGGAAATTCCCCAACTGAGGGTTCCTCCCCGAGGGGTGTTAACAACTAGGTTTAGCCACCACAACATCGTATACATGTATGGAATTTTCAAGAAATAACTATAATAATAATAATGAGGAAAATATTTGAATACCTATTTTCCCCAATGAACATCTACGCTGTGTACAGTGTTAGCTAGTGAGCACATAGAAAACTGCTCAGCACCGTTAATCACTGTGGAGAACAAATGGAAACAGTATTGAGACAGCACTTCATACTCACTTAAAAGCCCATACTAGTCCATGCCGGGGTGGCAAGCACTTATAGAAAGCTGAGGTGTTTGGGTACTTCTTCTTTTTCTTCTGTTTTGCTTTGTTTTGCTTTGTTTTGCTTTGTTTTATTTTGCTTTGCTTTGCTTTGCTTTGCTTTGCTTTGCTTTGCTTTGTTTTGTTTTGTTTTGTTTTGTTTTGTTTTGTTTTGTTTTGTTTAAGACAGGGTTTGTTTAAGACAGCCTTGGCTGTCCTGGGCTCACTCTGTAAACCAGGCTGGCCTCTAACTCAAAGTAAATCACCTGCCTCTGCCTCCTGGTTGAGATTAAAGGTGGGATTAAGGTGTGTGACCATGCCCAGCTGTCTAGATACTTCATAAAATGTTAAATATATGTTTATCATATGACCCAAAAGTTTCACTCCACAAAAAAAAAAAAAAAAAAAAAAAAAAAAAAAAAAAAAAAAAATAAAAAAAAAAAAAACAAAAAAAAAAAAAAAAAAAAAAAAAAAAAAAAAAAAAAAAAAAAAAAATGCAATCATATATCCACTGAAAGGCTTACATGGGAATATTGGCAATAAACAAAATTCAAACTAAGCCAAATCAAACTAAATCAAATATATGCACTGAACTAAATAGCATCCTCCCCAAAATAATCAAGCGTGCCCTAAACTCGTTTAGAAGTATACCCTTGCATACGGCTAAGTTAAGAGGATATCACACTTGATCAGGCTTGGTGCTAAGTCACCGGCTGTCACTCCCCTCTGCAGATAGAAACTAGGCACACACATACACAGATGGAATATAGTCGGGCCCATCTGCAGACACTGGAAGGCTAGGAAGAAGCAAGGCAGGTCAAGCTGGCAGAGAGAGCACACCAGCTCACACCTGTATCTCAGACCTCTCCTCTCCAGATCTGGGAGATAAGAAACTCCTGGCAAGTCCCACTTTTCTCTGCCACTTCAGGCTTAGGAAAGGAATGCAACACATAGTGTTGAAGTCAGAGAAAACCCGAGTGACAGCAGACACATGACCCTCACGACACTGTAAGAGGGACAGCTCCCAGCTACGAAAGGCTACCCACGACATGACTCCATGCGTCTGAGATTTCTACCACTGATGAAACTTTAGAGACAGAGCCGAGGCTGCCCTGGACTGAGGACGGGGAGTAGAGCAACAGATACAAAATTATAAACTCCACATAACACCATTACACCTTACATGCTCAATGAAGTCACTTCATGTTTTACAAATTATTCTTCAATAAATATGTAAAAAGCAAACTAGGAATTTTTTTACATTCTTCTATTTTCTCTTTTTAAGATTTATTTTTATTTTCTGTGTTTGCCTAACTGTGTTTGGACACCAGGTATGTTCAGTTGCCTCAGAGATTAGGGGGCCAGATACTCTGGAACTGGACTTATGCACATTGTTAAGACTTCATGTGGGTGCTGGGAAATGAACCCAGATCCTCTACAAGAGCAGCAAATACTCTTAACTATGAGGTGGGTCTTTTTCCATAATAACTAATACCAAACTCATTATTCTTTGAAATTCACAATCACTGGAACCTGGGATTTTTGCTTTTCATTATTGTTGGGATGGGATATGTATTTAAGGATCATATCAGGTTCATTTGTTTAGTATGTTTAATTTTCTCCTCCCATGAAGATGTTTGTGTTTTCCCAGTAATTTATTTGTTTAGCACTTCAGGAATACCTATCTCAAATCTCTTGTGTCTACAGGGAAATCTCATATTCTCATTATGTGTTTTGTTTATGTTTTCTCTTATCTTGATTAATCTTATCAGACGTCTGTTTTGTTAATCTTATCAAAGAATCAGACTTTGGCTTTGTGAATCTTCTTTTTTATTCTTCCTGGTGTTCTTGATTTCATCTCTCCTCTCTGCTCTTTCTTCTGCTATTTTGGTTGTGTTCTGATGTCTGTGATTTCTTGAGCTGAAAGTGAGCTCCTTTGTAATCTTTGTCTCTTGTTGTTTAATCTGTGAATTAACTGCACCTTAACTGCACTTGAAAATTTTAAAGTATAATATTTTCACTTATCGAGTTAAAAATATTTAGCTTCCAAACACATGAGGTATCTGTTAGTTATTTTTTCTAAGTTATGTTTCATATCATGGCATTGTTGTCTGAGAACCTAGATGAAATTGATTTATAGCTTTGTTTTGTAAAACATTACATTTATCTGTGAAAATAATTGATATCCTTCATTGAGAATACAGAAATTTATGACTAAGTCCTTGTATATATAGTACATAACTTATAACTATATTGTCATTTTCAGGTCTTCAAGATTAACCTTGTTAAATTTGTATTTGTATATGTGTCTGCAGGTGCCCTTAGAGGCCAGAAGATGATGTTGGATCCCCTGTTGATGCAACCACAGGCCAGGCCATTGTGAATGGCCCGGTGTGGGCACTGGAATCCTCTGGGAGAGTAGCAAGTGCTTTTAACCACTGAGCCATCTTCCTAGCACCCGGGTCTTTAACGTTTATGGTGTGTGTGCATACGTGTGCATGTACACACGACACACGATAAGTCTATGGACTTCTGAGGGCTTGTGTAAAGTCTCCATCCATCTCTGTTGGTTATGTAATCTTCCTGAACTTTGCTGCTATCTCAGCAGATACATAATAGGTTAAAACAACTATGCCTTTTGTTCTAATGCTCCATTCACCATATATAATATGCATCTCTGTCCATTTTTAGATTCTGGCTTTGGGGTTTTTTTCCTCTGTTATTAAAATGTCGGCGCCAGATTCCTTTCAGTGTATATTTTCCAGATGTCCTTTCACTTTTTACCTTTCTGTATCTTTCATTTGATTGTACTTTTCAGATCA
This sequence comes from Psammomys obesus, assembly GCF_907164565.1. Classification (NCBI taxonomy): domain Eukaryota; kingdom Metazoa; phylum Chordata; class Mammalia; order Rodentia; family Muridae; genus Psammomys; species Psammomys obesus. The sequence goes on along the minus strand of NW_026590859.1, from coordinate 9,750,838 downwards.
CAGGGCTATTGAATCTTCATAAAAATACCATTACTTTCTTTCAATAGGTGTGTTTTATCTATTATACTTGATGTATTTTAACTTATGTTTGCTCTTTCATTTTATATTTTCCATTTACCATATTTTCATTTCTTTCTCATTCCCACTTTCTATTGAATAAATTAATTTTCCTTCTGGCTTAAAAGCTATAGACTTCATTTTCATTCTTACAGTACTATTTTAACTGATATCAAAATTAATCTCCCTCTCTTCTTCCCTTTCTTTCATCCTTTCCTTCGTTCCTTCTTTTCTTCCTTTCTTTCTATCATTTTTATTTTTGTGACTGAGTCTATATGTAGCTCAGGCTGGCCTTGAAACTCACTATTTAGCCCAAGCTGTCTTCAAACTCTGCTTTACTCCTGCTTTTGCCTCTTTATTTCTTTGTTAAACTTAGTAATATCTAGAGGTGACATTAAAAAATATGGCATTGATAACAGCTCTGCAATGGCCTATCAGAGCAATCACAAGTTTGTACCAGTATTATGGACTCAGTTGTACCCTCCAGTTTTTATATGATCGCACTCTAAACCCCAGGACTTCAGAATATGAGTGTGTTTGCACACAGAGCATCAATAGACATGACTAAGTTAAAATGAGCCTTTTCTGATCCTGTATGACTGTTGACTTCCTAAGACAAAGATGTGTCCTCAGAGAAGGCCACACACTAGGGAGAAGACAGCCATCCGCAAGCCATGCATCCTGAGGATGAGCTGAGGGCGTCTCAATTCTGCACTCAAAACACCTAAGGTTATGAACAACAAATCCACTGCTTAAGCCACTAGCCCAGGAGCTTTGTTTCAGCTGCTGGAGCAAACTAATGCAGTCTGTCACGTCCTATATCTCCCTGTGGTGGTTTGAATGAGAATGACCCTCCCCCTCCCCACAGGCCCTTCTGTTGCAGGTTTAGTTCCCAGTTGATGAACTGTTTGGAAGTATTAGGAGGTGTGGCCTCTAAGTCTCTCTGTCTCTTTCTCTCTTGCCTGTGGAGCAGGATGCAAAGTTCTCCGCCACCGCTCCAGCCATGCCTGTCTGCTTCTTGTCAGCATGATAATAGGCTAATCCTCTGAAACTGTAAGCACGTCCTTAATTAAATTAGCTCCCTAAACAAAAGAGGGCCTGGGCAGGCTCACGTGGCACCTGTGTCTACATGCATCCAAAAAGCGTTATCATTTTTCTCCCTTTCAGTTTATCTCCTGAAGAACTCCCAAGTGCATCTGTACTGATCTGATTACTTTTCTAAAAAGTTTTGTGAGCACTTTCGAAACACCACGCTTCCTAGGTTGCATTAAGTGGTTATTTTGTTAGAGACTGAGGTGTATGTAAAGTTACCCTTCTTCATTGTTTCAGGACCCTGCTGCTTACAGTCTCCTGTCATTTAATTTTGTCATTGACATGCCTGCTGTCCATAGGACCCTTAAGTGATCATCACTTTGCACAAGCACATGGATTCTTCTCCTTGCTCATGAGATCATCACAGTACATCCAAGTCAATGTTCTCCCCTTCCTCTTTTCACAACTCAAGGGCCCTTCCAAATAAAAGGTCCCTCTTTTTAAGAATGAGCAGTTTGGGGCTAGAGAGATGGCTCAGAATTTAAGAGCATCTGCTATTCTTGCAGAGACCCAGGTTCAATTCCCAGCACCCATATGGTGGCTCACAACTATCCTATGCCCCTCCTGTCCTCCATGGGCACTGAATATGCACGGTACACAGACATACCAGCAAGCCAAAAACCCATACACATAAAGTAAAAATAAATTAAATTTCAAAAAAATCTTTTAAAAGAATGAGCAGTTTGTGTGCATGATTTCTGTAACCTGTTTCCCCTCATTTATTGTCATTTTTCTTTTTAGACTCTGCTCCCCAAAGCAGACACTGGCAGTTCTGCTTCAGTTTGTCACATCTCCATCTTTCCTGGCTATTTTGTTTCTATTTCTTTACATACTCTAATAACACAGTATGACTTCACTTCCAAAGCTAAAAAGCAACCAAACACACACAGTCTCCAGGGTTGGGGAGTTCAGCTCAGCAGCAGGGTCCCACCTAGCATATACAAGGCATTGGTTTTGATCCTAACATGATAAAGCAGTGTTTCCCAATCTTCCTAACGCTGTGACCCTATAATACAGTTCCTCATGTTGCGGTGACCCCATCCATAAAATTATTTTCATTGCTACTTCATAACTGTAATTGTGCTACTCATGTGAATCATAATGTAAATATCTCATAGGCAGGATATCTGAGATGCAACCCCCAAAGGGGTCTTGACCCCCGGGTTGCAAAGCACTGCTATAAAGAAAAAAAAAGAAAGAAACCCTGTCTTCAAAAATTAAGTGCCTTTTACGAGCCCACACCATCAGCCTGTGTCACCCACTTCCTTGTTGGAGGCCCTACTTACACCGCTCCCGACGGGATTTCGACAGGTTCTAGAATGTCAGGCGTATTTCCCAGAGTGTGCATTCCCTTTTATTCTGTTAAGGATTTCAAACTGAAATGAATCACAAATCTTTTAGTTATGGGAGGCACGCACGATGCTGACTGCTGTTTCTGATACGGCACTCATTTTCCTGGCGTATCCGTTTCTAATGGCCATTTCCTCAGCCCCCACTCAGGCAGCTAAACAGTGGCCACCCTCACTGAGAACAACTTGGTTCCCTCAGTTCATACCCCATTAACTGAATTCCTTCACAGACACACTCCCTCTCAATTAGTGTTGGAATGTCCTAGAAAGGAAGCAACACTGAACTGAGGGGTCAGGTCCCAACCTGTGTTCTTCCAGAAAATGCATACATGACGACAGCAAGATTCCTTCTTCCCCCTTGGGTTTTTCACCAATAAGATAGCATTGATGTTAGAAAAAACTGAGGGCCTGGCAAAATGGGACCTAAGCTCCATCCCCAAGGCTTACATGGCGAAAGGCAAAAACGGGCTTCCCACGTGTCCTCTGCCTTGCACATGAACATTGGTGTGAGCGCACATACGAATGAATATTGTTGGATAAGATTGAAATAAATCATTGTGAATGCTGAGGACTCTAAAAGTCTATGATTTTATTCAACGTTATCAAGGATCTACCTTAACCTGACAGATGCACTCATTTCTAGAAACCTATTTAAAATCAATGGCAGTTTTTGGACATTCTTCCAAGCTGTCCTCTCTTCTCTGCTCCAATCCCTGGAGCCTCACCTACAGATGAGCAATGTGATGGAGAACTCTATCCGACATTTATTTTCATCAAAACAAAAATCACATGCTGGATATTGAATCAAAGACAATGAAACTAGGTACAAGCTCAAAGTTCTAGTCCTTACTTTTGGAGGTGAGCAGTTCCCTGGCTCCTTCTTTCAAGTAGAGCCCACCAATGGAAAAACAAAACAAAACAAAAAATGCTCAGTAGTACCCAGACCGCTGCCTCTCACCAGTTCAAAACTCTCAGGAAATACATTCTTGGTGTTAGGATTAAGCACTGACTGGTGAGCCACGGGTCAGGACAACCTGCCTGCCGAGGAAAGCTCTTTAATTGACACTGAAGGGTTTGGAAACTTCCCATTCAGGTTGAATGTATATTCATAAGCAAGGGCAGCAGCAAGGTGGCGGAACCGCATGTTTCAGTAGTGACTGAGCAGAACTGGCTCACAAGGCTCACTCCTCCCAGAGCCATCGCTGCTTCAGGTAACACACTTTTCATCAGCCTAACCCTTGTCACTCGTGCACGCTTCACAGTCAAGTTCCTCGGCTCTCTTGGATGGCTGTGTATTCACAAACAGCAGCACACACGTGGACGTCAGGGGAAAGCCTGCAGGAGCCAGTTCTCTTTCCACCATGTGGGCTTCAGTGATCAAACTCATGTCATTTGGGTTGGCAGTAAATGCCTCAGATGCCCACCGAGCCCTTCCCAGGGCTTGTGCTTTTTCAACGATGCTCCAAAGTCATATTCTTCATGTTCTGCTCTCCATGAACTTAGAAACCTTGATAACCAGTCTGTGACCCGATGAAGTAAAATGTGCCTTTATGTGGGTTCTGGAGTTTCTAGCTCAGATCCTCCTGTTTGTGTGGCAAACACTTTACCCGCTGAGCCATAGCCTGGCCTAGCAAAACGTTTACTTTTTCACAGCACATGATATCATTTTTTTTTTTTTCATTTTTTAGGTCATGAAGTCTGTGTTAGAGTTTCTCCTCTCTGCTGTTAGAGATCAGAAGCAACCAGGAGCAATGTGTCAGTGGGAGACTTGGCTGTGCTCCAGCGAAGCTGCAATGGCAGAACAGATATTAGCTCAGCTTCTGCCCGAGCCTCCCAGCCCAGGATCAAGGTAACATTTCCCTTAAGAACCACATCCAGTAATTTTGCACCTAATCTGAAAATAATTGTTGGCTCTTTTAATTATTATTTAGCAAAGTCATGAATTCTATCTAAATTCAAAAGCTATGCTGCATTTTTACTATTATGGACTTTTCTCAAGGTTAAAAATGCAAATGATTTTTGCCAAAAGCCAATAATTAGAATTTCTTTAATGTGCTACAACTTACAGCCAAATTCTACATACTTTACTTCACTACCCGTGAAGACAACACTATGAGGCAACTGTTTTTCTTGCCAGTTAGTCAAGAAATTTGCATAAAACATAGTTTAAGGACTCTCTTATAATATAGAAGTCAGGATTTGAACCCAGCTCAGGCACAAACATCACACTACCTTTGCTCTTCTAAAACTAAAGAGTTCACACTTGTGCTTTTAGCAATGTACCCAGCAGCACTGTCTGATGAGTAACAAACCTGAGTGAAAAATCCATCAGCCGCCTCTTCCTTTGGGACCTGAGTCTGCCATGAGGAAGCGCAAGCCAACACAACAAACATCTGCCCAGCCAACCAAAACTTCACAGCACACACTGTAATAAGCTGTTGCAGTAGACTCTTCTTGGTCTGCAGAGGAGACCAATTCCTTTTTCTAAGTGTTTAAGTGACTGTTTGCTGGGGCTGGAGAGATGGCTCAGCAGTTTGAAGCACTTGCTGCTCTTGCAGAGGACCCGAGTTCAGTTCCAGGCACCCACTGTGGATGACATACAACTGCCTGTAACTCTCCGTCAAGGAGATTTGACGCCCCCTTCTGGACTCCAGTGGCACTGCACTTACAAGGCCAGAAGATGGCGCTGGATCCCCTAGTGCTTGAGTTACAGGTGGTTATGAAAGGCTGGATGTGGGGACTGAGAACCAAACTCTGGCCCTCTGGAATAAGAGTAGTGCTCTTAACCCCTGAGCCATCTGTCCAGTCACTCAAACCTCATTCAGCTTGTATATGTTCACCTTGAGACTTGTACTTCTGCCTGTAGCTTTTCAGAATATGCTATATAAAGCCAAGCCTAAGACAGAAGTGTATTGTCAATACCAAAATACGTCTCATTAAAAAATAGAATAAAATAAAAAATTAGATCCCTCATTGCACAATCTTATGACACAAAAATGAGACACACTAGGATCTCATCAGAGAATGTTTATAATGACCTCTGCCCTCCAAGTGCTGTGTGACCTTGCATGAATCTTTGAAGTCTCTGGATCTCACTGAGTTATTAGAGTCCTCCACAAGGCAGACTCCAAGTCTGCAAGTGCCTTGTTTACACCAAGCAGCTGAGGAGGTGTGAGGAAGTGCTGTGAGCCAATGGGGAAGTGGGGTAGGAAAGAGAATGTTGGTAACAGTTTATTGCTCAGGGAATCTCTGAGACATAGAAAACACAGCTCAGAATTGTCCCGCCAATGGGGGAGTAAAGCTGAGAACTTACCTGCCTACTCCCATTTCTCGAGTGGATGGTGGACGTTCTGAAGTGTAAATTTGTAAACATTTCTGGCCTTCACCCTCCCCTAAGGCACCTGGGTAAGGGCTGTGATCACGTACTTTCAAAGCCACTTTGTACCTTGAAGGGAAAGCAGGCAGAAGCCGAGTCCATGAGGCTCACCCCAGGACAAAGTCAGAGGGCGTCCAGGGAGACTGAGGACCCTCACAGTGGGATAGGCTCATTGCATGATATTTCTGTCAACATTAGTAACAGGAAATTAAATTACCTTGAAGTTTCAATATGGCCTTGTTCACCTGAGAGCAGGCCAAGGGATGCTGACCTACCTCAGCATTTGGTTCAGGCACGTAATTTACCAGAAGCCAGCCGGAGTCTTCTTATGAAGCAGAGGCCCCGCGGTGATATAGAGAGCCCAGGCCCGGCGTGTTTACTTTGCGTACATTGCTGATCTGTTCTAAATTTATTCTTGTTCTTGTAAATAAGCAGTCACTCTGGGGCTTTTCTCCAAATAGGATTAGCCCCATTTACTTTTTCACCCTGTACATTTATTTTCCTTCATTTATTAGTCTTCTTTAAACAGGCCTACTGCCCACAGGCCTCTAGGCTGTTTCAAAACTAAATGCTGCAATTATTTTGAAATTCAATGGCCAAAGAACATGATTTTGCTTAAGAGAAGGTGGGTAGTGGCCGGAGTTTATCAGAGAAGCAAATGCCAAACCAGAAAGGTTCATCTCATACCACACCCTGTAGGTACTAGCTCTAGGCAATAATTTATGGGACTCAGTAATTTTGAGGTTGGATTGAAACGAGTTTAGAGTGGAATTTAAAGCTGGACAGAACACCATTCCTCTCCCCTAGTCTGTGGCTGCATATCTATGTGTCCGAAAAGCTAATAATGTATTGTAAGGAGACAGTCACAAGACTTATCAGAAGAGGGGCAAATTCAAGGTTGGGGAGAAAGACTCCTTACCCAAGAACTGATGGACGTTTACCTCATGCCCAGCACTATCCCATCATATAGACATATAAGCAGATGCATTCCTCCAACTGACATAAAAACAATCATGGCTATTTTACTAATGACGAAACTAAGGCAACTGGCCCAAAGCCACACAGAAGGTTGCTGGGTGAGGCAGGATTAAACTACGACAGTCTAACACCAGGGACAATTGTACCTTTCTGATTATAGGGACAAAGTACCTACATGAAGGCCTTGCCTATGAAGTGTTTTTAAACAAGAGTTTCCAAAAGCATCATCAAAAACGAATTCAGGGTCGGGTGGTAGGGGCACATGCCTTTCATCCCAGTTCTCAAGAGGCAGGCAGAGGCCGGCAAAACCAACCACTGTGACCCAAGTCCAGAGAGAGGGAGGATGGAAGGGCTCACAGCAGTCTCCTCACCTGGAGCGGAGGCCGAGGGGTCTTAAGCTAGCAGGGGCTGGAAATGGGCCTTTTGAAGAAGCGCTGGAAACTGAGTATGAATGAGCACCTGTCAGAAATGCGTAGGAGTTTATAGTGTCAGAGATCCCTGACACCTGTATGCCTTTTACCTCCAGGAATTTACCTACCAGATTCTCATCATGGAGAGCCAGAACCACATACTGGTGGCTCTGGTGGAGGCTGGGAATTTAAAAGAGCAATACCCTAATACACCTGGAACACTTTAATAGCTAAGGAAAAACTTAGAGCTGTCCCCTACCTAGGGAGGACAGGATTTATCCAGCTCTGCCTTGTAAGCCTTCTTGTCTCACCCACAAAAAGAGGCTTGGGAGGGTAGAAGAGAAGCAACCAGGAGACACTCAGCTCACAGGCCCACAGAAAGTTAAAATGTAATCATAAAATTGTAGCATGCCGTCTCTCTACCTTGTCACCGCATGAGCGGGCTGCTGGTACAGCCGAGAGCACCACAGGATAAGATTTTATTTAAGAACGAGTCCTTGGGGACACTTGGTAGCAACCAGGCGAAAGACAATGCTTGATTCTGATTTTTTTTTTTTAAGGTTGATGCTTAGAGATTGCCACAGATGGCTTCCTGAGTAAGAAAGACCAAAAATGGCAAAGGAGAGGCACAGTGACTTTGAAGACAGGTCAGCAAATGTCTCCCAGGCTGGATTATAGAAAGAGAATAAGAAACAGAGAATCAAGAAACCTGTGGGGTAATTTCAAGGGCATATATGCATAATTAGATTACCAGAAAAAAACAAAGAACTGAGAAATAGTGGGTGGCAACTATCCAACCTTACTGTAGGATACAAAACTACAGCATTCTAGGGGAGAGCATAGGAAAAATTCGAGATGTCGTGGCATTTTCTCACTTGGATATAATACTTAAAGCCTGATCCATGAAAAAAAAAGTGATAAACTTTTAAAGAATTAAACATCTGTATTGCAAAAGATGCATGTTAAGAGAATGGAAAAGCTAGCCTTATGCTTGGGGAAAACAGCCACAGCACATCCAGTAATGGATTCATATCAAACATACCAAAGTATTTTTTTAAATATCTTTATAGTTGTACTTTGGTCTTGTGTGTGTGTGTGTGTGTGTGTGTGTGTGTGTGTGTGTGTGTGTGTACATATTCATTTGTGTGAGTGCATGCACACTTATGTCATGGCACATGTGAAAGTCAGAGAACAACCGTGGGTATTGGACCTTCCCTCTACCTTGTTTGAGACAGGGTCTCCATGCCAATGTGTGTGCTGGGATATCTGGCTCATGAATGCCTAGGAGTTCTTGTGTCTCCACCTCTTCTACCTCTCTGCAGGAGTACTAGGATGCATTACAGATACATTTCCTCCTGTGTCCAGCTTTTACACTGGTTCTGAGGCTCTGAACTCAGGCCATCACGCTTGTACCGCAAGCCCTTCACACACTAAGCAATCTCTTCACTTTAATCTTTGAAATAGGGTCTGTTACTGACGCTGAAAATCACCAATAGCTATGCTGGCTAGCCTGCTCTCTCTGCCTCCTCATTATTGAGATTACATGTGCATGGGGCTTCACCTGGATTTTTATGTGGAAATTGGGTTCCCCTTTCTCCACAATCTCTCCAGTACATGTTGTCACTTGAGTTTTTGATCTTAGCCATTCTGATAGGTGTAAGGTGAAATCTCAGGGTCGTTTTGATTTGCATCTCTCTGATGGCTAAGGATGTTGAGCATTTCTTTAAGTGTTTCTCTGCCATTCGATATTCCTCTACAGAGAATTCTCTGTTTAGCTCCATACCTATTTTTAATTGGATTGCTTGAATTATTGCTTTTTAACTTCTTTAATTCTTTATATATTCTGGATATCAGCCCTCTGTCAGATATAGGGTTAGTGAAGATCCTTTCCCAGTCTCTAGGCTGTCGTTTTGTTCTGACAACAGTGTCTTTTGCTTTACAGAAGCTTTTCACTTTCATGAAGTCCCATTTATTGATTGTTGCTCTTAGAGCCTGTGCTATTGGTGTTCTGTTCAGGAAGCTGTTTCCTGTGCCAATGAGTTCTAGGAAGTAGCCTACCACTGAGGGCCTCTGAAAGTCTCTACCTAGCAGTGTATCAAAGCAGATACTGAGACTCATAACCAAACCTTTGGCAGAGTACAGGGAATCATATGGAAGAAAGGGGAGTTAGTATGACCTGGAGAGGACAGGAGTTCCACAAGGACCAAATATATCTGGGCACGGGGATCTTTTATGAGACTGTATCTCCAACTAAGGACCATGTATGGATATAACCTAGAACACCTGGTCGGATGTAGCTCATGGTAGCTCGGTATCCAAGTGAATTCCCTAGTAAGGTAAACAGGGACTATTTCTGACATGAACTCAATGGCTGGCTCTTTGACCCCCCCCCCCACAACCCAAAGGAGGAACAGTCCTGCTAGGCCACAAAGGAGGACTTTGCAGCCAGTCCTGAAGAGACCTGATAAACTAAGGTCAGATGGAAGGGGAGGAGGACCTCCTCTATCAGTGGACTTGGAAAGGGGTAGGGAGAAGATGAGGGAGGAAGGCTGGAATTGGGAGGGAATGAGGGAGTGGGATTCAGCTGGGATATAAAATTAATAAACTGTAACTAATATTAAAAAATAAAGAAAGAAATAAAGAAATTGGGGATTGAATGCAGATCCTCATGAATTACCCAATGAGCCATCTCCTAAAGCTTTAAAATACTCTTAAAGAAAAATAATATGGCCAGCAAGATAGCTGACCCCGTGAGAGTGATTGTTACCAAAATTGTGAACCTAAGCTCAGCCCCTAGGACCCATCTTGTAGAAAGAGAGTTAACTTCTGAAGGTCATAGTCTGATCTCCACTATGGCATGTATGCCTACAAACATTTCTTTTTTGAAAGATGAAAGAAAACTAAAAACTAGGAAAAATATCTCATTTGGCAACTAAGGAGATGTGCAGATAACAGGAGAAAGAAAGAAAGAAAGAAAGAAAGAAAGAAAGAAAGAAAGAAAGAGGCGGGGCAAGATGGCGGCGCCGGGAGGACTCTCATTCTGAGCAGCAGCACAGCAGGATTGGCACAGTGACCAGCAATCAGAAATCATGTCCATAAAACACAAGTGATTGTGTTTCCCAGGTGAGGATATTCCCCATGGTGGGGGATTCAATCAGCTTTAACTCACTCGGCTAAACCACGGAAGAGATTCCGGTTCAGCCAGGCGCTTGGTCACCAGCCCAGACCCACAGCCAGCGTAATCTGGTCACTGTCCCAGACTGAACTATGGGCCCACAACATCACAGACTGGATTTTCCAGTCGAGAGATAACCCCACAGAGCAGGACACGATTGGGACCGACCTTAGGTCACCCAGACATCCCCTGGAAAAGACTCGGGTTCCACGGGCACCCCAGGAGCCAGCCCAGAGCCAGAGCCAGGGAACTCAGGCTCCTTCAGCACAGAGCCCTGCCTGCGTGCCTGATTCACTGCCTCAGATAGAACTGTGGGCCCCAGGGCCCCAGGGCACCAGGCACCAGAGACTGAGTTTCACTGTTGGGTGCAAACCCACAGGGAGGGAAACGGTTGGTCTGATCTCAGAGCACTCAGCTGATACCACCACCTCAAAAAAGTCTCTGGAAAATGACCCAGTTTAGGCAGACGCCCAGGCTCCCAACGGCCAGAAAGGTGGAGCCACGGGTGGGCATCTGTGCCTGTGGGTTCTACTCGCCACCCCAGACAGAACGGCAGTCCCCAAAGCAAAGACTGGGTGTCCCTGGCAGGAGGAAACCCCACAGCGAGGGGGATCATCAGGTCTAACTCTCAGGATATCCAGCACCAAAAGGCTTTCTGGATTCACGCAGACTCTAGGCTCTAGCTTTCTACTGCAGGCAGGAGCACTGTGCTCAGCCGCCATTATTGAGTTCCCCTAGGGCACTGGGGCACACAGCTGCATCCTCAGACCTACAAAAGCCAGAGAGCCATTACAGCAGCCCTCAGATACTGTGCCAAGGATCAACCAGTTATCCCTAGCTAGACTGTCAAAACTGTGGGAATCCCTGGTCCTTCAAGAGGGATGCACCCACAGCGTCTGGACCAGAGCAGTACCTGCAGCCACCATCCCAAACAGAGACACACAGCTTCTGGTCCAGAGTGAGGCACCCAGCCTCCAGACCAGAGCGGCGCCACCAGGTGCCAACTCAACCTAGGTGCACATTCTCCAGGCCCAGAGCAGAGCACTCAGACTCTGGCCCAGAGACTTGCTGGGTGCTCCTCTCACTTTCCCGGACAGAACTGTGTGCCCCAGGATAAGAGACTGAGTTTCCCTGTTGGGAGAAAATCCCACAGCTAGGGAATCAGCAGGTTATTCAAGAGGACTGTACCTGGAAAACTGTAACAACAGCAGCAGCTCACTAAATTTATAACGAGAAACCCAACAGTGGGGCAACTGTCTTGAGAACTTCTATGGGTAAGAGGAGAGTCCCCCCTGCCTAACAAAGACCACAGCTACTACTCAGGTCTATACACCCAAGGTGAGCAGTGGCAATTCCTGAGAAACAATGGCCATACAGTGACCATACAAAAAAGCAGAGGAGGACTCCTTCAGGAAAAATCATCTTCCGGCCAAGGAGATTCTCCCTACCTCAGGACTCCAGGAAGCACAGAAACTAACAGCCAACACCTAAAACAGCCCAATGGGTAGAGGTCAACGTAAAAGCTCAACCAACAAAAGACAGAGCAATATGGCATCTCCAGAACCCAGCCATCCAGGGGCGAACAGCCCTGGACAATGCAGCATAATAGAAAATCAAGAAGATGACCTTACATCTATGCTGATGAAGGGGATAATAGAGAAAACAAATAAAATAGGTAAAGAATTAGAGGAAGATAAAACCAAACAGATCATGGCTATCCGTAAAGAAATGGAGGAAGTTAAAGACAAGCAGATTATGGCCATCCGTGAAGAAATATGGGAAGATGCAGCCAAACAGTTTTCGGCCTTCAGAGAAGAAATAATTAAATCACTGAAAGAAGTAAAAGAAACAGAGTTGAAGGAACTAAAAGAAAAACAGGAAAATAGAATCAGACAGGTAAAGCAAGTAAACAAAACAACTGAAGACCTAAAGATAGAACTGGAAAAATTGAAGAAAACACAAATGGAGAAAATAATGAAGAGGAAGAATTTAGGGAAGAAAACAGGAACTACAGAGGTAAACATAACCAACAGACTACAAGAGATGGAAGAAAGAATCTCAGGTATAGAAGATACAATGGAAGAAATCGATGTATCTGTCAAAGAAAATGTTAAATCCAAAAAATTCCTGACACAGACCATCCAAGAAATCCAAGACAATATGAAAAGACAAAACCTAAGAATAATAGGTATAGAGGAAAAAGAAGACTCCCTTCTCCAAGGCCCAGAAAATATTTTCAACAAAATCATTGAAGAAAATTTCTCCAACTTAAAGGAGAGGCCAATAAGAATACAAGAGGCCTACAGAACACCCAATAAATTAACCAGAAAAGAAAATCCTCCCGCAACATAATAATCAAAACAGTAAGTATACAGAACAAAGAAAAAATACTAAAAGCTGCAAGGGAAAAAGGCCAAGTAACATATAATGGCAAACCCATTAGAATCAAACCTGACTTTTCAACAGAGACTATGAAAGCTAGAAGGGCCTGGATGGATATCAAGAGAACACAGATGTCAGCCCAGGCTACTATACCCTGCAAAATTCTCAGTCCTCATAGACGGAGAAAACAAGATATTCAACGACAAAAACAAATTTCAACAATACCTACACACAAACCCAGCATTACAGAAGACACTGGAAGGGAAAATACAACCCAAGAAAATTAACTTCTGTCAAGAAAACACAGTAAATAACTAACCTTACTACAGTAAAACAAAAAGCAACCAAGCAAACAACCTTATGACCACAGCTAACATCAAAATCAAAGGATCTAACAGCCACTGGTCATTAATCTCTCTCAACATCAGTGGACGCAACTCTCCAATAAAAAGACACAGATTAACAGAATGGATACATAAACAAAACCCAGCAATTTGTTTCATACAAGAAACGCACCTAAGGCACAAAGATAGACATTACCTGAGGGTAAAAGGTTGGAAGACGACTTTCCAAGCAAATGGAAACAAGCAGGAGTAACCATTCTAATATCTGATAAAATAGACTTTCAACCAAAATTAATAAAAAGAGATGGGAAAGGACACTTCATACTCATTAAGGGAAAATTCCACCAGGAAAACATCACAATCCTGAACATCTATGCCCCAAATACAAGAGCACTCACATTTGTAAAAGAAACATTGATAAAATTGAAACCACATATAGATCCCCACACATTAATAGTGGGAGACTTCAACACCCCACTCTCAACAAAGGACAGGTCAACAAAACAGAAATTAAACAAAGAAAACAATAACTCTGACAGAGGTCATGAATCAAATGGACCTCACAGACATTTACAGAACTTTACACCCAAACACAAAAGAATTTACCTTCTTCTCAGCACCTCATGGAACCTTCTCCAAAGTAGACCATATAGTTGGTCACAAAGCAAGCCTCAACAGATACAAGAAGATTGAAATAATCCCTTGTATCTTATCTGATCACCATGGAATAAAGCTGGACCTCAACAACAACAGAAGTAGCAAAAAGCCTACACCCACATGGAAACTGAACAACTTGTTACTAAATGACAGCTGGGTGAGGGAAGAAATAAAGAAAGAAATTAAAGTCTTCCTAGAACTCAATGAAAACGAAGACACAACATACCCAAACTTGTGGGACACAATGAAAGCAGTGCTAAGAGGAAAGCTCATAGCACTAAGTGCCTTCAAGAAGAAATTCGAGACAGCTCATTCAAGCAACTTAATGGCCCACTTAAAAACCCTAGAAAAAGAAGAAGCAGACACATCAAAAAGGAGTAGACAGCTGGAAATAATCAAACTCAGGGCTGAAATCAATCAATTAGAAACAAATAAAACAATTCAAAGAATCAATGAAACCAAGAACTAGTTCTTTGAGAAAATCAACAAGATCGACAAACCCTTAGCCAAGCTAACTAAAAGGCAGAGAAACACCACCCAAATCAACAAAATCAGAAATGAAAAGGGGGACATACCTACAGACACTGAGGAAATCCAAACAATCATTAGGACTTACTTCAAAAGTCTATATGCCACAAAATTTGAAAATCTAAATGAAATGGACAATTTTCTTGATCGATTTGACTTACCAAAGCTGAATCAGGACCAGGTAAATCAATTAAAGAGTCCTATGTCCCCCAAAGGAATAGAAGCAGTCATCAAAAGTCTCCCATCCAAAAAAAGCCCAGGACCAGATATCTTCAGCGCAGAATTCTACCAGACCTTCAAAGAAGAGCTAACTCCAATTCTCTTCAAATTATTCCACAAAATAGAAACAGAAGAAATATTACCAAACTCATTCTATGAAGCCATAGTCACCTTGGTACCTAAACCTCACAAAGACTCAACAAAGAAAGAGAATTTCAGGCCAATCTCCCTTATGAACATTGATGCAAAAATACTCAACAAAATACTCGCAAACCAAATACAAGAACACATCAAAGATATCATCCACCATGACCAAGTAGGCTTCATTCCAGGTATGCAGGGGTGGTTCAATATACGGAAATCCATCAATGTGATCCACCATATTAACAAACTGAAAGAAAAAAAAAAACACATGATAATCTACTTAGATGCTGAAAAAGCATTTGACAAAATCCAACATCTATTCATGTTTAAAGTATTGGAGAGATCAGGGATACAAGGCACATATCTAAACATAGTAAAGGCAATATACAGCAAGCCTATAGCCAACATCAAACTGAACGGAGAGAAACTTAAAGCAATCCCACTGAAATCAGGGACAAGACAAGGCTGCCCACTCTCTCCATATCTCTTCAACATAGTGCTGGAAGTCCTTGCTAGAGCAATAAGACAGTTGAAGGAGATAAACTGTTTCCGATGGGAAAGGAAGAAGTCAAATTATTACTATTTGCAGATGATATGATAGTATACATGAGTGACCCCAAAACACCTTCAGCAAAGTGGCCGGATACAAAATTAACTCAAAAAAATCAGTAGCACTCCTGTATACAAAGGACAAAAGGGCTGAGAAAGAAATTAGAGAAACAACACCCTTCACAATAGCCACAAATGACATAAAGTACCTTGGTGTAACCCTAACCAAGCAAGTCAAAGACTTGTATGAAAAAAATTTCAAGTCTCTGAAGAAAGAATTAGAAGAAGATATGAGAAGATGGAACAATCTCCCATGCTCATGGCTTGGCAGGATTAACATAGTAAAAATGGCTATCTTACCAAAAGCAATCTACAGGTTCAATGCAATTCCCATCAAATTACCAACACAATTCTTTACAGACCTGGAAAGAAAAATTCTCAACTTCATATGGAATAACAAGAAACCCAGAATTGCTAAAACAATCCTCTACAATAAAAGATCTTCTGGAGGTATCCCCATCCCTGATCTCAAGCTGTACTATAGAGCAA
Source organism: Psammomys obesus (assembly GCF_907164565.1). NCBI lineage: Eukaryota > Metazoa > Chordata > Mammalia > Rodentia > Muridae > Psammomys > Psammomys obesus. The sequence continues at coordinate 9,735,029 of NW_026590859.1, read as the reverse complement.
CAGTTATAAAAACTGCATGGTACTGGCATAGAAACAGAATGGTGGATCAATGGAACCAAACAGAAGACCCAGAAATAAACCCACACACTTATGGACACCTTTTTTTTGACAAAGATGCCAAAATCATATAATGGAAAAAAGATAGCATCTTCAACAAATGTTGCTGGTCCAACTGGATGTCTACATGTAGAAAAATGAAAATAGATCCATACTTATCACCCTGCACAAAACTGAAGTCTAAGAGGATCAAAGACCTCAACATAAAACCAGACATATTAAATCGGCTAGAAAAAAAAGTGGGGAATACCCTTGAACTCATTGGTACAGGAGAAAACTTCCTGAACAGAACACCAACAGCATAGGCTCTAAGAGCAACAATCAATAAATGGGACTTCATGAAACTGAAAAGCTTCTAAAGCAAAGGACACTGTCATCAAAACAAAATGACTGCCTACAGATAGGGAAAGAATCTTCACCAACCCTTTATCTGACAGAGGACTCATATCCAGTATATATAAAGAACTAAAGAAGCTGAAAAGCAGCAAACCAAGTAATCCAATTTAAAAATGGGGAACAGAGCTAAACAGAGAATTCTCTGTAGAGGAATATCAAATGGCAGAGAAATTAAAGCACTTAAAGAAATGCTCAACCTCATTAGCCATTAGGGAAATGCAAATCAAAACAATCCTGAGATTTCACCTTACAGCCATCAGAATGGCCAAGATCAAAAACTCAAGTGACAACACATGTTGGAGAGGTTGTGGAGAAAGGGGAACCCTTCTCCACTGCTGGTGGGAATGTAAACTTGTACAACCACTCTGGAAAGCAATCTGGCGATTTCTCAGAAAACTAGGAATAGCGCTTCCTCAAGATCCAGCCATACCACTCCTAGGCATATACCCAAAAGAGGCTCAAGTACACAAAAAGGACATTTGCTCAACCATGTTTGTAGCAGCTTTATTTGTAATAGCCAGAAGCTGGAAACAGTCCAGATGCCCCTCAACTGAAAAATGGATGCAGAAACTGTGGTACATCTATACAATGGAGTATTACTCAGCAATGAAAAATGAGGAAATCATGAAATTTGCAGGTAAATGGTGGGACCTGGAAAGGATCATCCTGAGTGAGTTGTCCCAGAAGCAAAAAGACATGCATGGTAAATACTCACTCATATAAACATACAACATAGAATAAACCCACTAAAATCTGTACATCTGAACAAACTAAGCAAAAGAGAGGACCCTAACTAAAATGTTCAATCCCCACCCTGAAAGGCAAAGAGGATGGACATCAGAAGAAAAAGAAAACAGGAAACAACCTAGAAACCTGCCACAGAGGGCCTCTGAAAGCCAGAAGAAGAAAACATGAAACAACCTAGGAACCTGCCACAGAGGGCCCCGGAAAGCCTCTGCCGTGCAGACTGTCAATACAGATGCTGAGCCTGATGGCCAACTGTCAGGCAGAGTGAATGGAATTTTATGTAAGAAGTGGGAAATAGTAAGAGCTGGAGAGGACAGGAACTCCACAAGGAGAACAACAGAACAAGAAAATTTGAACACAGGGAACTTCCCAGAGACTCATACTCCAACCAAGGACTATTCATGGAGATAACCTAGAATCCTGACAATGCAGCCACTTCTGATGAGAACTGATAGACTAAGATCAGAAAGAAGGAGAGGAGGACCTCCCCTATCAGTGGACTTGGGGAGTGGCATGCATGCAGAAAGGG
>NW_026590859.1:9706548-9731548 GCF_907164565.1 Psammomys obesus | reverse complement strand
GAGGCAACTTAGTAGCAAAGGACCCAACTGAAGGGACTCTAATAAGAGTCAAAGCATGAGGATAAACTAGGTTACTCACCGCAGATAATAACTATTTATTTGTCTATGCTGACAAAATTGATTATTAAGTTCATAAGTGAATAAGTAAATAAAAAAGATAGATCATTCTTCCTCACAGAATTCCAATTAACTATTCTACCCTTGAGTGGAAAGAGCCTAAGGCCTCACTCCAGCCAGTGGGATCAGACACAATGACTTCCCCCGGAGAGCAGAGTACAGCAACATTGCGCCCTGCACCCTAGAAACACCAGCCCAACTGTGATGGCTCATGGGGATGAATACGTGCTTTGTGTGGTATGAGGAAAGTGTGCTTGGCCTTTGAGGTCTTCCTCTCAAGAACCCACAGTCCCAGACTAATCACAAGAAAAACAACCTGGAAAAAAATATAGGAACACAGCACAAAGCAACCAGTTATCCTCAAAGTTGCCATGATGGCTGAAAACAAAACAAAAACAGACAAACAAAAATCTGAGAAACCGTTACAACCAAGATGGGACTAAGAAAATATGGCAACTAAATGCAAGGTGGTGTTTCAGTAGAATTCGTGGACAAAGCAAGGAAACTAGGTAAAACCAGAAAATTTGGATAAACTGTGGGTTTTCACAGGAGCAGACAGATCTGGTACTGGTATGTTAGTTCAACAGAGGAAGCTTGCTAACAATACCAGGTGTCAATCACAAGACGACCGAATATTAGGAAAACGGTGGCTTCTGGCCCATCCTCACGTTTTTTCTGCATATTCTTAGCTTCTCCATATTGTCTGTGTCTGTGATGGGTTTTGTGTGCTGTGTGTGTGCATGTCTGTGTGTCAGTACAGATGTGTGCATGCATATGGAGGTCAAAGGTTGTCACCTGGGGTGTCTATCCTCCACCATTCTATTTTATTATTTTAATGAATTTATTTTTATTAATTCCAGTTTATGCACTTTGTATCCCAGCTGTAGCCCAATCCCTTCTCCCCTCCCACTTCTCCCCTCCCTCTCTCATCTCCTCCCATGTCCCTCCTCAAGTCCACTGATAGGGGGGACCTCCTCCCCTTCCATCTGTTCCTAGCTTATCAGGTCTCATTAGGACTGTCTGCATTGTCTTCCCCTGTGGCCTGGTAAAACTGCCCCAACCCTCATGGGGAGGTGATCAAAGAGCCAGCCACTGAGTTTATGTCAGAGACTATCCTTGTTCCATTACTATGGAACGCACTTGGAAACTGAGCTGCCATGGGCTATATCTGTGCAGGGGTTCTAGGTTATCTCCACACATGGTCCTTGGTTGGAGTATCAGTCTCAGGAAAGACCCCTAGGCCCAGATTTTTTGGTTCTGTTGCTCTCCTTGTGTAACTCCTGTCCCCTCCAGGCCTTTCATCTCCCTCTTCTTTCGTAAGATTCCCTGAGCTGTGCCCAAAGTTTGACTATGAGTCTCAGCATCTGCTTTGATACCCTGCTGGGTAGAGCCTTTCAGAGGCCCTCTATGGTAGGCTCCTGTCCTGTTGCCAGTTTTCTCCCTCTTCCGATGTCCATCCCATTTACCTTTCTTAATGAGGATTGATCATCTTTCTCAGGGTTCTCCTTCTTGATTAGCTTCTTTAGGTGTACAGATTCTAATAGGTTCATCCTATATTATATTTTTAATATCCACTTATAAGTGAATATATACCATGCGTGTCTTTCTGCTTCTGGGATACCTCACTCAAGATGATCTTTTCTAGTCCCCACCATTTGCCTGCAAATTTTATGATTTCCTTGTTTTTAATTGCTGAGTAGAATTCCATTGTGTAAAACTACCACACTCTCTGTATCCATTCCTCAGTTGAGGGGCATCTGGGCTGTTTCCAGCTTCTGGCTATTACAAATAAAACTGCTGCAACCATGGTTGAACAAATGTCCTTCTACACTTGAGCATCTTTTGGATATATGCCTAGGAGTGGTATAGCTCGATCCTGAGGTAGCACTATTCCTAATTGTCTGAGAAAGCACCAGATTGATTTCCAAAGTGGTTGTACAAGGTTACATTCCCACCAGCAATGGAGGAGGGTTCCCCTTTCTCCACATCCTCTCCAGCATGTGTTGTCACTTGAGTTTTTTATTTTAGCCATTCTGATGTGTGTAAGTTGAAATCTCAGGGTTGTTTTGATTTGCATTTCCTTGATAACTAAGGATGTTGAGCATTTCTTTAAGTGTTTCTCTGCCATTTGATATTCCTCTGTTGAAAATTCTCTCTTTAGCTCTGTACCCTATTTTTAAATTAGATTACTTGGTTTGTTGGTGTTTAACTTCTTCAGTTCTTTATATATTCTGGATATTAGCCCTCTGTCAGATATAGGGTTGGTGAAGATCTTTTCCCAGTCTGTAGGCTGTTGTTTTGTTCTGACGACAGTGTCCTTTGCTTTACAGAAGCTTTTCAGTTTCATGAAGTCCCGTTTATTGATTGTTGATTTAGAGCCTGTGCTGTTGGTGTTCTGTTCAGGATGTCTCTTGGCCAATGAATTCAAGGTTCTTGCCCACTTTTTCTTCTAACAGGTTTAATGTGTCTGGTTTTATGTTGAGGTCTTTGATCCACTTGGACTTTAGTTTTGTGCAGATTGATAATAATGGATCTATTTGCATTTTTCTACATGTAGACATCCAGTTAGACCAGCATTATTTGTTGAAGATGCTTTCTTTTTTTTCCATTGTGTAGTTTTGGCTTCTTTATCAAAAATCAAGTATCTGTAGGTGTGTGGGTTTATTTCTGGGTCTTCTATTCGATTCCATTGATCCACCATTCTGTTTCTATGTCAGTACCATGCAGTTTTTGTTACTATTGCTCTGTAATACAGCTTGAGATCAGGGATGGAGATACCTCCAGAAGATCTGTTGTTGTACAGGATTGTTTTAGCAATTCTGGGTTTTTTGTTTTTCCATATGAAATTGAGAATTGTTCTTTCAAGTTCTATAAAGAATTGTGTTGGTGATGGGAATTACATTGAAGCTCTCACCGAACCCGAAGCCTCCCAGTTTTGCTATTAAATGAGCGTCAGGGACCCTCCTGATTACAAGCATAAGCCACCATATCCAATTTTTCACATGGATGCTATGGATCCAAATTAGGTCCTCATACTTACCCGGTAGGCACCTTATTGACTGAGCCATCATCCCAGCCCCAAACTGTCTGTTTTTTAAAAATTAAAGTTAACATAAATAAACAGGATGAGTAGGCTTTGATTTTTAATGTATTAACCATGTCTTTATAAATCAGTATGAAGTGGAAATTAATTAGCCCAGATGTAAATTCATTTGAGACCTTTTGGCTTGTCCTAAACAGAGTACATAATAAAAAAAAGTGGCTGTTTCCTAATTATTAATGAAAACCATTAGCTGACGAGGCTGCTCTTCTGGAGGTGCTAAGTTCAATTCCCAGCAACACATGCTGACTCACAGCCATCTATAATAGGTTCTGAAGTCTTCTTCACCAATTCAGGAATATATGCAGAGAACTAATATACATAGATAAATAATTGTTTTAAATGGCATTTCCTGTGCAGGCTTTTATATGGTCCTCCTAAAGGGTGTGGACCAGCAAAGCAGGAACATTCCATATAGCCCTGGCCACTGACAGCACGAGAGTAGTAAGCTCTGGGTGGTACTGGAGATGAACTGCAATCTGAATGTCTACTCTGCCACTTAAGAACTATTTGGGCAAACATTATTTGTAAATTGGGTCTTCAGTATTAACGATTATAATGTGCATCATGCCAGGCATGTTAAGTGTTTAATTAATATTCACTGAGTGTAGCTTTTTCAGGAAAGGGTAAGGTGGCTTCTATGAAAAAGAACAAATGTACTCAGGGATGACCAGCATATCTTAACCCTTTATAAACAGCACCATCCATTAGTCAAGACCAATTTGCTGGCCCACAAAATCATGAACTACCATTGTGTTTGATAAATCTTTAAGCTTTACTATGGTTTGCTACTCCACCATATAAACAGAAAAGTAGCCCATCTCCGAAGTGCTCAGGCCTTACCTAGGGTAATACATGAGTAATCTAAAATAGAATGCACAGTTCTGGAGGGGAAAAAAAAATCTTCATTTGTACCCAGCTGTGAGGCCTGCAAGCTACACTAATTACTTACCCAGTAAGACATGCCCATTGGTATAAGAAAATCACTGGAGTGAACAAGCACTTTTTTGTTGGAGTTAAGGCTTGTTCTACAAGATGAAACCTAAACCAGGCACCATGTCTAGCTGAAAACATATGCCTAAACAAGCCGTAGATCCTAGGGAAGTTTTATATATTCTGCTAAATGAACAAAGTATTAAGCTTTCTACTAATGACTTATCCCTATACCTATTCATTAATTTCTCTCTTAGCCTTCATCACAGAAGCCTGTTTTCAGTAGATATTAACACAGAGACACACAATTAATTGGTCAAGGCACAGAGAATAAGGGACTGTAGACTACTCAGCCCTAATTGTGACATCTATATCACAACCCTTCCTCCTTAGACTTAAGGATCATTGTGGAAGAGCCTGCATAAAAATGGCAAGAGCCAAGGGTAGTGGGTGACTACAAGAAAACAGTCTTTTCCAAATACAATAGGGAGGCTGCACACACGAACTCACAGCAGTTTTCACTTTTGAGCTCAAGCTAGACAGACCCAGTATGGAGAGGAGGAGTGGGCATGAAGTTCCATTCCCTCTTGTAGGAGCTATTGAAAATTGATAGCTGGGGTGGGGAAGTCGCTTTTGTTTAAGACCTTAGCCTCTGGTGAGTCAGCCATGTTTGACTGGAAGGCCGCACAGCCAAGACTATATGGGCAACACAAATTAAACTTGATGGGTTTGAAAAAAAAAAAAAAACAACAAACAAAAAGAAGGCATAAAGTTGGGTGGATAGGGGAGAGGAGTGGATCTGGGAGGTGTTGGAGTGAATATGATCAAAGCACTTTACCACTTTACACAAAATTCCCAAAGAACTAATTTTGAAAGAGAGAACAAGAAAATAAAATATTAGACACCTGTTTTTAAACCGAAAAAAAAAACAAAAACTAGAATAAAATGAACAACAGAATTATGAGAAGACAAGCTGTGCCTATGTGGTATATGACTTACCTGTGAGCAAGAGAGAAACTTTTCAATGAAATATGATAATATTGACTGTGATCTGGATCTATAGATGGTGATTCTTGTATAACTCCAGAACTTTGCATCTCCTTTAGGATAAGAAACAATAAGGCTAATGGGAATGTGTACATGGGGGAAAGAGATCAAGCTACATCAAAGAAAATTATTCTCCCCTCCCTGTCTGTTTCCTATCTGTCTCTCCTATTGCTCAAATCATGGTTTTGGAAATGGGTCTGATTGCTTTTTCTTTCATCCAGACTAGCTTGCCCATTCCTTGAACTTATGTATAACAACACAGTCCAAATCCAACTGGCAAAAGAAAGAATTCACAGTCAAATCTGGTTTCTCTGCAAAGCTCAATTCCTTAGAGTCCCATTCATTTTTCTTACAGACTGTCCCTTGTGACCCAAACTAATTTGATCCTCTACCACATCTCCTCAATCAAAAGCATCCAGAGCTGTTTAGCAGAGATCCTATAAATAATGCTTCAACAACATTTAAAAGATAATATTCAGGGGAGAAAACTCTGAGCTCTGAAAGGATCCTGTGTGAAGGCAACAGTGTCTAAGAGTGAACCCCAGGTTACTTAATCCTATTTGTACTGTTTGAGAGGATTGACTGATCTCTCTGGCTTCAGCTATAAACAGACACAATTGGGTAAAAGGGGAAAGGAAAGCCAACCTGTGGTATTTTAGATGGTTTTGACTGTCAACTTGACACACACTGGAGTCATCTGAGAGGAAATCCTTCACTGAGGAACTGTCTCAATCAGATTGGCCTGTGGGCATGTCTATGAGGGATTGTCATGATTGTTAATTAATGTGAGCATGTCCAGCCCTCTGTGGGCCATGCCATCTCTAGCAAGGTAGTCCTGGTGTGTCTAAGGAATTTATTAAAGCATGAGCCTGGAGGAGCCAGTAGCTTTCTGCTCCAAGCTCCTGCCTGAGTTTCTGTCCTGCCTCCCCTCCAAGATGGGCTGTACCCTTAAGCTGGTATAAACTCCCCGCCATTGTTTTTGGTCAGAGTGTTTGATCACAGCCACAGAATGGAAACTAGAATTTGTGGTAAGTTATAGAGATAGAGAGGCCCCATAAGAGGGTTGATATTTAGTGACAAAGGAAAGGGCAAAGCCAAACAAAGACAGTCACGCAGATGCCATGTCCCAGTCATCCCGTATGTTAGATCAGGAGTCAGTGCTTTTCTTGTCAAGACACGAGACATCTGGGAAAGGCTGCCTTGTGACAGTTGGCTACTTCTTCTGCTTCTCTCATTGTTTCAGCATTATTTCCCTTCGAGAACATATTAATCACCAATGTGCGATAATAGTAATAGGTGGGTCCTTACAAAATGATAAAGTCACAAAGATAGAGGCTTGGTGAACAGGATCAAACACTTGTTAAATGGTCCAGGCATCCTGATCATGGATGCCACAGCCTTCCGGTCTATGAGAAAGTAAATTTCTACTCTTCATAAACTACCCAGTCTTGGGCGTTTTGTTATAATATCACCAATAGAATAAGAAAGTTTCCTGTGTTCCCTCTTAGACCTCTGGACATCTTCCCAATGGTGACATTAACCACAAGGCTCTCCCCACTCTGACCTGTAACTGATGACAGGCTGTAGTTCTTTTGAGCTATTTGACAAAGGTGGCCAGAACAACAGAAATTTACTTGCTCACCATTATGAAGACCCTGGTCTGAATTGTTCCCTCCATGAAGTCATATATGGAAGCTCTAATGCATAGTGGGATGCTATGGTGATAAGGCCTTTGGGAAACTATGTCTAAATTAGCTGCAAAGTGAAAGTGAACCATTGGGAGCAAATTGGTCTCTATAAGAAGAGCTTGAGACACTGTCTCCACTGAGCATGGACAGGGGAGGAAGGACAGCTTCAGCTCATCTGGAAGAGAGGTCTCCCTGGGGAGTCCCTGGACCTTAGACCTCTCAGCCTCCAGACTCATGAGAAATAACTTCTTGTCATATAAGTCACTTGGCATATAGTCTTTTATCATGACAGTCTGAGCTAATACAATTAGCCAATGAGCCAATGTCAGCACAGATAGTTTCTCCTGGAAATTTCCCCTCTTAGCTTGTCTGTGGCTGATTTCTCTCTGTGTTTTCACATAATTTTTCCTCTGAGTATATCTGTATCTTTCCTTGTTTCTTCTCAGAAGGAATCAGCCACTTTTGAGAATGGGTGATGTTAGTAACCTCATTTTGCCTTTTTGAGACCTTTTATCCAAAACTAGTCATGTGTTTGTTTTAATCCCAGGTGTGGGATATGGGATTGATTCACATGGTCCACAGCAGCAAACTATTTGCCTCACATGGGCTCTGAGAGGAGCTCTTTGCCAGCTGCAGATAGTTTAAATCTGAGGACTTTAAAGAGAGAATGAATGGCAGAGCCCAGAGAGTATTGGGGTGCTCCATGAAAAAAAAAAACAAGGCTGCTCCTGCTTCCCCCTGCGGCTCCTGGTTGCTGTTGTTGCAGTGAGACAAGAAGCTGGAGATCTCCTGAAATGAGGATTGGACTGGCTCCAAGGAACCCGATGACCCTAACTCACAGGAAGCAGCTAAGAGAACTGCACCCCCTCTCCCACTAACCCTGTCTCTCTCCTACCTGGTGTTGGGGTGTTGGAAGGGATTGGGGTGAAGTAGGGAGAAAGAGATATAAAAAATGTAAATAAAAGAGTTTTTTTTTTTTTTTTAAGTATACCAACTTATATGTAAGTATCATGAAGGCAGGAAGCCACACTGGCTTAATTAGTAACCTCTTCTCAAGGATTTTAACAAGGGAGCAACAATAGAGTCAAGCGCTCTCTACCCTTGTTTCTAAGGGGAAGGCTGGGTAGGAAGGTGCTCACTGCCTCAGCAGGACCGCAGAGAAAACCAAACTTCAGCCATCCTCAAAATAACTCTCCGCCTTTTAGTTCAGTACTTTATACTCACCCCCAAGTAAATCTGGGCCCCACTGAACACATCAAAATTGAAGATGTGTGCACTCTCTGTCTAAGTCAGACCTGTTGTGTTTTTCTGGCATTGCAGCGCCCACCTGTAAATGCAATGTTTGGGAGACGGAGTCGGGATGACTGCCCTGGGCTGTATGGCAAGTTTCAGGCTAAAAAAACAGCCTAGAAGCCTGTCACTCTCCCCGTAATACCTCTACCCCCGTAACCTTCCTGGAGGTGGCTGTAACTGCTTTTCCCCGGTGAGCTTGATCCAAAGCCCCCTGGATGTTGTTATCATCCGGGAGCAGGGAGACACAGGCACTGGGTGAGAGCCCTCCAGCTACACCATCAGCCCAGTGCAAAGGGCCCAATTCTTCAGTCAAAACAGAAGTGAGGAGAAGGAGCCGAAGCGAGACAAACAGGCTGCTATTCCTGGGTACATGAAAATATACCTTTGGAAGAGGCTTAGCCAGGAAAAAAATATTTTTTAGCTCCCACCACAACATTTGTCAGTCTAATTTCTTCCTGAACAAGCAGTGCTCTGTTGGAACTCAGTAATGCAAGTTTTCCAGCTCAAAGGCTTTTTGTTTGCCATTGAGGTCATCTATCCATGTGGCTTGTCATCTCTGGTCACTTGTTCCTCCAAGCTTAAAGCAAAGACATAAATCGTGCCCACATAATCCCTTCATTTTAAGAGAGGGGACACGGGGACATGTCATAAGACGCTTAATTGCTGGGAAATGTCTTCGCCCCAGTTTTCTTTCTTGGGAGTCAGCTTACCCCACCAGTGCCTTTATTCATGTGGGATATAATGTTATTTCATTTTCCTCTGGTCATCTTACATCCCAGGGGAGTGCTTGACTCATGATATAATTACATGCTCAGCCAGTTCCCACTAAGAGTCACTGCAGGCTGCCACTGCACCCCGCCCCCGCCAGCCAGTCCTAGGCTCCCATGCCAAAGAGAGCATAACTCTGCCAGAAAAATGGTGACACTTTTTTGCACAACTGATAATTATTAGGTTCTCTGAGAGTGGTTTGCAATGGTCTCTGGGCCCGGGAGGTTGGTGACGCATTGCAGAAGCAGTCCAATTTGTGGTCTGTGGGGCTGGGCCAGTCCAGCCTGCCTCCGTTCTTTCTGGTGTTTCATAAAATGTTTCCTGGAGGACAGATTTTTAAATGTTTGAGAATCGAGGTTTGTTTCACAGAAAATAGGAATGCTGGGCGACAGCCATTAGAGTTGCATACAGTTCAGTCTCGTGTTGCCCTGAGGTCAACTTGGGGCGATGGCAGAAGCTACCTCCTAGGCAGTGACTGTGCCTTTCCTTTCATTCATTGTCAGGCAGACAGGTCAGGGCTGTTAAGTCCCATCTTGTGTGGGGATATAGGAAGACAATCCACAGCTGCTTGGGTTTCCCATAGGGCACAAGTGAGAAGTGACAGTGACCACACCCCTCATAACTACTTTTGATGACAGAATTATTTTGGGAGTTTGTCCTAGTTAGTTTTAACTGTTACTTTGATACAGCCTAAGGCCATCTGAGAAGGAAAGCCCTCAGTTAAGATCGGGTTGGTCTGGAGGTGTCTCTGTGGGGATTTGTCTTAATTTAATTACTATAGGAGGGCACAGCCCACCATGGGTGATACTACTTCCTAAGAAGGCAGTTTGGGGCTGTAGAAGAACCTGGGAGAAAACCATCAAGCTTGTTCCTCCCTGGTTCCTGCTTCAAGTTCCTACATGAATTCCTGTCGTGATAACTCTCAGTGAGGGACTGTGGCCTGTGTCTGGCCAAACCCCTCTGCCTTCAGGCTGCTTTTGACTAGAGTGTTTTATCACAGCAACAGAAAAGAAACCAGAATTGAGTCATGTTAGAACTTCATCTCCCTGTGCTCAAAATCTCTTTCTTTTCTCACATTTCCCACCAACCCAGGCCGCTTCCATGGGATCTACTTCCTTTGATCTCCAAGACTTAATGGTTCAGGTCCACAATAGTACTTCCTTGGAAAAGCCTGCCTTGGGTCCCCTAACCCGATGTACATGGATTGTGTTGATTCTTTCAAAACCCTGCCCTCTAGTTATTTATTTATTATGCTTGAACTTCAAAATTTTCTCCAACTGGTTTTAAGCATGTCTCCTTCCACTGAGCAAAATTAAGCATACATATATAGAAACATATATATGTATATGACTATGTGCTCGTAAATGCATATTTTACTCCTGAGTCTGAGATTTCACAAGCCCTTAGCACAAAGTTTCACGTGAAGACATGTTAGTCATCACTAACATCACTAACATTGCCTCATTAGTTGAATGATGTCATTGATTGAGCTTTGCTGAGCAGCCACTCAACAAAACTTCTCTGACTTTTGAAACATGTGAGCATTGCCACTTCCCCAGTGTTTTCCTATTGTTCTCACAGATCTGCTTCCATGTGTGCCATGAAAGAATCAGAGTCCTTTCTAAAAGAAAATCCTAAGGGAAAAGTCTACACATTTTGTTGTCGTTTTAATGTTATGTCCTTCTAATGGCCATGGGGCTGATCCAAATTGTTTTTTTCCCAGAAGGTCCTAGGAACTTCACACTCATAATATGATTGCATCAAGATCACCCACTGTGTAAAAAATAGACTATTTTTCTTCTTCACCCAAAATGATCTCCCTGGAGAGAATTCTACTGGGTGACCTTATATTGCCCTGAGATGGGCCATGAGGCCCAGTAAGAAAAGGGGTCAAACAGTCAGAAGCAGGGAACTATGGACTAACTCCACTCCTCCAGGAGAACACTGCCGTAAGTGACATGCTCTGGTTATCCAAGCGTGGTGTCTTCTTGAACTCCTCAGTCCCAGCCGTCCTGTGCTAACTCATAGTCGCTGTATCGTATTTCCCTCCAAGGCCAGAAGAAAGAAACCCTGTGGTGTCCTTACTCCAGCTGGCTTCCAGGCCCCATTCCCAAGATTCCCTGGCAGTCTTCATGCTGCCTGCTCCTCAACTGCCACTGAACCACTCTACTCTGAGAGGTGAGCTTTCATCCCAGCTCCCACTCAGGGACCAGTGAATGTAAACAAGGGTTTCCTTCCTTTGCGCCTCGGTAACTGCAACATGAGGATAATGCTCACCCACCCCACATGGTTAGTATGGCCAGTTAGATAACACTGGTAACTGATTTATTAATAATAATGATTCCGAAAGCACAGAGCCTACACACTTAAGATCCCTGTATTTGCAGGCTCTGTTAAATCAAAGGTATCCGGAATAGTTCATAAGCTGTTCAAAAGATGAATTTCAAATTTTGAGCCAATATCCAAAGTTGTCCTCTGACTTCCATGCATGTACCATGTTATGTATGGGCTCATGTTCATAACACATTCATATACCAGAACACACACAGATACATACACATGCACACACACACAGATATTATTACTGTTTATTAATAGTAAGAAAATAAATGTAATAGTAATAGACTTTAATAATAATAAAATAAAAGGATATCAGTATCAAATACATACTAACTACCACTCCTACCACTGGAAACACAACTAAGAGAGAGTTTTCAGTCCTAAAGAGTTTTTGGTTTAGTCAAATGCTATTACGGGGTACATGGCAGACAACACAAAGTGACAAGGATTGACCATCACACGGATGGTCTATAAATCAAAGGTCGCAGACCTCCCAGGTGGCAGCAATCCCGTGCACAGAGCTAGTGTAGAAACTGTCAGAGGCTATGGTGTGGTGTTTTTATTCTCTGACTTTTCTGTGTAACACACAGCTTAAAGAAAATTATTTGTTCTGTTTTACAATTGCACGGATGGATCATGATGTCCCCGGAGGACTTCTCAGGGACTAAATCTATACCTTGGTCGTCTGGAAAGTCTGTTAGGCAGGCCATTGCTGAAGACTGTAAATGGGGAATTTGCTTCTCTCTCTCTGTCACTCTGTCTTTCTGTCTTGCTTTTTCAAGACAGAGTTTCTCTATCGACTTGCCTTTCCTGGACTTGCTTTGTAGACCAGACTAGCCTCAAACTCACAGTTATTCCCCTGCCTCTCTCTCTGCCTCCCTGAATGCTGGGATTAGAGGCGTGCTCCAGAACTTGCTTCTCTTTTATATGACATTAAGTCCTGTGGTGAGCTACACTGCTGTCCTTACATGGAAGTCTCAGATCAACATTCCAAGAGGGTGAAAGTGGAAGGCACTGAGTCTCTTGAGACTCAGGCTACACAACTCACAAGATATCATTTCCACCTCAGATGCCTAGTCCAGACGAAGGGCAGAGAGGGAAGTGGAAAAGTCACATTGCAGAAAGGCAGGCACACTTGGGTGAGAAGCTTGGTAGAACTCATTTTTGTAATTATCTACAAATACATTTTCTTCCTCACTATACCATTCAGCTCTTGGGGACAAGTAAAAAAAAAATGGAATTTCAGTAACTAATACAGAGCCTAGAACAGAGCATGGTATAAATAAAGTTATACAATCTACACATGAAGAAACAGATCGTGAGTAGCATATATAGTGACTGGTGTAATATTAAAGATAAAATTGTTGACTTCTGCTTACAGGGGAAAGGAGTAACAGGGAAGATTGACTGACCAAAAAAGTGAGAAAGAGAAATAGATAAAAAGATGGCTCCCAGACACATGCAGCAGAGTAGGAACATCTATGAGGGAAGAAAATCAAAAAAGGGGGCCCTGTGTATGTTCCCTATTACTCTCCACGCAGTTTCTGGAAAAGTGTCCAAGCAAGGGAGAGCCAAACAAAATTCAAAGTGTCTGAGTGCCTAGAACTCAGAGAAGGGACCCAAAGAAAGAAGAGCACAGGAGAGAGCATTGGCCTAGACATGCATGTCCCCTGGAGCCTTTAGCTGAGGTGTAGGCAGCAAGAGCTTATGGGGAAACTGTCAAGGCCACGGAAAGAAGCAGCAGCAGGCAGAAAAACCCCAAGGCCAGAAAGAAACACAGATAGGAATAGTCCCTCCTCTCCGAGTAGATAGCCCTCCCAACCTAAAAGGCAATGGATAGAGTCCTCAAAAAAGTATTGGCTTAAGAGCTAGCTCAGGTGAATCACGGACCAAAATCTCCTCTGGATCCATCCAATGAAACTTCTAAACAAGCTGCTGAAAGATTAGGCTGGTTTGAACTAACTTAAGTACAACCCAGTTCAAAATTCAGACATAATTAAAGGAATACTTAAGTATGAAGTTGCACTACCCAATAAGGTAAATTATCAAGACCAGAATCTCAAAGTTACCAAGAATGCAGGTGGGTAAAAGAGCAAACCAATCAGTGAAAATAGGTCTAAGAAGGACACATATAATGAAATCACTATATAAAGCCACCAAAACTTCTAAGCTCCAAGTGTGTAAGACACTAGAAAAAAGCGGAGTTGACCATAATAGAGAAGTTACATAAATTACTTATGAAGATCATGGACAACACTTATGGAAAGTATTGTCAGAATATACTTTGAGCTATAAACTCCCAAACCACAATCTCAAATGCTAAGAGGCTACAGATCAAAAACCTTAGTGTCTAAAATTCCTAAACTCTAAAATCCCAAGAGATGAAAATTCAAAGGAGTACTTGTGAGAAAACTAACTAAAAAGGATTTAAGAGTCAATTATTTGCACTTGTATTAATTTTTTGGTCACACTACAAAAATAGAGGTGTCACTGTGATGTGATGTGTGTGTGTGTGTGTGTGTGTGTGTGTGTGTGTGTGTGTGTATACATACACGCTTTGTTCTTATTTCCCTCCCTTGCTCCTTCCCTTCCCATTGTGCTGGTCCACTCCTAAATAACCATGCCTTCTGCTTCCATGAGCTTTGTATGCCATTAGCTTCTCTAGTTCTCCCTTTCCCTTCCCATTAGAGTCTTCTCTCTTCTCATAGAGCCCTTTTCTATTTTCGCGCCGTATGGACACACATATATGTGTGCATATATGCATATATCCTACACCCATACACATCTAAAGTCTGTATATAAGAGTCTCTATATAAAAGAGTCTGTATGTGAGTCTATATATTAGCCTGAGCTGGCTCACTTCAGTTAATATAACGATCTCCAGTCCCATCCATTTTTTTGAAAATGTCATGTCAATTTTTGCAGCTGAATCAACTTTCCATTATGTATATAATCATATTTTTATCCGTTCTTTTTTTATTACAGTTTATTTACTTTACATCCCAAGGGTACTTCCTCCTTCCTCTCCTCCATGTTCCCTCCTTTCCCTCCTTCTCCTCTCCCTTTCCACCCAGGAAAGGGAGCCCCCCATATCAACACTCCTCAGTATATCCATTTTTTTTAAGGACATCTAGGCTGGTTCTAAATCTTGCTCTCTCAGTTACTTTCCGCATCGCTATGACAAAATACCTGACAAAAGCAACCTAAGAGAGACAGAGTTTATTTTCTCTGCACAGTTGGTGGAGAGGGCTCAAGGGAGGAGCGTGAGGCAGCTGTAGGCATCACATCAGCAGTGAAGAGTAGAGGGCCATGAATGCTGATGCTCAGCTCACTTTCTCCATTTCAATCAGTCTCGGGGGTGGGTCTTCCCGCCTCCAGCCAATCAAGAAGCTCCCTCAGACATGCCAGGGGCTGGTCTCCTAGGTGATTCTAGAACCTGTCAAGCTGTCCATCATCACTAACCATTCGCGATCCGTTGTTGTGGGTAGTGTTTCAGTGAACTGGGATGTGCAAATCTTTCTGCAGAGTGCTGACGCACAGACCTTCGGGTGTTCACCCAGGATATGGGTCATATCGCAGTTCTGTTTTTCATATTTTGGAGGAAGCCCCATGTTTGTGTCCACAGTGGCTAAATCAGTTTACATTCCCACCATCAATTTTCACGGGTTTCAAAGGATGTCAATGACATCCTTGCCAGCATTTGACATCATTTGCTTCCTTCGTGTCAGATATCCCACGTGGGGTGAGATGGACTCTCAAGGCAGTTATAATTTGCGTTGTCCTGATGGCTAAGGATGTTGGATACTAATTCAAATAATAATTGACCGCTTCTATTTCTGTCCTTAAGAACTGTCTATTCAATTCGTTAGCCCCTTCGCTGACTAAACTGGTATGTTTTAGTACTTAGTTTTCGGGGTTCTCTACAGCATATAAGTATAACCCCCTGTGGTATGTACAGCTGGCAAAGCTTTCCCTTCTTTCTGTAGACTGTCTTGTCACTTTACTGATCTTCCACCTTTATTGTACATAAACTGTCGGTGATTCCTATTTATCACTCCTAAATTTATTTCCTACACTACTTAAGGTATGGTGGCTTGACTGGGAAATATCCCCCACAGGCTTGAGTACTTGAACACTTGGTCTCCAGCTGCTAGCACGCTCTGGGGAGGTTTGGCAAGCTGGCCTTGGGTTTAGAGGAAGTACATCATCAGAGGTAATCCTTGAGGGTTTACAGTCTCTCCCTGCTTCCAGTTTGCTCTTTCTGCTTCATGCTTGCATTTGAAGGTATGCACTCTCGGCTTTGTATTCTTGCCTCTGTGCCTGCTTGCTGCCATTCCTCCCACCATGGTGGACTCTTAACTGTCTGAAACTGCATGTCCAAATAAACTCTTGCATCTACAAGTTGCTTCGGGTCATGGTGTTTTAGGACTGTAACAGAAGAGTAACTAAGACAGATGGCATGATGTCCAAGTTTCTGGTTTCTTTGACGACTCAGTTTTGTCACATGGTGTTTTGCTGCAAGCTGGGCACCTGATGTTTTGCTGCAGGTTGGCTTGTGAGAGGGCAATTGATGTTTTGCTGTGAGCTCTCTCATTTGAGGTGAGTGGCTTTGGCCAGCTGAGAACACCCGTGGGTGGACTCTGAGGAGAGGAGATGTATAGAGGGCCACTCACAGTGAGACATTGATTTTTGGATCGACATCGCTGAGTTGATCTTCAGGCTTTGACATTTGACTTCAAAAAGAGAAATGTTCAAAGAGAGAACATCTCAGGGCAATCCAACTGAGTCTGCAGCTTTTGCTGACTTGTCATGTTGCAGCTTGGTGTTGGCCTTTGGACTGGACTGCTGATGTCCTGACAACTGAGTTTGGTAATTTCCTAAAGATCCATTGACCCTAATCAGAAGGAAGTAGATAAAAGAGGCCTACAGCTCTTTCCCCTACTATTCTTCTATCTCAGGTGGGGAGGGGGAGGTATTTGGAAGGAAGGTAAAGGTGTTTACAAACACTGAAGAAAGTATATTTGGTAAAAAATTCTAAACCTCATTGGCAAGTAAGCATACCTACAAAGTGTTCTCTAAAAATCTCAGTCTCCAAGTGGGTTCCCTAATAAGGGGAACAGGGACTGTCTCTGACATGAACTCAGTGGCTAGCTCTCTGATCACCTCCTCCTGAGTGACAGGGGGGAACAGCCTTACCAGTCCACAGAGGAAGACAATGCAACCAGTCCTGATGAGACCTGATAGACAAGGGTCAGATAGAAGGGGAGGAGGACCTCCCCTATCAGTGGACTAGGGGAGAGGCATAGGGAGAGAAGGGAGAGGGAGGGTGGGATTGGGAGGAGACATGGGAGAGGGCCATAGCCAGGATATAAATTGAATAAATTATAATAAACAATAATAATAATAAATCAAAAAATATGTAAGATAAGGAGATAGATACTTAAGCAGATAGACAGTCCTTGGAGTCATATATCAGAGGGTCAAGGGAATGACAAAGGAGAAAAGAAGCAAAAAATAAGTGAAAATATGTGTATTCCTCATACACCACTACACATACAAAGAAATTACATTAGCAGAATTAATTGAAACTGTATTAACAAAAGAAATCATAGTACATACTACTATAAGGCTGCTAAAATGACAAATACTCTTGTATCTCACAACGGCAAATATTTAGCAAGAGTATGGAAGAAGTGAATCTTCCCTCAGTGGGAGTGTGAGATATGTAAAATAATACAACTATTGTGACAACATTGATTTACACATTCGTTTATAAAAGCGGACATATCAGTTCTGTGTATTATCTAGGAGAAATAAGAACCCAACAATCATGCATGAAATAGTAGTGTTATCACTGACAGGAGCCCACAGGCCCAATAATAAGCCCATGGGATTATTGATCAGTGACAGTACAGCCTCTTTAATATGTGTTGTTTGCCCAATAATGTTTACACTAAATTACCTAGTGACACTTTTCTTAAATACTATCCCCACTGTTAGGTGTTGTACTAACTGTGACTGTACGCGCACACACACTTTTGCACATGAATGTTTATAGAAGCCTTATGTATAATATCAAAAATGTGGAACTAAACTGAACAGATAAACATGTAGCAAAATGAACTCTTACTTGGCTCTTACAGTGGAATACAACTCAACAGTACACGAAACTAACTCTCAATGTATTCAGCATAGGTAAATGACAAAAAATTCTCAACTTCATATGGAATAACAAGAAACCCAGAATTGCTAAAACTTTTAAAGCAACTCGGGGAAAGGAGAGTTTATTTGGTTTTGGAGGATGAAATCCACCACAGTAGAAGGCATTTGGCAACTGTGCCCACATTGTGTCCACATTCAGGCAACGGATATTAGTGGTCACACTCAGCCGGCATTCTCTCTTTTTTGTTTCCATTTCGTTCAGTCCAAGATCCCAGACCATGCACGGGAGCATCATTCTGCTGGGTTGTCCCTCCTCAGTTAAACCTTTATGGAAACTACCTAAAAGACATGCTCAAAAGTATCTCATAGGTGATCCCAAGTCCAGTCAATTTAATTAAAAAAAAATCAATCATTACAAAAACTTCCCTTGCCAAATTAACAGCCAAACATGTTACTTATAAACTATGCTATTTCACACATGACCCTCATGAGCATCTCATAATATAAATGCATTTAGTCCAACTTCCAAGTCCCTTTAGCCTTTAACCACATGAACACTGAAGCTCCAATTGCTCAAGACAAAATGTTTTCTGTGAGCCCCTTATACACTTAAACAAAAACAAAAACCAAGTCATCTACCTCCACATACAATGGAAATAAGCGTTCCCATTCCCAAAAGAAGTAATGAGGTCAGATCAAGGAAAGATGAGAACAAAGCAAGACCCAAACTCGTCAGGGAAAAGCAGTACCATGTGGGTGATGCCAAATCCTGCTGCCAGCCTGAGATGCCTGTGGACCCCGTGGGTCACATCTGCAGTGATGTCCTTAGAACAAGGACAAAGCCTATTCATTAAAAAGTAGTTGAGTACGGAGCTCCTTGAGGGTCCCGACACATGACAGAGGTAGCTTTCTGCTCCACTAAGAGACAAACATGTTGGGTGGGTTGCTTTCTTCAGAACAACCTCTAGGACTGCGATCAAAGACAGGAGGAATGTTGGCTCTATGAGGAGGATTTGGAATGGGAAGTACTTGAGGATTTTAGAGGCAGAGAGGAACCTGAGGTTATGATGAAGTAAATAAGCTAAATCTAAAAATCACAATAAAAATGATAAAGTGAAAGTAATATGGAACTCCAAATATTCTCATTTTGTTTTCTTTGCATATACACCAAGGAATGGGATTACCAGATTGTGTGTCTCTGAGGAGTGTGTGTGTATGTTACTCCCATACTTCTATCTACAAGGACCATACTAATTACGTTTCTGTCAAGAATTCTACTTTCTCTACATTGCCTTCCACCTTTGTTCTGTTATTTGTTGTTGTTTGTTTCTGTGATAATATCCGTTCTAACTGGAGTTAGATGACATGTCATTGTAGCTTTGATTTTAATTTCTCTGATTGATAGTGAGGTTGTATGTGTGTGTGTGAAAGTACACATGCACACATGCACGTAACCTGGGTGTGTATATGTGTCTAAATATATGTGATTTATATGACCTGGTCATTGTGTAATATGTACATAAAACAAAACATGGTAATTCATTGTGCTGAGGATGTACAAACATTATATGCTGATTAAACTTTGATAGTTTTAAATGACTTTGAACCTGGTAGGTTCTACAATGAAAGAAGATATTGCTTTTTAAGGGGACCTTTTTATGTTAATGGAAGAAGAACTCAAAGACTAATTTAGCTGAATGTTCCATGTTGCCATGGCTTGAAATGATATGAGATCTTGTGGAACACTGAAGTATGAAGACCCAACCATCCAGCTTCTGGTGTTTCTGCCCTAGCACTGTGTATTAGATATTGTGTCTCTGTGACCGCTGTATCTGAAAGAGACAATAAAAGGCAATGCTTCATTCTGGTTCATGCTTTCAGAGTGTTTCTTTCAATCAGTCATGACAGAGAAATCATGGCAACAGTCCAGCTCAGCTCAGAGCAGGCAGACAGGAGCATGTGGCAGGATCTGCTTCATCACAGAGGATGAAAAAGCATCAAGAGCAACACAGGGAGCAGGAACTGGGTATAGCTTTCCAAAAGCTAGCCACTTTATACTACTTTTACTAGCTCTGTCCCTCTTCCTAAAAGCTCCAGAACCTCCCAAAGTGGAGAACGGGTATTCAAATCATGAGCCTATGGGAGGGACTTCAGTTCCAAACCATAACACCTCTTTCCACTGCTTTATTTTGAGGGAATGAGTAAGGAAATATATTGACAAATTCGATTCTATAGGCAAACTGTAATTTCTTACCTAAGAGGCCATTAAACAGATGCCAGGACCCTTGTGATGAAGTGAGGCATCGATGATGCTCAGGAGTAATGAGGAACAAATGCTCCCTGCTCCATGCACACATCCCGGGATGACTCTGGCTGCCACGGCCTTTTGAGGAGCCAAATTTCTAACCGGAGCCTCTCCACACTCCACTTCATCTAGCCACTGCCAACTCCAGATGGCTTCTCCGTCCTACATCAGACCTCCCTGGCTAGGCATGGCATGACCCGCCAAGCACTTTGCCTTTCTAGAAATTGCCTTGCAATTTACATTTCTTTGGGGGTGAATTGATAAGACCTGTCTCCTCCGCAGATCACAACTTCCGCTGCATTCCTGGTGCCAAGTACAGGGCTGAGACTGAGGGGAGAAATGCACACATATGCAAATGTAATGGATGAGCGGTGAGAGAACCAAGATGCTTAGCCCAGTGTGTGAAAAGAAAATACACTGTGCAAGTCACCAGGCAAAGATGGTGGCAGACCACGGTTCCTAAGTGGCAATCGGGCAGCAACCTAAGACCCACTCAGGGAAAATGGAGGACTGGACACAGAGGCATCCCAGACGCCACAGAAGAAATGCCCAGGTCACAGAAAGTGTTAGGAGATATGTTGTAGTTTGAATGAGAGTAGCCCCCATTGGCTCATATAGTTGAATATTGTTTTCCAGTTGGTGAACTATTTAGGAAGGATTAGGAAGAGGCATTGCTTTTTTGGAGGTGTGACCTTGCTGGGAGAGGCGTGCTTTTGGAAGAGGTATGGCTTGTTGGAGAAGGTAGGGTAGCCTTTGAGGTTTCTTCCTGGCAGGTGCTTATAAGTAGCTTCCAGCTACTTCTCCAGCACCCTGCCTGCCTGCCTGCTACCCTGATGGCCATGGACTCATCCTCTGAAAATGTAAGCCTACCCCAATTAAATGCTTTCTTGTATAGGTTGTGGTTATGGTGTTTCTTCATAGCAACAGAACATACGACAATATGCAAATTCAAACTCACCACTGAGGGGATCTGCCATCTTTTATCATCTCAGCCCCCTTTCATACACACTTTTGCACTTTTTCTGTCCTTCCACAAAACTCTCTGGTCCAAGTATCTCTTCAGCACTTGAAGGAAGGAACGAGAACTCTAGGGGTGCTCAGAAAGAAGTGTTAGAAAGCTGCAAGGAAGAGTCTCCACTGTCCCAAAGGGTGGTAAATCCAGGAGAAGCTGCCATTCAGCTCTGCCTCTGTGTGCCTCGCTACATACAACCCTTGCTAAGCACAGGACTAATGCTGGGGTCTATAGGTCTGGACCTGTTTCTGAGCTCTCGCCTGATCTTATGTTGGCCTTTGGAATGCCTCTCTCACAACTGACTCATAAAAAAGAGAAATAAAAAGATAGGGGATGGAAAGAAGCACTGAGTCATTTGGATAGTTTTGACTCTGACAAACCTGGAAGTTAAAGCCTCTAAAGACAGAAGAAAAGGAGGGTGGGGGCAGGAGGGAGCCAGATCCCTTTCTCAGCCACTTTTCAGGATACTGCATGGAAAGCCTGAATCAAACACTGAATGAATGGACTTAGCGGGACAACTCTAGAGGAAAGCCCCTGCTTAAGAAAACAGCTCTAAATAAATGGGACCTCATGAAACTGAAAAGCTTCTGTAAAGCAAAGGACACTGTCATCAAAACAAAACACCTGCCTACAGATTGGGAAAGAATCTTCACTAACCCTTTATCGGACAGAGGACTAATATCGAGTATATACAAAGAACTAAAGAAGCTGAAAAGCAGCAAACCAAGTAATCCAATTAAAAAATGGGGAACAGAGCTAAACAGAGAATTCTCGACAGAGGAATATCGAATGGCAGAGAAACACTTAAAGAAATGCTCATGCTCATTAGCCATCAGGGAAATGCAAATCAAAACGACCCTGAGATATCACCTTACACCCATCAGAATGGCCAAGATGAAAAACTCAAGGGACAACACATGCTGGAGAGGTTGTGGAGAAAGGGGAACCCTCCTCCACTGCTGGTCGGAATGTAAACTGGTTCAACCACTCTGGAAATCTATCTGGCGCTTTCTAAGACAATTAGGAATAGTGCTTCCTCAAGACCCAGCTATACCACTGCTAGGTATATACCCAAAGTTTGCTCAAGTACACAAAAGAGATATTTGCTCAACCATGTTTATAGCAGCTTTATTTGTAATAGCCAGAACCTGGAAACAACCCCGATGTCCATCAACGGAGGAATGGGTACAGAAATTGTGGTATTTTTACACAATGGAATACTACTCAGCAATCAAAAAGGAGGAAATCATGAAATTTGCAGGCAAATGGTGGGACCTAGAAAAGATCATCCTGAGTGAAATATCCCAGAAGGAGAAAGACAAACACGGTATATACTCACTTATATAGACCTATAAGATATGATAAACATAATGAAATCTATACACCTAAAAAAGATAATCAAGAGAGCGGACATGGGGTAAGATTATCAATCCTCGTTTCGAAAGGCAGATGGGATGCACATTAAACATTGACAGGAGTCTACTGAGCGCATTTGAAAAACTCTAACTAGCAGTGTTTTCAAAGCAAAGACTCATGACCATACCTTTGGCAGAGTACAGGGAATCATAAGAAAGAAGGGGTTTAGACTGATGAGGAAAGGATAGGAGCTCCACAAGGACCAAACATATCTGGGCACAGGGTCTTTTCTGAGACTGACATGCAACCAAGGACCATGTATGAATGTAACCTAGAACCTCTGCTCAGATGTAGCCTGTGGTAGCTCAGTAACCAATTGGTTTCCCATAGTGAGGGGAACAAGGACTATTTCTAACAGGAACTCAATGACTGGCTCTTTGGCCTCCCCACCCCCCAAGGGAGGAGCAGTCCTGTTAGGCCACAGAGGAGAGCTTTGCAGCCAGTCCTGAAGATACCTGATAAAACAGGATCAGATGAATGGGGAGGAGGTCCCCCTATCAGTGGACTTGGCAAGGGGCAAGGTGGAGATGAGGGAGGGAGGGACTGGGAGGGAATGAGGGATCGGGACACGGCTGGGATACAGAGTTAATAAAATGTAACTGATAAGAAAAAAATAAAATTAAAAAAAAAAAGAAAGAAAACAGCTCTAGGAGAGTGCTGCTCTGTTGCTCTTTCTGAGATAGACCCAGCTCTTCCTGCCACTGGGGATGCGCGAGCTGTCAGGTCCTCTAGGGAAAACTGACCTCTCCCCTGTCTGGAGATGGCTTCTATGTCACCCCTGTAACCAGAGGTGACATGTAAGAGAATTTTCTGGTGAGATTCTGTTTACTCAGAAAAGGATATGACTTTCTACTATCCAGAAACAGATTAAGACTGAAGTTAGATGTGTTGATAACCATCCTCCCTCTCTTTCCTTCTGTGTGTGTGCGTGTGTGTATGTCTGTGTGTGTAAGAGAGAGAGGTGCAAATGTGAATGCTTATGCACTCGAGTAGAAGCCACAGAAGAATGTCATGTCCTGCTCTATCACTTGCCACCATATCCCCTCGACACAGATCTCTGACTGGACATAGAGCTAGGATGGCAGCCAATAAGTCCCTGAATTCTCCCTGTCCCCATCCCTTCTGCGGTGCTGGAATGACAGTAGCAAAGAAGACCGCAGTCAGCTTTCCAATGTGAACTCAGGTCCCAGCAAAGTGTAGCAAGTACTCCTACAGACAGAGTTGTCTCCCCGGCTCACAAGCTTGCTTGTGCGCTGTCAGAACTCCATGCTAAGTTGTGCCAGGCCTCTTTATTCCTTTTACTCCTCCCACTGAAAGCCTCAACCCCTGTAAGGAAAACATCAACCAACTTAACTCATCTTCTCTTCTTGCATAATCTCTGTCATTTCAAGTCCCATGGAAAAGTATCAAGCACAGAACAAAATGTGGAAGGCGCTCACAGAGGCCACAAAATCCGTGTCATAACTCAAGCCATTCCTCTCCTACAAACTTACTCACTTGGAAGGAAACGGTTTTCAGAACACAGAAAACTGGCTCTTCACTCTTCAAATTTATTTTGTTTTTATTGACTTAAACATGGAAGCCAGAAGAGGAGGCGGGGGAGGAGTGGGAGGAGGAGGAGGGGAGAAGAAGGAGGAGTGCAAGCAGAACTTTTGATGCTGAAGATCTAAGCTGCACAGATTTTAGAGACTGTCTGCTGTGCCAGGCTCAATGGAGAAATATGGCAGCAAGAAGAAAAATGAAAACACATTTAAAAACGAAAATATGTCTTGCAAGCAATCTCTTTACTTAGCCGAAGCCACAACTTTATGACTTTCTCAGTAAAGACAGAAGTGTATTTTTTAATTCTCTCATTCCTTTGGGGCATTAAAGCCAAACCATAAAGCAGCGGGCTGTCAATCAGTCATAAAATGCTTAACAGATGATGACATAAATGACAGGAATATGATCTATAACCACGTTTTTAAACCCTAGACTAATTCTTAATTCTCCAAACTCCTTATAACAAAAGGAGCCTTCTGGAAGTCAGGGAAGAGTTAACATCCCAGAAAGGCAAGGGGCTACTTTGTGTTGGATTCCAGATCCCAAACCCATCCAGGCTGAATATAACACAAAAATCTGTGTTTGTGAAACTCTTGTCCACCAGTTAATCAAAGCCCTGGAAACTCAAGGAAACCTGTGTTTATGGAAATCTGGCATTTCTGTAAAGTTTTCAATGAGGGCTAAATAGAGCAGTTCATCTCATTTTGAAACTAATGGTTCCTGCCAAGTGGTTTTCCAATGCTCGGTTCTGGCTCGGTCAGCATTTAGGAATTCATTTATGAGTTGGGCTCTGGAATTCATATTTATGTCTGCAGCTCACTCGTTTGCTCCTGATAGGTCTCTGAGAAGAGATTGTAATCAATTTACCAAGCCCAGACTTCAGGAAATTTTCATATCCACAAAAGAAGCTCTGGTTTGGAGCTTTGTCCAGTGTCTACGCCCAGCCCTCCCTCTGTACGCATGCGCATCTCTGCATCCCGCCTGAGTCTGCGCCTCTTTCTCCAGTTTGCAGTTCTGCATACGGCTTCACTGGGCACACTGACATTCACTTCTCTTGGCTGACTGGTCAGTGGTTTATAGGCTGGCGGAGCGTATGTGTGGTTTGTCACCTCGGAAGGTTTCATGCTGTCTCTGGCCGGAAGTAGCAACGGCTCTGACAATTATTCATACAATTTGTTTTTAAAGATTTATCTGCCCAGTAACGTTCCAGGAACTTAGAATTTAGAGTTAGTGTGTGTGTGTGTGTGTGTGTGTGTGTGTGTGTGTGTGTGTGTGTG
>NW_026590859.1:9641604-9706538 GCF_907164565.1 Psammomys obesus | reverse complement strand
TGTGTGTGTGTGTGTGTGTGTGTGTGTGTGTGTGTGTGTGTGTGTGTCCATACCTATTTTCTTTTTAGTGTTACAGTCCCACAGTTTAGTATTTTGAAAAGCAAACAGCAAGCTTTGAGCAGCCTTTCAATGTAACCATGAATTTACTGCTTTAAAAAAATCTCTCTTTGAAGGAGTCATCAAATAAATTAGCCAGGTTGGAAAAGCGCCTGCAGTTTGTGTTGGCTTTGGGTCTTAGGGAGCCCCTTAATAAACAACAGCCAGTGAACTCAAGCAGCAACAACATAATTTCAATGATTAATCAAGTGTTAAAACTAGTTTAACCTCCCCTGTTTTACAAACTCTCCATCACCCTGACTAAACTAATAGAGGAATAAGACACCCATCTGGAAATCTCATCTGAAATATTAGATTGGGAATCTAAAATTCAGCCAAATAGTGTGGCTTGTAGGGATATCCTGTCGGATAATAAATTGCATTAATCTTACTTAAATTTTCCATCTAAATCATGTCCTGAAGCCATATTACTATGAGGGGGAAAAAAGCCTTACTTTAATGCATTGTGCTACTGAAAACGATATTAAAAAGATGGGGGAGGGGAGAGCTTTCCTTTCTTGGTTTGCCCCGGCTTGGTTTTTCCACCATTATGAAAAAACCTACATGAAGTTCTAGGATTCTTCTAGACCATCTGAGGTCCCTTTGAGCCACTGTCAGCTCTGCCGGGACACCAACAGGAAATAACGCTAATCGCTTTCAGGAACTTTGAGGAACTTTCCTCTAATTTATATGTTTCTTCCCGTTGGTGAACTCTGAGTCACAGTGGCTCATGGCAATTTGGGTCTTTGTTATTGTTTTCCTTTGGGGAGGGGGGTTTTGGGGGAGAGTGTGTTTTATCATCTCTTTACTTTCACACCTCCAGGACTGCAGCCCACATCTTCCTAAAGATGTTCACTGTGAATTGATCGTTCCTTCTATTTTTAATAGAAAATGGTAAACTAGGCCAGCACATTTCAGAGACTTTCTTATAGCCACCAGAAGGGAGGGATCTCACTGTGGCTTTTTTTAGAGCTCTGAGAAAGAACTCTGCTGTCCCTAAAGCCTCCTGTGGTTCTGTCGCACTGTCTGTTGTCAATATGAAGAGCATTAAAAGGTGTTAGAATAATGTTGACTCAACCTTAACCCACAAGTCCTAGGAAACACTGAGTCACCTTTGTTGGTTGGGAGGTATCTGCTCTGTTAGAATGTAGAAAGAGAAGAGTCCTTGAGGAGAGCCCACTACCACCACCCCAATGCCCTTAGAAATAGCCAAGAAGAGAGATGTGTCATATATCAGGAGACAGTGTACTATGGTCTTTTATGTCCATCTCTGGGCTGATCCTCAGGACAGCACCTCTAATGGCCACCTGTGGAGGAAGAAGCAGGGGTTGAATAACAGTAACAGGTGGTGTGGGGACCAGAGCTGAGGTCTCCAGGCTAACAGTCCAAACCCCAGGTGAGGCTATTAAGCAGATCTCCATCCAGAACTCTGCAGATGTCCTGGGGGCCCCTTGAACTGAGCCTGTCACACCCCAAGTGAACTATGCGCAATGTAAACTCAGCCACCAAAGCCACCAGGCTCATGGTTATCCTTTCCCTGCATCTCACAGTTCCTCCATGTCTTCACAGCTCTTGAGTCCTCAGAAATTTATGTGAAAGCACATTTGGTACCCACTCCTCTCCATTCTACTTGTCTACCCTTCCAAGTCCTCAGAGCCTCTCATGTGAGCAGACTCTTAAAAATCAGCAACCATTGCTCTCACCCGACCCTTTCTCAGACCGGAAAGATGACTCTAACATCATACCGTGTTGATTCCCCTTCCTTCCAACTCCTCACAAGCCCTTATCACCCTCAGAAGCAAGCTCCGCTGCAAACCACTCCCTCGCTGCATATGGAGGCTTCCCTAAGGAGTGAGCCTCATGGCTCCTTCATATTTAACCTGTGCTCCTCCAGCTTCCCCGCTGCCTGCCACCCTGCAGGAGACCAGGCTGAACCCTGAGTTCTTTACCTGAAGGCCAGCATGTCTTCAAGCACAGTGAAACAGTTCCTCTGCTTATCCCTGACTGGCTTGAGCATCTTCAGAGCAGGGCTGGTTTCTAACCCACCTCTGTCTACCAACATCAAACTTTGAATTAGTCGCCAATTCTGTTTCACTCTTTTGGGTCTTACCTAAAACTCTTGGGTGAAGTGGAGACATTGTCATCCCCCCAGGGGAATTTTAGCTTAACTGCTTATCTCATGGTTTCATTTCCCTTCCCTCCCCACAACGCATTGCTCCTTCCTCCTTAATTTCAAATATGAGCCACACCAACTAAAATGCACTGTCCGATCCTCAAAGTACCCACTGGTCCTTCCATTTGAGGGTCCAGTGCTCATTTCCCACAATGCTTTTCCTGTCAGCTCCACCCCACACCTAACCCAGCCATCCCAGCCACTGCTCAGCTCAACTCGATTGTGCTTTCCACAGCTTCTAGCGTTCCTGACATGTGGGGTTGAGTTAGACACCTGTATAGCTAAGGTCAGACCATGTTCTCTGTGAAGCAGGGACCACCTCTTACCCAGACACTCCTTGAAGGACAAGTTGACCCCACAAGTGACTGAAGCAGACTCCAGAAAATATTCTGCTGTATTTAGTGACCGGAAACCCCTGGCTCTGGAGGGCAAAGCAGTGTTGGCTGTGAATGTTTCAAAGTGGAGGTATTACAGACCACCAACATGGGAGAAGCCCTGTGCTCAGCTCTCGCACAGCCCAGTGTCCATTACTCCTTCTCAACAAGCTGCTCTTGAAACATTCTTTGAGGTTATGTGCCCCACTGAAATGAATAATGACATAGCTTATGGTAAAGAGTGAACTGAAAAACACTGGTGTCATTATTGCTGTAACTACCCACAAAAGATGTCTATTATCACACTCGGATGCAGCCACAAACACACACTCATCACTAATAAACTCATTTATTTCCACATAAAGTTGCACAATGTTGTGCAATCCAGCAGAAGGCTGAGAAATGTCAGCAGTTTAGACCAAGACAATTTGTCAACAAAACCAATACATTTCTCCAGCTTCAGCAAACCACAATTTCAAAAGTCCTACCTTTTCCCCCATAAAATAATATTGTCACATGTCACCTTAAATAGAAAGCACAGGTACTCACAATACCACAGGCGAAGCAAACACCAAGTTGAGGTGACAAAGGAAATGTAGAAGTTATACGGTGAAGAACAGGAACATCACTGTACTGTCTGGGTACCTAAAGGATCATTTTATCTAATACTAAAAAAATAAATAAATAAAAATAAAAATAAATCAGTGGGAAATTAAAGTGGGGAGGCTTTGGGAGATGGATAAGTGGACAGAGTACTTGGTTACACAAGTATCAGGGACCAGCCAGGCATTGCTAGCCCCAACACTGGGGAGGCAGAGACTGGCAAATTCTGGAGAGTCGCTGGCCACCAATCTATCCTCAACAGTCAGCTCCGGATTCAGTAAGAGACACTGTCTCCTCTTTTACACAGACCCCTGAGCCTTGAGAGAGAGTGTGTGTGTATGTCTAAGGGAGAGTCAGACGTGGTGGGCAGTTTTAAGGAAAGTGCATTTTCTAGACACAGTAAGGCAAACACACATGTGACCTTACAGAGACTGCGGCAGTATGCACCGGACCTACACAAGCTCCAGCCAGAAAAAATCCCAACATGAAGGAGGGAAATGGACACAGAGCCCCACCCCTTCACAAATGATAGCTGCCGGGAAAAGAAAAATCAGTTTTCTTCAGGAGAATAACACAGGTTATATCAGGCATAATCCAGGTCAGGGCCATTGCTCAGAAGAAATTGGCTGGCATAATCAAAGTGTGGTTTTTAATTCGCTTTTGGTTTTTGTTTGGTGGGTTGGTTGTTTTGTTTTTGAGACAGGGTTTCTCTGTGTAGCCTTGGCTGCCCTGGACTCACTTTATAGACCAGGCTGGCCTTGAACTCACAGAGATCCACCTGCCTCTGCCTCCCCAAGTTCTGGGATTATAGGTGTGTGCCACTGAGCTCGGCTTTCTTTTGTTTTGTTTTTGTTTTTTAAGAGAGAAAAGGAGCAAGAAGTTCAGAGAGTGGTTAGGATCTGTGGAGAGTTAGAAGATAGAACAGAATATGATAAAAAAAATATATGAAATTCTGAAAGAATAAATAACAAATAAAATAAAGATATACTCTCTCACAAGACAGAGAACAACTGAAGAAGATGTACAAAAGTCAAACTCTGACCTTAACACTCATATGTGCAAGTATAGCCACAGAGACATGTTCACATACCCATACAACACACACACACACACACACACACACACACACACACACGCACACATACAGAGAGAGAGAGAGATTTAAAAGGGTAAAACTGATCTCACTTATAACAACTTGCTTAAGAAAATCTCAAATTTCTTAATGTCCTAATCTTGTGTATTGTGGCTTTACTGTGTCTGCAACACTGTGCTATTAGTGTCGCACATGCAAATGTGTAAAGCTGGCCTCACAGACTGACAGGCGAAGAGCACAGCCCTGCGCTGAAAAACCTGAGATGACAGGTTACGACAGAGAGATGTCACTAGGAATTATAAGCTCGGAGAAGAGACTTTTCCACTTTGCCTCCGGCAGACTTCTTACTCAGCTCAGGTTGTCTGCCTAATTTATTAGTTCGCAATCATCATCACAGATCTTGAAAGTAAATGCCTGAGACAATTTGAGGGGAAAATTATATATACAGAGAACTAGACGTATAGATATACATAGATATTAAATAAAAGTTTTCATGACTGAAAGAGACATGAGGTCATTCCACAGAAAGAAACCATGAAATAAAACCAGAGGAGCTGGGACAACCTAAGGCTGGCTTTGTGGCGATGAGAATTCAAGAACAAACAGGAAGGGAGCCATGATGAACCCGACTGTGACAAGAACTGGGACCATCATCTCAGCTTGACTCTTTCCCTCCCTGGATGATGGACTGACATCTTCTTTTTCAATTTGTTCATGTCCCTTCTAGGACCTATTAATCTTGAGGATAGTTAGGAGCAAAATCTCATCCTTACCACTCTCCCTAGGCTCATAATTTAGTCAGAGAACTGAATCCAAATGATATAAGAATTCATGTCAAGTGGATATGGCTATGAGGGCCTTAAACATTGATGGCTGAAAGAGAAAAGATAGTCGTCTGTGAGAATAAGGTGTTCTGGGTCCATGTTCCAAAGGAAAGGACAGTCTGGGCAAAAACCTATAGAAGCCAAAGCTAGCTAAAAAAGTTAGAATTATGTCAATCAAATCTCGGGTTTCTGTCAGAGATGAACTGAAACTGAAGTTGTTACAGAATTGAGGTTAGAGCAGAAGCTAAAGCAGAATGAGAACATTCTTAAAAAAAAAAAAAAAAAAAAAAAAAACCAGACAGGACTTTGGAGCTTGTCTTGTTTGTTCCCAGTTTTAATAACAACCGACCAATCTGTGGAACTGATCAGTCAGATGGAGGAAATGAATGAAGCTGACATTCATACGCTGAAGCCAACAGTATCTCCAAGAGCTGATGTTTCCATCAGGAGCCTAAATAAAAGCGCTTCTTTCTAGACCATACTTTCCAACAAACGCAAGAGATTATATCCTAAACCTAAGAGGAAATGCAGAATGGTTTTCCCAATGTGCTTCGGCATCCGCTTCTCTCAGGCTTGCGGAAGGCTGAGCTACAAGCCTAACAGGACCTCATGTCTTTAGTATCCTCAGCTGCTGCTTTGATAATTTTATTCCTAGACTTCCCAGCACACTTTTATATTTTCTCCCAGGACTAAGGATTTAACTAGGACATCATACATGAGAGCCAAGTGCTTTACCACTGGTCTGCAGTTCCTCATCTCCAACCCATATTGATTGACTGATCTGTTCATTTTGCTTTGAAACAGGTGCCCCTAAATTAATTGTCCAGGCTGCCCTCATCCTTGTCGTCCTCCTCTTCCAGCTTCTAGAGTAGCTGAGATTAAATGCATGAGCCAGGCTTTCCTAGCACTTTCTCTCTACTTCATTCCTTGAAGTCTTCATTAGCAAAGTGCTGTGTCCAAGTATCAGGAGAGACAAGCACAAAGCTGAGGAGTGGAGCCCTCCTGTGCCCAGCTTTGCCACCAGCTGGTGTGGGGAATACAAAAAGCAAGGTTCCTCTGACTGTATCTCTTTGTTTGCAAAATGCCAGGGTTAAACCAAGAACATCTTCATCTCTCACCAACGTAAAACTCCATCACACAGGTGCCACTAGAAGCTGAGCTAAAGTGTCCCAGTCCCAGATTATATTGCAACAGTTACATTTCAATAAATCCCGCCATCCACGGGTTTACATTTCATGTGTCTTGTGCACATTAAATCAGAGCACAGACTGTGCCCTCAACAAATTGGGTCTTTAAGGCTTCGCAGATGTTTAGATTCCAAATAAACAGTAGTAGGCAGTTTGAAAATCACAGCAGAAAGTCATCACTGGTGGAGAGAAGCAGAGCTTCCTAAACCACAGGCTGGATAGAGGCAGCACTTCTCAACAGCCCTGGGCCAGGCGGCCCCTGCCTAGACGGCACAGGGCAGTCTGCAGAGCTCTGCATGCACCCCAGGGCAATACAGGCTGTGTGCAGTCTGAAGAGGTAGATAAGCTCAAGATATATGATCTGCTTTCCTGCCAAGGGCAATTTGCCTGACAGACCTCCTGCTTATAAAATCTAAGGCATTCTTTGCAGTATTAAAACGTTTGGGGCTTTGTAAGTGAACTGTATCTGCAACAGGAAGGGAAAATAAAATTGAACAATTTGATTCTCCAAAGGATGAGATGGAGAATGAGTACGGTTTATAAATTTCCATGTTCAAGGAAATGAAAGTCACTGGGCGTTTGCAGAGTCTGGTCTCTGGTGTGAGCGTGTATGGGGATTTTGCGCTTTAGGCATCACGATGGTCTAACATTTAAAATGCACATGTTTTAATGTTCTGAAAGATATCTACAATTCTGCTCCTCCTGGTCATTCCAGCACCCCAGGAGGGGAAGCAGGCAGAGATTATTCCTGTTTTACAGATCTCAGAGGCTTGCTCTACACTGCGGCAGACAAGTCTGAATCACTAGTTCCTTCAGGGCTCAGGCTAACAAAGCTGTCCTAAAGCGCAAGGAGCACCTTCCACTTCCCAACCTCAGGTCCCTCTAATATCGGGTTTTAAGCAACTTCACTAACTTTTATGCTACAGTGGTATCACAATGATAATTTTCTTACACCTAACCAATAATCCTAAAAGGAATCAAAATTAAAACCAAATGTTTTGTCATTTATTCTTACCTGACTTTTAAATAATTTGGAAAAATTGACTACTAGGTCACCTAATTTTCAAATGAGGGTGATAATAGGGCAAATGGTAATTAAAGTTATTTAAAAGACGTGCCTGTGGTCATTAAAGTGGTATTGACACAAACCAAGACTAAAAGGTGGATCAAAATCAAAGCTTCTGGAAAAAGCTTTACCACAAACAAAGTTACATATGTAAAAGCCAGCACTTCACAAATAAATCAAAAATAAAAATATTATTCTATAATTGGTCTTAGGAAAATTTGCTAGAGATTAATTGAAATGATTCATATCCGTATATTGTATCTCTGCACTTCAGTTGAAATCAAACAGAATGAGGCACTAAATAGTCTTTAGAAATAAAAATAGAAAATGCAAAAGAAAGCATGCAGTATTTGATCTAGGAGGAAGAGGAACTTGCTACACTCAGATTCAATGGAAGAAATGGCAAAGGGGAACCATAAATAAAGCTGACCTTAATAAACATAGCTACTTTCCTATATCATAAGAATGTGCCAGCTGCTATTTTAAAACACAATAAATTGAGGGAAATACGTGCTTTGCATATGGGAGATGAACACCTACCCGCGCCATGTGCAGAACTCATCATACTCAGGGGTGAGAGGGAGATAAGAAGGGGAGACCGCAGAAGCCAGAATGCGGACGTGTGTGAAAGCGTCAGAGAACAAAACAATTAGGTTACTTATGGAACACTAGGAACTCAACAGGCAAAAAGATGAACAGATAACACACAGCAAAACAATGCAGGCGGCGAAGAGACAAAAACACGCGACTTCACTTAGACTCTGAAGGTAAATTAAAAGGATCCGATATTTCAGCCTGTGAAATGAGCAAAACCCAAACATTGCAGTCTTTACATGGGATGTTGCCAAGGGGCAGAGCCACCTCTGCTGAAGGTGAGCTAAAACTGCCTCCTGAGGCATTGAATGACCCAGGCATCCACGCAGACTTCCTTCAGCACTGCTTGTAACGAGAGGAAAATGCAGAAAAGGCACTCAAGTGCCTAAAATTAGAAGTGGACTAGGAAAATGAGGGACCATACTGAAGATGAGCCTGATGAATGGGGTGAGGATGAATTTTTATTACACAAGGAAATAGTTTTAGAATGATGTTCACCGCAAATAAAATTCAAAAATAAAAATCCATGTATGTATGAGTTCAACAACTTGTTCAAATGCTTTCAAGAGTATATAAGAGAACAGTGCCAAAAAGCAAAGGAACAGCTTCTTCATGGTGAGATTATGATTGATTCTTTTTTTCCTGTGTCTTTAAAATTTTATGTCCTAAACGTATTTTCTAAAATGAAGTTTTAGTGTCGGATTTTGGGGAAAAAAAAAAGACAAAATTAAAATATATGCATGGATATATGTGACTATAAAAATCCTGTTGACCTGTCATCCGTAAGGCTTATCCTTGAAATTTTTTTTTGAGGACTAGGGCTGGATTATACTAATCCATCAATTCCCTGTTAGCTATTTCCCTTGGGACATTACACGACTTTTGGCCTATAGATGCAAACTCTCGCTACACAGCAGGATGTAGGGGTCTGAAGCACAGCCCTTAAGCTTTCGTAGACCGTTCTATCCAGTTGTGAGGATGGGCTTACGTGAAGGGAACGACTCTGGCTTTCACACAACAGCTCTAAACCTATTATGCACCAACACCATCAGTGCACACTGGCCGACAGTTTACATACAAGGATAGGAATGCGCAGTGCCATCTATAGGTTTACAAACACAATTAAATGCTTGAAAAGGATGAACGAATTGTGTTTCTGCTACTCAAATTTCAGTCCGGGTTATCTGCTGATCACGGAGGCAGACGGAGCAGAATCAGCTGCAACTTCAAGGCTTTTCTCACTACTCTAGTTGAATAGAACTAAAATTTCTTACTTAAATAAAAAAAAAAATCAAGTCCCTTTAACTTTGGCAACTCAGGTGGCTGTTCTCCATCTTCATTTGGTGCTAAGACTTACATGTACGTTTTTCTAGGGAGTCTGAGACTTGAGGATGTAGTGGGTTGGAGCTGGCACAAGGAAATCTGCAGAGACAGCTCCGCACATCTTTTTTCTGAGCCTGCTCAGTGACGTCACACAGGCCAGTGCCGTACGTCCCCAGAAACTACCACCAAACCTTTCACAACCTCACCAGAACACCACAGTCCAGTGGTTACTGTAAAACACCATTACACGAACAAACCACTTAATTAATTAAGTTAAAAGTATCTAACAATAGAACGCTTAGCAAGAGGGTAACATCAGACCTTTTAAGAGAAAACCAAAATATCAGAGGGAAAAAAAATAACATTTACCAAAACTGTTCTGGTGGGGTGATGATTAATATCTATTGCCATCTTGACAGTGACTAGACTTACCGAAGAGGAGTTGTGGGCATGGTGTGAGCGGGCTTATCTTCACTGAGGTATCTTGACTGAACTGAGAAGAACTGCCCTGATTGGGTTACAACGTTCCATCGGCTTGGGACCTGGACTGAGCAAAGAGGAAAAAGTGAGCTGAGCCCAGCATTCGACTCTCCCTGCTTCCTAGCCCTCCATGCAATGTGACCTCACACGCTGCCACTGTGATGTCCCCACAGTGATCGACTGAACCCTCGAACGGTGAATCAAAACATACCCCTCCTTCCTCTAAATTGATTTTGCCAGAGTGTTTTCTTACAACACCATGAATCCAAGCTGCTCTGGAATCTGAGGCAGGAGGATGACTTGAGCTCAGGAGCTCAGGGTCAGTCTGAGCAACCCAGTAAAATATACCTCAAAAGCAACAACAACAACAAAAAATCCAAAAGCCTCTTAAAAACAAGTTGCTTTGAAATAAAAATATAAATCCTATGAGGTGAGTTTCTGGGAAGAATATAATCTAATATCTTAATATTTTCACCCTAGATGAGTGGATAAAACCTTGCTCTCTTTGAGTTTAGACATCTAGGGAAACAGGTCTAAATGTTTATGAATCCAAACCAACAGCTTTCATAATGGAAAAAATGTGCTATTTCTCTCTGTGTCTCTAAGGCTCTGTAAAGTCCCCTGGGGACAGGACAATAACCACAGGTATTTATCACCTTCTCCAGGTTCTTAAGGGTCCTAAAATTTGATCTCAGAGAATGTTAGAGTAACATAAACTTTTTGTGTTTTAAAAAAAAAAAAACTAAAATAAAATAAATTACTGCCACATGATGTTGCTCAATTTCCAGATGATTTGACAGCTAATCCCAGGGCAGCATCCGATTGGTTGAAGATCGACAGTGTGGGAAGGTTTTGGGAGCCCTAACTGTGTGCAGCGGGCTATCACTTAACACAGGCAATTACACAGCAGGCATAATCAGTCATTATCTCCTAATCCTACACTAATACGCTAAACGTTATCTCCGGGGCAGTAAGTACAAGTGAGCTTCTAGAATATTTCGTAGCAAAGTGAAAAGTAAATAAAAGGCCACATCTCTGTTCAGGTTGTAGCGTGGCAGTGAAGTGATGTGTATAAAATAAAGTAGCAGTGCCATGGTCCATGTGGCCAACAAGGTTCACGGGGGTGGGGGAGGGTGTCAACTTCCTCATCCAGCTGGTACCTCCAGGAGCGTGTGGCAAGGCCCTTCGTACCTCAGGCAGAGAGGCCTGTGAGGTGCTCAGAGATCTGATCGTGACTCTGAAGCCCAGAGGAGACCATAGGCAAGTCACTGAAATTATCCCCTTTTCATTTGTTTTTTGGGGAGAACAAACCCTGGGCTTCACGCATGCTAGCCACGGATTCTGAGCAACATCCGCAGTCCCTCAATCTGTTTTCTGCACTCTCCAATTTATGTCAAGAACAAGGACAACAGCAGTAATGGCTGTTCTCACTGAGTGGAGTGGCTTTGGGTCTGACAAAACACTTACTGTCAACTAACTTCTGTCACGGTCATACATGACAGATGTTGTCTTTTGTTTTCCTTCAAATCTCTCCTGTGTGTATGCCACACACACACAGGTCCTCCCCTCTCTGCCTCCTATCCTGCATCAGAGCACTGACATGTCAGGCAGGTTCTGCCACATCCCTCCTTATATGGTTTGTGCAGATCTGAAGTCAGGGTCCTCATGCTTGCATGGCCAGGATTTCACCTAGTGAATCTGGCCCCAGCCCCTGAAATAATTGAAACTCATCAAATGTAAATAATCTGTGCCGGGTGGCATGACTGACAAACCCTGCAGCTCCCATCATCCTCCCCTAATACTGCATGGCTCTGGAGGGCAGGTTACCAACACGTGACAATCTAGCCACAAGTTATGGATTACTGTGGAGAAGCATAGAGGGCAGAGTGGCAAAGGGTTTTGGAAATGATGAACTTCTGCATCAATGTAACTTATTAATCACTCCTTAGCTACTCCATCCACAAAACAAAACCTGTGAAGTCTGTAGGGAAAAAAAAACTATTCATTATGTCAGTAACATTAGCAACCACTCATCTTGGTGTAATCAATCACTTCCAGACATGAGTTATTATTTGAGGTTTTTTTATTTATTATTATAATCTATTATCTGGATTTTAAGGTTGCAGGATCTTACCTTTTTCTGATCTGAACCACAATCAAATGCTGAAGTGAATCACCAATCCCAGTGCCCGGGATGTCACGTGAGAGAGAAGCTCTCACAGTCTCACTGTGAGTCCCTGGGACTGACTGATGAGCTGAACTGACTTTCCACCAGGAGACCTCGGCTCCAAGGAGACAAACTCACAAGCTAGAAGGATGATGTGTGCTCATCTGGCTTGGGCAGTGAGTAACAGCTACTTTTTAAACGGGTTTCAAGTTACTTCTATTTTGTCATTTATGAGTGTGGTGCTTCTCATGCATGTGTGGAGATCAGAAAAGGGCAACTGATTCCATGGAGCAGGAATTGCACACAGTTGTAAACCTCTATGCAGGAGCTGGGAATGGAACCTGGGTCCACTAGAAGGGCAGAAAGTCTTTGTAACCACTGAGCATTTTCTCCAGGGTCCCAACTTCTAACTATTTTGTTGTTAATTGTTTGTTTTTCGAGACAAGGTTTCTCTGTGTATCCCTGTCTGTCCTGGAACTCACTCTATAGACGAGGCTGGCCCCAAACTCAGAGATTCACCTGCCTCTGGCTCCTGGGTGCTGAGATTAAAGGCCTGCACCGCCACCACCCAGCCAATTTCTTTTATATTATGATATATCAGTACCATAGCTCCAAGAGGCTGTATATTTGACATTCTATTCTGTGAAATGTTGAAGACAGCCCTGTCTTGACTACACAATCTTCATGTTTTTTTATGTCAGTAGAAACACAAAGAGACTGCAGCTGGGCTTGGGTCCCATGTGGAGTTTAATGTGGATTTAGAGAGGAGAAAACATGTTTTAACTCACAAGATATAACTATGTGATATAGCAATCTATAGGGGAAACTATCAGCCTGGGTAATGCCTAAGCATCAAGGCTGTGATCAGAACTGCCATGCAGGTAAAAAACAAATAAACAAAAGAGCCAGGGGCAACATCTACTTCTTTCCCTCCCTCTAACCACCATTTTAGCAGCTGCCATTGCTCTTGATGGAGTTGTGGGCCTAATGAATGTCACGTTGAAAAGTCTGGAAGCCTAAAAGCTACCCTGGGCCTCTGTCATTAAAGCAACAATAAACATCCACAAGTCAATTGTTTCAAGTTCAAGTGATCTTGTAAACCAATCCAACTCTACTCCCCGGAGCCAATGATATCATTTGTTAGCCCTGTCTCATAAATCACTTGGTCAGGCTTAATCTCCACTTGCACAATATTATTTAGCACCTCATACATTCTGTTCCCTCTTTAGAGCAATTCATTCATTAGACATCTCTGCATCTGCAAAGTCAGGGTTATTCCAGTCCTTATTTTTCACACAAAGAAAGAAAACAGCAAAGACTTCTCTGAAGAAATGTGGGCAACTTGTGGGCCTTATGTTTGGAGTCGGCTCCTTGACTTTGCTGAAGATGCTCTCTAAATGATTTTCATGCTATACAGGTAATAGAGAGATGACAAGCACGGGCCTCTGTGCAGAGAACACAAGGAAGTGGGCACTCCAGGACGGGGACCCTGGCTAGATGCAGCGGGTCAAGGGGTAACAGCGGCTTGATAAGACATCATGCTGTTGGAGAGGACACAGGCAGCTGGCTGACTGGTCACTGACTGCGCAGTGAGGAAATAGGAGCGCGCTTCCCGCGAGTGCAACTATGAAAGGAGACAAGGAGGATTCTCTCACAGTGCCTTCCCAGGCATCCCACAGACTCAAACTCTCCTCACCTTTTTAAAATTTTTATTTACAATTGTGCCTTTTCATATGGTACTGTATTTTTTTATTTTTCGGTGTGTGTGTGTGTGTGTGTGTGTGTGTGTGTGTGTGTGTGTGTGTGTACCTGCACACCTAAGTATGGGCAAATGTGTGAGGGAGGAAGGAGAGCTTCTGGCTCAAGGCTTCACCTTTTATGTTGAATGATTCGAGGTCTTTGCCTGCCTGCTGTTGTGTGCTGTCAGCTGGCCTGGGAGCGTCAGAGGAGGCCCCTGTCTCCATCTCCCTTGTTGCTAGGGAAGTGATGGCATTCCAGATGTGCATCCCAACATCAGCTTTCCATGGATGCTGGAAATCCCAACTTGGGTCCTCAGACTTGTATCGTAGACGCTTTGCCCACTGGGCCATCTCCTCAGCTGTGTTTTTAATTTTTAGAAGAGATTTGGCCTTGTTATTGTTGTTGTTTGCTTCCAAGACAGGTTGTTTTTGTTTGTTTGTTTGTTTGTTTGTTTGTTTTTTGAGCCCAGGACACAATTTCTTTCATAAAACCTTCCTGCTGCTGAGCCACTCACTGAGTCTCTGGCAAATTGTTTTATATGGCAGCATTTCCCTGAACACACACAGGTGACGTGGGGCTAACCTGCGGCATGCCCCGCTAGCCACAGATTCAGCCCACAGGGATGCTGGGTACCCAG
This sequence comes from Psammomys obesus, assembly GCF_907164565.1. NCBI lineage: Eukaryota > Metazoa > Chordata > Mammalia > Rodentia > Muridae > Psammomys > Psammomys obesus. The sequence continues at coordinate 9,692,181 of NW_026590859.1, read as the reverse complement.
CACAAAGTGGAGGAACAGCCAACAGTGGAGCATGGCAAAGAAAGAGTGCACAGCCCCCAGACAGGGCTGCTTCGCTGGCACAGGTAGGCAGGCGGTTTCACGGTGTTTTTATATGCAGGCTGATGATGGTTTAAATTTTTAAAACCTTTATATACAGAAGATGTTGTGCTGCTATGTACTAGCATACAAATAGTAAAGACTTCCTTACTGTAGTCCTCAATGGAGAGAGTAAAATAGCCGCTGGTGGTGTGAAAAAAAGAGAGATAAATGACGAGAGGAGAGGGTGGGGAGATTGATCAGTGATGAAGAATACTTTTCCCAGAGGACCTGTTTATTTTTTAAGTCTTCTTAAAAATAATTGCTTTATTTTTTATTTTATGTACATTGGCGTTTTGACTGCATGTATGGCTGTGTGAGGGTGTCGGATCCCCTGGAACAAGAGTTACACACAGTTGTGAGCTGTTATCAGGTGCTGGAAATTGAACCCAGGTTCTCTGGAATTCTTCTGGAAGAACAACTAGTTCTTCCAGAAGAACAATGAGCACTGAGTCATCTCTCTAGTCCCATCCATGTCCCACCCACCCCCAGAAACCTGATTTTGGTTCTCAGCACCAACGTCAGGTGGCATACAACTGGCTGTAATTCCTGGAGTGTCCGACATCTTTTTATAGCCTAGCCTCTGGGCTCACATGCACACACACACGTGTGCTCACTCACAGCTTTTTTATCACACAGGCACACATGCACATGAATAAAAATTAAAGATTAAAATGAGGGCTGCAGTTATTGTTACCCAAATAACTGCTTTGGAGGTAGCTGGTGTTCTGTTTCATTCTGTTGATAATAATGCCTCGTCATCTTTGAGACCTCTTCTCTCTAGCCTCCTATGCTGCCATCATCAATTCACTGATTATTTTTTTAAGTCAGTGCCTCCCCAATAAGCAGATTTCTTTCTATTGTCCTTGCTGCATTTTAATTCAATTATTATTTCTTACCTGGGACTTCAAGAACTTCCTAACATTCTAGCCCCCCATTGCAACCCACACTATTGGTGACCTGGAATCTAGCTATCCACCTTGAAGACCCCCTTTCAGTGCTCTGTTTCAGGCAACATCTCCTCCAGAAGCACGATGCATTTCCCAACATTCATGCCTGCTGTTCTCCCATCATGGCCTGTCAGGTGCATCATCGTACTCCAAGATCCGTTTGAGATGTCTTCTTCCCTGAAGTTGCTCTGTCCTTTGCAGCCAAACTGATGGTTCTAGTCTCTGGCTTCCTTGGACCAAGCTGTCATCCACTGTTCTCCACACATTCCCTCCTTGAGCCTTCTTCTTAGGTTCCCCTGTCGCACGGACCTATCTTGGTGTGTGCTCGAGGCTCAGCTGTGCAAACTCCTGACCTGACTGCACACATAAAGACAATCGTCGTGGGGCCGGGGACACACTTCTTACTTGCACCTGCAAGCCAGAGATGAATAAACTTGTGGCTGCTGTTTGGCTAACACCTGACCGTCTCATACCTTAATCCTGCCTTCAGGATGATAAGTACTCAGAGGAGACCCTAGGTGTCCCTAAGACCCCGCTCACCTTTGAAGATTCCATTTCATGGCTCAAAAGCACAGTCACAGAAAATCTATTAGAACAAATGCTTTATTAGATGATTCGGTTATTAGCTACTGCTGAAAGCAGTGTTTTTGGATCACATATTTTATCTAATAAAATGCTATTAGAGAATCTATGTTCAGGTTCGTAAGAAATAGAGATTGTATAATAGGATCACTTAAGCGCATCTTCCCAAACTCATTGCTCCATCCTATGTGTATTGGTTGTATATTGTAAACTCAGCCCTGTGTTCACTTTAAGTTTTTCTTCTTCAACTTCTTTAGCATTGACATGACTGCAGAACATAGACAGCAAACCCTAGTGCCCAGAGGCCCCTGAACTAGGCTGTAACCACTTCGAACTCCCAGCTACGTCTGCATCTTTCCAATGCCGTTACTCATCTGTTTACTAACATTTGAGGGAAGGAGGGCCTGGCCTATTTATGCATAGCTGTAAACCAGTACTCAGGGCACTGAAAGCGTGGGGACTGTGAGTTTGATACCACCATAAGCCGCACACTGAGACTGTGTCACAAATAATATATCTTCTACATATTACATAAAGAGAAAAGGTTTCAACTTGTTAAATACACACACACACACACACATATATATATAAAGAGTCCAATATGCTAAAATACAACTATAGAAATTCCATATGTGGTTGCAATTATGGGATGGCCACCATAAGCATGGCTAAAGTAAGTCAATAAAAACATTGCAGGTGGTATGAATCACAAAGAGTGATACAATGAACGAAAAACTGAAAAATAGGAGAGTAACACTGCGTATCATGCGAAATATATACCATATTACAAGATATCCAGCACCCGGCTCAAGAAATAGAAAATGAACAGTAAAAAATAAAGACAGACAGACTGACAGACATACAGACAGAAAAGAAAAGAAATAAGAAATAAGAAAAGTAAGAAGTAGCCATTCTTTTTACTTTTAACAAAAATCTATACATATTTTAAAGCTGCCCAACATATTAGGTAAGTTTGGGGGCTGTTTCAAATTAAAGTAACATTAACAGGGATTATTTTATAGTTTTAAAGTTATTTCCAGAATAGAGTAACAATAAATATGTAAATGTATAATGCTCCTCCCAGGTCAGAGTGTGAGGAGGCTGCATGTCTTGATATCTCTGCGAACGATTCTGATAAACACACTTAGCCTGCCCTTCTCCTTGGAAGGACAGAGTGGTGTGTGGGTGATGTCTTTTGAGTGGATGCAGTTGAGTTCTTTAGCAGGGGGAGAAGGGGGTGACATAGAAAGAGTAGTTACTTCATCTTCTGCTGTCAGCCAGGATGGATGCTGGAACTGGGGGTGATTGGAGCCAGAGAGACAAGGAACTGAACTGTGTCTATAACACAGGTGTGAGGCGATAGAGGCTAATACTAAGCTAGTGACTGTGGAAACGGGGGGAGAAGGGCTGGTTGAGAGATGTTGCGGGCACATAATAAATTCCAGAGGCTATATTGGTAGATGCCAGAAGACAAGGTTTCCTAGAATTATATCGCAACACTCATAAACTCTGGTATGTTCCCTTAGCCCACAAAGCAGGAATCAATCTATCTGTCTGTTTCTGCCTCTGTCTCTCTATCCCTCCCTCCCTTAGAATAAATAAGTTTGTTCTGTCCCTCCGTGTGTGTGTGTGTGTGTGTGTGTGTGTGTGTGTGTATGCGTGTGCACATCCACACGTATCTGGTACTTCTCCCCAAGAGATCAAAGCCAGAGCATGGTGCCAACAGCTTCGTACTACATGCATATAGAGCAGCCCTGCTAACAGAGAAGTTCAGTTTTGAAGAGTACTTTCTAATTTTTGCACTTTTTAGATAGAATCCAAAGTATAAGCCATAGAATTATGAAATTTTTATTCCAAGATGAGACACAGAGGACCTTGTCTCTGTCAAGAGCTCATAGAATTGAAATCAGTGAGACTGCCCATGGAGGTTTTTGGAGAGTGCAAGAGCTTCCCACCACACACACGCCATTCCTAACCTACAAAACACAGCCATGCTGTCCTGTGGGCCTCTGCCCAGAAGCTCACTCACAGTGCCAAAACACGCAGTGAACAGGCGTCTGAGAAGAGGATGAGACCACTAGACATATTTCCACACATGAGCCAGGCCAAGCTTTCCAAGGATACCTCTAAAGACAAACAACTGGCTTGGTACCCTCCACCGTGCCGCCTACAATAGCCCTCGTAGGGTTTCTTCCTATAAATGTGTTCATTGGCTTCTTTTTGTGTTTGTTGAAGGAAAACAGCACTACCCAAGAAATTAAAGTGACTCCAGGAAATTCAGTAAACAGAGATTTAGAACAGCAGGTCAGGAGCCCACTGAACAGAAGCTGAATTCCAAAAGGAAAATGAACCACAGAGATTTTGATCAGCAGTGGGAAGGAAAGTCCAATTGCTCCATTTTCTACACTCTGATAAAGAATGAAATCAGGGGGCTGCAGGGATGACCCAGCAGTTAAAAACACCTGATGTGTGGGATCTAGAAAAGATCATCCTGAGTGAGGTGTCCCAGAAGCAGAAAGACACACATGGTATATACTCACTTATAAGTGGATACTAGACCTATAAGATAGGATAAACATACTAAAATCTGTACACCTAAAGAAACTAAACAAGAAGGAGGTCCCAGGGTAAGATGATCAATCCTCACTTAGAAAGACAAATGGGTTGGACATTGGAAGTAGGAGAAAACGAGAAACAGGACAGGAGCCTACCATAAAGGGCCTCTGAAAGACTCTACCTAGCAGCATATCAAAGCAGATGCTGGGACTCATGGCCAAACCTTGGGCAGAGTGCAGGGAATCATATGAAAGGAGGAGGAGTTAGTAAGACCTGGACTGTGACCTGGAAGTGGAAGCCAAATAAATCTTTTCCTCCCATAAATTGTTGTTGGTCTGGTGCTTAACAGAGCAACAGAAAAGCAAACCAGGACATCTGACTTGGAGTTGGCTGATGGAACCTGAGCATATGTGACATGTGCCAATGTCTTTAATGTGCTCGTGAGACTTGGTCTTCAGGTCACTTGGGCTAGTGGTTCTCTATGAGAAGAGCATGCTTAGATGACCATTACACTTTTAGCCCAGACCCAGGCCAAATGCACATGGAAAACATTCACACTCAACCTAGAGTTGAAGTCAAGAAATACAAGTAATAAACAGGAGAGGAAAAATCCTCAAAATGCTGTTATTACTATCTCAGAGAGATAAGAAAATAATGTTGTGCTCATTTTAAAAGAAGATATTTTGTAAAAAGAAGCATTCCAAAAACAAGAAATAGCCCTTGGATATTTGAAAAAAAAAAAAAAAAGATTATCACAGTGGTAATGTAACATGCAAATAAAGAATGAGATAATAAGTAAAGGCATCCTTCCAGAAGTACCATTACATTAGAAGATAGAAAGAAAAAAAAAGACCTCAAAGACAAGACAACCAAAATATTAATTTGAAAGGTTCAGTGTGCAATTAGTAGGACTTTCAAGGAGAGCAAGAAAAGTGGAATGGTTGGAATTGCCAAAAAATAATGTGGAGAAAACATTACTAACTGTAGCACTGAGGTCCAGTTCAGAGACTTCAAAAAGAGCCCAAGAAATGAATGGAGGAAAGGAGAGGACTCAAGTTTAGTGTTGGGGAATTAAAGAGCATCAAGCAGAAAAAAATTCTACAAGTTTCCAGGCAATACCTGTTAAGAACTGCTACACTGGAAATTAAACTAGTATTTCACTTCTTGATGACAACAAAAGAAAGAAAAACACGTTCATAGTTGGAAAAAACTTTCAGCATAAAATGCAAAGTTCAGGCAAACAATAAAAAATGTAAAAGTAAAGTTGATTTCATATAATATAACTCAGAGGCACCCTGCTGGGGAGACCTCCAATAGAGCAAGAGAAGAAAGAAGGAAGTGACGAGCAAGTACTCGAGGAGACATGAGAATGCACACGCACACATACACACACACACACACACACACACGTCTGTTTTCTGAGAAGTTCTGATGATATTCTTATAAATTTCACAGGAGTCTCACAGTGTCTTCAGGGCAACAGGCATTAAGGGAAGCCAGTCTTGTGTGGAAAAGAAGAAAGATGATTTGGAGGACAGAAGCCTTGGGAGATTAAAACGTGAAATATTGAATCTTTGATAAGCTTAAGCATTTGTAGAAACTATTGGTAGGGGTTTGCTAGATTGGTTGGAACATTTAAGAAGGGTTATAACAGACTGTAGATAATTGATAGATGGATAAATATGATCAATGATGAAAATATGCATGTAAGTAAATGATAGATAAGAAAATAGATGAAAGGTAGATAAATGACATGTAGATAGATAATGATACATAGAGATAGATAGATGATAGATGATAGATAGATAGATAGATAGATAGATAGATAGATAGATAGATAGATAGATAGATAATAGGTAGGTAGATAACACATAGGTATTATATGTAGATAATGGAACAAAGATGCTAGATAGACAGACTATAAAATTTTAAAGCAGAGTTGTTGTTTTTTTTTGTGCTTCCTCAAGATCCAGCCATACCACTCCTAGGCATATACCCAAAAGAGTCTCAAGTACACAGTAAGGACATTTGCTCAACCATGTTTGTAGCAGCTTTATTTGTAATAGCCAGAAGCTGGAAACAGCTCAGATGCCCCTCAATGGAGGAATGGATGCACAAATCGTGGTACATCTACACAATGGAATATTACTCAGCAATAAAAAACAAGGAAATCATGAAATTTGCAGGTAAATGGTGGGAACTGGAAAAGATCATCCTGAGTGAGTTATCCCAGAAGCAGAAAGATGCACACGGTATATACTCACTCATATAAACATATAATATAGGATAAACCTACTAAAATCTGTACACCTAAAGAAACTAATAAAGAGGGAGGACTCTTGCTAAAATGTTCATTTCCTGTCCAGAAAAGCAAAGAGGATAGACATCAGAAGAAGGAGAAAAGAGGGAACAAGTCAGGAGCCTGACACAGAAGACCTCTGAAAGGCTCTGCCCTAAAGCAGACATTTTTTAACCCCAAGGTGCTTGCTTAGGACAATGATTTAAAAAAAAAATAGCAAGGAAAAAATTATAATAAACTTCTTGATCCACAATGAACAATCATGTAAGTGGAACAATTTACATGTGACCCATAGACTGAATGTAACTTGGGAATGTAATCCAAGGGGCTAAATTCTCAATAGCACTGCTAGCAAGTAAGCCATCCACACCCAACTGAGTCAGTGTGGCTTTCCAACTACACACAGAGGTCCAGAGATTCCACCATGAAATCACTTCAGCAAAGGGTAAAGAAATGTGCACGATGGACGCCAAAAGAAATTGTGACAGTCTGCCATTGCCTCCTCCTCGGGAAAGACAGGAAAAAACTGTGCTCTGATGGAGCAAGCCAGCTCTGAGGCTGGACTGTGCAGTGGGCAGCGTAACGACAAGGATGTGTTTCCTGTTTGCATCCTTTGGTGTTGACCCATGGATCTTCAGTCTCACAGCAGGAGAGTAGAGGTATACTGCATCGTTCTTATATCCACACCATAGAAGAGAACGGAGCTACAAGACCACGGTGGATGGAAGCTAGGGGCACCTCCGGCCTATGGTCTTTCCCATAGCCCTGTACACACTGTGGCTGAGAAGTTAGGAAACCTTCACTCCCCTCCCACTTCTCTCACACACAGCCAGGAGACTTTCAGGGGGTCCTGAACTCTAAACTTCTGTATGTAAAAGGTGGCACTGACCTACCGTTGTCCAGGGTGATTGTTAATGTTACATGTCGTGTGTCTATGGTGTAGTGCCCAGTGACTTGGTCAAACACCAGTCTGGGCAGCCGTAACAGATGTCAGTTTTAAATATGATGAGCATTTAAGTAAGCAGAGTTTGAATACATTTCCCTCTGCAGTATAATGGGAATTACCCAATCACCTGAAGGCATTTAGCACTCAGGGAGGCAGAGGCAGGCAGAGTTCTGGGAGTTCGGCCATCTTGGTCTACAGAGTGAGTTCCAGGACAGCCAAGGTTACACAGAGAATCTCTGTCTCAAAAGAAACACACACACACACACACACACAGAGAGAGAGAGAGAGAGAGAGAGAGAGAGAGAGAATAACGTGAGGTCCCTGGAGAAGGGAGGATGTTTGCATCTAGCTTGTCTGTAAACTCATACTTCTTGGGCGTCAGGTCTGCCAAACCCAACAACTGCTAGCTTGAGCTGATTCCTTAAAATGTTGGACTAACAGGCTAGGGAAGTGGCTCGTCTGTTGAGAGAGCTGGCTCCACAAACAGGAGGCTGGACTTCCGATTCCAGCACCCGGAAGATGCCGAGCATCCCAGGACAAGCCTAGAACCTCAGCTGCACAGAGAGGTGGACACAGAAGGCTTGCTGGACCTTGCTCTAGTCCAGCCCAGCCTGTCTGGAAGCTCAAGATTCAGGAAGAAACCTTTCCTCAAAGGAAGGGTCAGGAAGTGATTAAAGACCCCAACACTCTCTTCCGAGATCCAGTTGCACATGTGCAGGCATTCACACAACATGTGCAAACACATGCTCACAAATCCACACAGATAAACAAAGAAATAAACAAGAATTTCATAAAAGTGTTTAAATCTATCTTCATATGTAAATTGTTTGATACATCCACACATATATGACTGTATCACACATATGTAGTGTGGTATTTGAATGCTACAAATATTTGCATGTACATATATGGTTGCATACAGGCTTGAATGTATGTCTGTATATAATATGATTTAGATGTACTTGAAATATGTAAATAGTACTACATAAATATATATAAAATTTCTGTTTAAGATATAGTTTCTGTGAGACTGATACTCCAACCAAGGACCATGCATGGAGAAAACCTAGAACCCCTGCTCAGATGTAGCCCATGGCAGCTCAGTGTTCAAGTGGGTTCCCTAGTAAAGGGAACAGGGACTGTCTCTGACATGAACTCAGGGGCTGGCTCTTTGATCACCTCCCCCTGAGAGGGGAGCAGCCTTACCAGGCCACAGAGAAAGACAATACATCCTGATGAGACCTGATAAGATAGGGTCAGATGGAAGGGGAGGAGGATCTCCCCTATCAGTGGACTTGGAGAGGGGAATGGGGAGAGATGAGAGAGGGAGGGTAGGATTGGGAGGGGATGAAAGAAGGGGCTATAGCTGGGCTACAAAGTAAATAAACTGTAATTAATATAAAAATAAAAATTTAATTAAAAAAGATAGAGGTTCTGTCTCCCAGGAGATTACTGATTCACTTACCCATATTGTATTTTACTAACATTGTATTGTATAAACATCAGCGTCTGACCTGTATCTATTGAGGGAATTACTTAGTCAATTCTGGAAGGAAAAACATGTTGTATAAATAAACAAACAAACAACAACAAAAAATCTGTGCTATCTATCAGCAACTCCAAAAAGCTGCATTTAGAAGGGGGCAGAGGGACAGAGCCCAGGATAAACTTGTAAGCATCTCCTCTCAGTTTTTCTCAGAGGTCATCTCTGGACACACAAACGAGTCTACTTTCACAAGACTGACCTCAATGAGACCAAGAGTTAATTTTTAATGTCCCTTCAAGAAAAATAAAGTCTTTAAAGAACTGCATTCATTCCTAAGAGCGTGGACTTGTTTGCCTCCCAATCTTGAGATGTTCTTTTCTTCCATTTCTCTTTCTCTTTTTAATATAACCATACAGACATACTTATGTGTGTGTGTATGTATGTATATATATATATATATATATATATATATATATATATATATATGTGTGTGTGTGTGATATACACATATATGTTTTGATACATATTTGTACATATATTTGTGTGTGTATGTGTATGAAAACCACAACTACAACATCCAGAGCAGCTTTCCCTTCTTCTCTCTTTGCCCATCAATGTTCCCACCACCATGCCTTTCCCACAGAGATGTGAGGTGCCTCTTCCTAGAAGAACCATGCCAAAGAGCCAGGGAGCTTTCCTGAACCACAGACCCATGGCTCATGTCCTTTCTCTAGCCTATTTGAAGAGCTAGTTTGTCACTACACAGGGGACTTCTGTTATCTCTATCTACCTATGGCAAAAGTGAACCAATGTTCTGGGCACTTATTTTCGATACTATTTCACTAGAACATACATAAACACACAAAGAACTTGGTCCAAATCCTGACACTTTGAAAAGTTGCATAAACCTCAAATACAAGCTTCTTTCAAAGATATTTTGGTCAATTCTTTAGAATATGAGCTTCATTTTTTTCTAGACTTTTCATAAATTTACAAAGGAATTTTATCATGTCCTAAGGATGTTAGACTCAGTAGAAGAGCACATGCCTTGCATGTACAAGACCTTGAATTCGGTCCTTGGCAGTAGACACATGCACACACACAGAGAGAGACAGACAGACAGACAGAGACAGAGAGAGAGAGAGAGAGAGAGAGAATTTATTATTAACTGTACCTCCCGACTCTATCATGTGGGTTTGGAGAATGAATGCGCAGCCTATACCCCACTCTATTCCAGCATCATCTGAGTGTGATGTTAAACCTAAACACTGCAGGAAAAGATGAAGCTTTAATAGTAAAAGATGAGGCCTGGATTGCCTGTTACCTGGGAGCAAAACTGCTAAGTCAGCCTGAGGACGGCCAACGGTATGGAGATCCTGAACTTGAAGAAAAGCTGCAGTGTGTGATTTTCTTCCAGACCCCTATCGAAGGCCACATAGTCTGAGGAGAGTTGGTAGCTATTTCCTTCAGTATGTTTGGGGAAACACTCAACGGGAACTTGCCAGAAAACACATTCTCCTGCTTGGTATTGCTTTAGCCATTTGCCATTAGAAAAACCCCTTGTACTCCCAGAGCTCAGGGTCCAGAGGCTCTTCTTTCTGGGGTGATCCCACCCCACTATTCTCCAGCGCTTCTCTTGAGAGACCACTATAAAGCTGAAAGCTGGCCATGCAAGGCCCAGAAAGGGAGGAAGGAGGCTGTCTGGCAGAAGGGAGCAGAGCAGGAGGACTGCAGAGAAAAGGCAAGGTAAGTAGAGGAAATCAGAAATGGCGTCAGTGACTCAGGCAGCAAGCTGTCCTGGAAGTCTGGCTAACCAGGACTCAGCCAGCCCTGCATCAATACCCTATTCTGCAGATGAGAGAAATGAAGCAGCGGGTGAGCAAGCAACTTTCCCTGGCTCTCAAAGCCAGCAAGGATGCATCCTGATGGTGGGATGAAGGATTCCGTTCTCTTCACCACTCAGTACAACTAAAGGGCAAATGTCATTTGCTTCTCAGTGTAATGAGAGTGTAAAGCAATTTTGGTTAAGCACACAACCTGGGCTTGTCTGATCCAACACACCCAGGAAGTACCACCTAGAGTCACCGAATGACTAACACTGACGACAGAAGCCATTTAGCTCTGTCGTAGGCTAGACTTGCATGGGGACCCCCAAGAACTAGCTCTCCCTGGAGAGCTCCCTGTTCCCTGTGCTTTCCCAAACTGCCTCATTTTTCTTTCTCTGATGATGCAAACAAGTAGGAGTTCCATTGGGAAGGGGCTATATGCAAAAGATGGAAGAAGAGCTGTGGTCTTTAGCATTCAGGAATTAATGGATTTGCTGTTTCCCCAGAGACTTCACTTTTCTCTTCAGTGCAAATCTTGTGCTGAGAGTGGAGTTACTCACAGTGAGTGTGCTGGCAAATTCAGCTTTCCTACAGGAAATGTGACACTTGTGACAAAGGTCTTGTGAAATCCACACTTGCTTTCTCACTCATGACTGCTGCTGGCTTGTGACCAAGGAAAGCCCCAGCAATTCAGGGGTCTTCAGAGCTGCTGTAAAAAAACGACAATCTGCCAGGCCATTGGTGAGTCCTCTTTGCCAGCCCTAATCCAGATTCTATGGAAACAAAGATGGCAAAAATCTTGGTACTTGAGGTTGCAAGGTGGCAGATGTCTAATTGCTCATGATCCTGAAGGCAATAGATTTAGATTGGGAGCCCTCTAATGTCCTATGTACATATAGCAATGGAATTAGATGGTGGGACTGGTGAGATGGCCCTGTGGGTAAAGGAACTAGCTTCCAAGTCTAAGGACCTGAGTTCAATTCCTGGAGAGAACCAACTGCCCTGACCTCCACTAATGCACTGTGGCACACGCATATGTGTGCATGAGCACACGAGCACGCTCACACTGTAAAAAATGTTTAATAAAATCAATTGTGATCTTTTAAGGTGGGGCCTACTTATCTGTGGGAACTGCATTTATCTTTTCAGCTCTGACACTTAAACCAAATTCCCCGTGTAAATGGATAAATAGTTTTCATGGAAGAAGGCTACATACCTAACGTTACTTTTTTAAGTGAGACCTGCAGCAACTCCCTAAAATGCTGAAAACTAATTTTGCACAAGTATATAGATAAGCAATATCACACTGGGAAAAATGTACATATCCCATTGTTAAATAATATTTTTTTAAAGTTGCAGAGAATTGTGTGTCACAGGCTGCTTTTGTTCGAATAATACATTTATTTATAGGATAGTCATAGGAACATACACAAAAATATTAACAGTGGTTCTCTCTGGATGTGTGCTTTCTACTTTTAGATATGTTGTACTTTTATCTACAGTGAACGTGTGTTTAGTTTTAGAATGGAGTTTAAGTTGCTGCTGAAGGTCCTGCTGATATGCAGGATTTGAAAAAAATCGAAGATCTGGAGGAGTTAGGGTACAGAAAGTATCTGCCCTAAGGCTGTCAACCATCGAAACCAAAATATATAATGTCCAAGTAAACTTGAATTGCAGATAAACAACAGTTTTAGTGTAAGTATGGTCCAAATAACACATGGGATATGCTTGCACACACAAATAAAAACATTCCGAGGGAGAGAGAAAGTATTCATTCTATGCACACACCCTAATCCTCGGAAAATGAGTCAGACTATCTGCATTAACATTTCATCATATTATCTCGTGCCAGGCAGACTGTGCAGACTGAGGAGGGCAGGTGGTGGGAGGGTGGGTAGAGAAAAGGTGGGTAGGGGAGGGTGGGTAGAGGTCTGTGAAGACTAGGTCATCTAGAGGATGCCTGAGAAAGCAAAGCAATGATCTATGGACATCCCTCCGCTTTCTTGCTAGAAAACTAGTTCTTTCCAACGTTGTTTTTTGGGGGTTTTTTTTTTTGGGTTTTTTTTGTTTTTAGTTTAATATTAGCCAAACTACTAACAACCCAAAAGTATAAAGTAGAGAGACTGAGGAAGGTTCCAGCACACACCGTGTATGCGCGCACAGCCAAAGGATGTTCTAAATTCCCAGAATACACTTTGTGCATGCTCACTGCCAAGGGACATGCTAAATGGCAAAGGGTAAACCTCCAAGTGTTACTTCTGGGGTTGAAGTAAGTGTTGGTCCATTTCATGGAGCCTTTCCTACAGCAAGGGTTTCAGCACCTCATCTGAGCAGCTTGCGCCTTGCAAAATTGTTTTCCAGAAAAGGGGCCCTGAAAAAATAAAATAACACTCTAAAAGAGAACTTAATGAAAAAGAGACACGTGTTGATAGCCGGACACATGTGACACCAGATGAATGAGAAGCGGAAAAAAAAGGCCCATCCTCCCCCAGATGCTCCACCAAGGTTTCAGAGGGCATGCTTTGACCTCCCCACGACTTTAAGGGTGCAAAGCAGGTTCTGCAGAGCGACTGAGACCCGTGAATGGAAAGGGGACATTTTTTTTTATTAATTACACTTTATTCATTTTGTATCCCCCCATAAGCCCCTCCCTCCTCCCCTGCCGATCCCACCCTCCCTCCCCTTTCTGCATGCATGCCACTCCCCAAGTCCACTGATAGGGGAGGTTCTCCTCTTCTTTCTGATCTTAGTCTATCAGTTCTCATCAAAAGTGGCTGCATTGTCCTCTACCGTGGCCTGGTAAAGCTGCTCCCCCCTCAGGGGGAAGTGATCAACGAGCAGGCCAATCAGATTATGTCAGAGGCAGTCCCTCTTCCCATTACTAGGTAACCCACTTGGACACTGAACTGCCATGGGCTACACCTGTGCAGGGGTTCCAGGTCATCTCCACGAATAGTCCTTGGTTGGAGTATGATTTTCTGGGAAGTTCCCTGTGTTCAAATTATCTTGTTCTGTTGCTCTCCTTGTGGAGTTCCCGCCCCCTCCAGCTCTTACTATTTCCCACTTCTTACATAAAATTCCATTCACTCTGCCCATCAGTTGGCCATCAGGCTCAGCATCTGCTTTGACAGTCTATACTGCAGAAGCTTTCAGAGGCCCTCTGTGGCAGGTTTCAAGGTTGTTTCCTGTTTTCTTCTGGCTTTCAGAGGCCCTCTGTAGCAGGTTCTGAGGTTGTTTCCTATTTTCTTTTTCTTCTGATGTCCATCCTCTTTGCCTTTCAGGATGGGGATTGAACATTTTAGTTAGGGTCCTCTCTTTTGCTTAGTTTGTTTAGATGTACAGATTTTAGTGGGTTTATTCTATGTTGTATGTTTATATGAGTGAGTATTTACCATGTGTGTCTTTTTGCTTCTGGGACAACTCACTCAGGATGATCCTTTCCAGGTCCCACCATTTACCTGCAAATTTCATGATTTCCTTATTTTTCATTGCTGAGTAATACTCCATTGTATAGATGTACCACAGTTTCTGCATCCATTCTTCAGTTGAGGGGCATCTGGGTTGTTTCCAGCTTCTGGCTATTACAAATAAATCTGCTACAAACATGGTTGAGCAAATGTCGAAAGGGGACATTTCTAAGTTGTCTACCAATGGCCATCTTTTTTTAAAGGACATAGTTTTGGCCCATCTTAAACACATCGTTTGCCATAAAAGAGATGAATAGGTTTGTACTCTCTCTCTCTCTCTCTCTCTCTCTCTCTCTCTCTCTCTCTCTCTCCACACATACACACACAGATGCTCACATGTACCCACTTATGTACAGGTGTGTGCATGTGTGCAGGCACGTGGAAGCCATTAGACAACCTCAGATATCAATCCTCAAGATACAACCCAATCAACTCGACAGACAAAATGTCATCCGTATTTACTAAATTGCTCAGGAAGCAAAGATGCTGAGGGCTCAACAGACACAGCAAGCTCAGGATCCTGATTGCATGCTCCTTGGTCACATTTTCATTAAAATGCTGTGAATAAGAAAGGACTCGGTCCCATACATGTCACCTACCCCACATGAAGGCTCATAACCTGTTTGCCTTCAGGCCAAGCTTATTTCCACTCAAGCTGGTGAGTTGAACCTCCCTTGGGATTCCCTTTGCATGACCCTGGAGAGCTACCATCAGGGACGACTGCTCATAAGCAGTCCTAAAAGCCATTTGCAGTCACTCCCAGCATTTGAAAGTCGTGTCCTCCACCAATGTCCTCACCTCAGGCACATTACACGGCCTGGCCCCCGTTTTCCTTAGTTCCCATTCAGAGAGGAGTCAGCTAAAGGGAATAGGGTGAAACCCCTCGGACAAAAAAATGATGGGGTGCCCACTCTCCAAATGTCTCAATAGTGTTATTTTACCATCCTCGACATGAAGAGGGAGTTGGCACAAAAGGAAAGCAGTCTCCCGCCATGTCTGAGGTGGCCAGAAGGAAACCTCAGCAAAAGCATAACACATACCACATGCTCACCACTCTGCTTCACTTTACGTCTTGTTAATACCATAGTTTCCAACTGAGCAGCAGCCACATCTGCCTCCCTTCTGCTTTCTTGGCCATTGCAGGTGGAAACCTGGTGGTTGGAGGTTGGAGATGGCTCCATGCAGTGGTTTTTCAACATTGTGAAGCTCAGACTCAGCTCTTCTCCCTCTGTAAGAGTGAGCAGTAGTCTGAGGTGAGCAACTGAGAGTGTTCCACAGTTAGGGACTATGGGGAACTCTGAGTGAGGGTCTGTCCAAACAACCTAACGGTGTACTCTTGTGTGGGTGTGCTCCAGTGTGGGCCTCCGTGCCTAAGGCTGGCTGTGGGAGTTATTAGGGACCATGTTTGATGCCACCATTATGCCACACGCCTGCTAAATCATGCATTTCTGTTGTCAGTTAACTTACCACAGTTTCTGCTATTGTCATTTGGATAGACACTAATATAAGTATTCTCTCTCTCTCTCTCTCTCTCTCTCTCTCTCTCTCTCTCTGCCTTTCTCTGTCTCTCTTATTCCAGTGGTTTCATACTGAAACCCCCTATACAATCACCTATTGTGACCTATAGCCACAATTGTAAATCCAGGTCATTATGAGAGGTTGTTGTCCTCTGAAAGTGTTATGATGTTTGCATGTAGAAACAAAGTCATCATTCTTCGAAATAGGTGCCTGAGAGCTTTCTTAAGAACTCAGTTTATGAACTCAAGTCAAATCAAATGAATATATGTTCCCCTTTTGGCTTCCTCTTTTGAACAATTTTATGACTGAAAAAAAAGACACTCTACCACAATGGAAAATACCTCATTTTTCCATTAAAGTCCACTCTTCTGCTTTAAAGAGCTAACCCGTCCATTTGTCTGTCCGATGAAAGGAGCTTTTCTGAGGAGACAAGGTCTCAGTGAAGAAGTAAAGACCAGAAAACAGGAAGGCTGGGCCTTGCCAGCCCTGCATCGAGTTCAGCAGTACAGAGTGGTCCCCTAGAGACTGAGACCCACTGCTGACAAGCCACTCAGCCTTCACTGCCACAGATGGGGCACGCGCTACCCCCTGCCAGAGGCACTAGCCAAGATGGGCCCTGTGGAAGCCAGTGAGAGAAGCACTGTTGGTTCACAGACCATTTCACATTACTAAAGAGAAAGAGAGCATTGCTTCAACACTTAGTCAAAACTTGTCTTTAAAAGAGAGAGAAGAAACCAAAATTATTGAAAAAAAAAAAAAAAACAGCGTTCAGTTGGTTGGATGTTAGAATTTTTAAAATAAAGGCAATAGTTTCCATCTCTTTCAATTAAACATAGACTTATCTGCTAGAAGACAAGCTAAAAATGTATAGAGAATCCATATGGGCATGCTGATAAGTAAAGAGATCTAAGCAAAGAATTGACCAAAAGCATTGCTCTTTTACTTATTTTGCTGATCTCATTTTGAGTGGGAATCACAGTGTCACCAAAGGGAGAACGAGGAAGCTATGAATCCTTCCAGACTTAGCCCTCCTCACTAATTTTACTCTCAAAAGCTAAGATTGTCTTTATTTAAAATAGAATTCCTCCCTTTTGTTCATCTTTCCTGTAGATTTGTGTCTTTCTGGAGACTGGGATATTCGTGTGGAAAGCCTTTTCCCTACAGTTCTCTCACAATCTGCACGTCTTCCATAAATGGCGAATGGTAACACCCAAGCATATGCACAGGGGACTCAGCCTCAATAATTGAACGTTGAATATTGGAAAGTGCCTTATGGGTAGAACGTGTGGAACCCAGCAATCTTCTCTGCAGAGATAAGAAGGAGAAGCATTCAAGAAGTCTGAGAAATTTGGTTACTAGGCATCAGAGGGTATTACTAGGAACAGGGGTGTGCCTCGTTGGCACAGCTCTTCCAACTAGCACAACCCACTGCACACTCCCATCACAGGAAAAACGCTTGCCAAAACCACACACACACACACACACACACACACACACACACACACAGTCACTCACTTCTAGGCACCACTTCCCACAAGAAATTAATTAAATCCCATCAATTCCTGTTAGAGGACATGATATCATACATGAAAATCCACCCAAGAAGAGAACATTTAAAATGAAATAAAAGCACAAGTTGGGTGGCTAGCCTTCAAAGCATAATCCCCTAGTAACTTGGATTTGATAGAACTTTTTTTTCCAAATAAATTTCAATTTCTGAGATTATAAGGCTATGATAGAAATACAATGGAATGGTGTTATTGAAAATATTTGGCAAAGCTACTCATGAAATCACATCCCTTGAAAGGGAACAAGTATGTACAGTAAGAGCCCAACTCCTCTTGATGTGTTCAAAAAGGGGGTGTGAGCTCTGTTCTATGGAGTTACCACTATAAAGGGTTTAAGAGTATTTCATGAGGCAGCATTCAACTCAGTAGTTGCCATATACGGTGTGTATGACATGTTAAAACTCACATCCCATAAATTGCTGTTTGGTATATAAAATGTATTGCAAGTACATGAAGTGAAGTCATTGCAAGTGCCTACTTTAAATCCCTTTGATGTCTGATCAAAACAACATCAGGCAATATTTGCCCATTCTTACTATCATTTAACTCCGGTGTTTGTCCTTGTTAAAAATGAGAATACAAAAGGGGAAGGTAGGTAGAGCTATTTGGGGATCTATGTAATAGATGGTAGGGGGAAAAATGGAGTTGAGGATTTTGGCTTTCGGGACTGTATCTACTGAAGCCAGCCCTTGTCAATGCCAGTGGTTGCTGGGACCATCATGTTTACGATGCAATTACCAGGCTCCAGTCACAGTTCATGGGTGTTAACACAGAAGGTTGGGTTAAGGGGCAGCAGTGCTGAGTCCACCTTCTCTGAGGTGTAATGTGGCTGGAGTTTCCACATCAAGAAGGCTTTTACCACTTGCTGCCAGTTATAAGGTTCCAGATCCCCAGTCTGTGGCTGCAACCAAATCCCTTCCACTGAGCACCCTATCATTTCACCTCCAGGCAGGCGCCAAGGAGCGCACCTGAGAATGTGTGAGGATTCTGCAGACTTTCCAAGCTAAAAGTGTTTGGTGAGGGGAAGAGAATAGGTGGGTAACTGGTTTCCATCAGTGAGGCAATGTCAAAGGTGGTGGCAGGCTACTCCATGCGGGGAAAGTAGTGGAGAGAAGACACTGGGCTCTTTGCTTTTGACGTCACTGGTCCTGAGACTTCTGAAAAGGAGGCTTGTCTCTTTGGGGTGAGGTCCCTGATGAGTTGACATTGTGGGATTATCACAGTGAGAAGTAGAAGTTGGGTACAGTTTGAAAAAGAGAAAGAGAGAAAATAAGTCACTTCTTAATATAACAGTAATTCAAGAGAAATTAAGTTGGATGCATCCAAGACTGGATACTGGATAGAAATGGGCTGACAGAATTAAAATAATGAAAGTTATCTTTGGAGAAAAGTTTATTGCACAGTCCCTGTGTAAGATGATAAACAATTCATCGGGAAAAATGAAATGAAATGTGTTGGCATCTGTGCTGTGTGGACAGGCAAAAATGTGTCTGTGTGGGCGTTGAGTATTTTCATCATTTAGGATGAAGTCATTGGCCTGGGCTGGAATTCAGAGAGTCACAGTAAAATGAGCTGCTACCACAAGGTGAGTAGAGGCCTAAGAATCACAAGCCCCAGAGGATCCCCAAATGCAGGGATCTGTGAAACTCTGACACCGTTGCTAGCGTCCGATTGGAAAGCATTTCTAAAATGTATTTCTTCAAAATAAAATCCTACTTCCTTCCAAGTTTATATCTCTCCTTGCTCAGCAAAACTTCTCTTAGGATAAAGAGAAGTATTGAAGTAATTTCTCCAGGAGACTAGCTTTATAGAAAAAAGGGTTCTTTCAGATTCAGCAAGGACATGCCATTGATTCATTTGTTGGGTAGGTGATCATTGAACCAAACATTGTTCTGAGTATTATGTGAATTCAAAGACTAGGGTGTCATCTCTCTGTCCTTTGCTTTTCAACACCTTTACTATGTTTATGTTTTAATTGCAAAAAAAAAATGGCTTCTATTCTGTGTAAGTGAAAGGAATACAGAAGTATTAGTACCTGAAAAGATCCCCTCCCTAAAATACACCATCTAGTTATTTGATGCCCATCTTCTGCTCTTTTCTACATGTCCTTACAAAAAGGTGCTAATATATAGAATAAAAAAGTCTTTGTTGTTGGTAAGCACATCACATTGCAATCTGTCTTTCCTTTTTTCCTACTAAGAAATATAAGCCTATTAAAAATAAGTTTATTGAATCTGGTATGAAAAAAAATAAATCAAATCAAGAGAAATTTAAAGCATCCTTATTTGCTTACAGATTATTAAGACCCTACAATGACAGGATGATGAGACATAAATTATCCTTTTTATTCTATGTCCTTGAGTTCTATAAAGAATGCCAAAATTTCTGAATGTTGGTGAAAATCTGCTAATGGCCCCTGGGAAATGGAATCACTGTCATCAGCATCGAGCAGCAGGCAAATCCAGCCACCAGCCACAGATGAACTGGAGGGATAGAGAGAGAGACAGCATCCAACAGTGGAGGTAGCAGACGATCAAGGTGCCAATCTCAGAGAAGAAAGGGGGTGCTCAAAACTCTATAGGATTTCCCTCCCTATTGAGCTATTCTTTTAGAAGGAGGAAGGGAAGGAGAGATGTAGAAAGGAGGAATGAGGAAGAAAGAATGAAGGAGGGGGAGAGGATAGAGGATGAGAGGGAAAGAAAGAAGAGGGGGAAGAAGAAGAGGAGAGAGCAGGGAGGATATGAGGGAGAAGGGGAAAGAAATGAAAGGAAGTAGAGATAGGAAGAAAGTGAGAGGAAAAAGAGGTGTAGGAACATTTGTTTGATGTTTTTGAAATAATTTTAGGACTGCAGAGACAGCTCCATAGTGACAAGCTGGCTGTCCTTGCAAAAGTTTGGAGTTTAACTTCTAGCACCTACGTGGTAGCTCGTACCAGTCTATAACTACAGTTCCAGGGCATCCAATGCCCTCCTCTGCTGTAGATAGTGATAATAGAGGAATATCATTTAGATCAAGCATTGAAGTAATTAGTATCACAAGTACTTCTTTCTTCCTCGCTTTCTTCCTTTCTTTCTTTCCTTTTTTGTTTTGTTTTCTTTTGTTTTTCATGGCATAGCCCTAGCTATCCTTCACACTCAGCTTTTAGTTTCTAATTTGTGTGTGTGTGTGTGTGTGTGTGTGTGTGTGTTTATGCATGCCCAGGCACACATGCTGATCACTGATTAGCTAGCCAGGTTGGCTAGCCATCCAGCACCAAGGGTCTGCTTCTCTCCAGCTTCCCAGGGCTGGAGTTACAACGTGTGCCAGGCTTGCATATATGAGTTTTGGAGACTAGCCTGAAGTGCTAAAGATGCCACAGGCAGCGCTGCACCAACTGAGCCATTTCTCAGCCCCAAACCCATTGGTTTTTGAAGGGAGTGCTTTAGAAGGAGTGCCTTTCCAGTTTCCTCTGGTGTCCATAGTGTTCTGATGAGAAGTTGCTGTTATTCTAATTATTCATCCCTTGCAGGCAAGATGCTTCTCTCATTCAGCAATTATTTTACTGTCTTCAGTTTTCAGCTAGGGTTGTGATTTGTTTAATTTGGTGTCTCTAGCTTTATCTTCTCTGGATTTCACCCAGCTTTGTAAATTAATAGCCTTTTTGCCAAAATTGTCTTTGGCCAAATTGGAGACATTGTTTGTTGCTCTTTATTAGCCTTCTTTTCTGGTATCAATGTCTTTCACCTCTTTCTGCATTTCTGGTGGCAAACTCATTAACTGGTCATTCTTTTTCAGGTGCTCTTTTCTCTGCTGTTACATTCTACTTTTCTGTATTCTACATACCTGATTTTTGCCTCTGTCCATCTCCTATCCTTCGTTTTAGATTATCCATTAAGCATCTTATTTTAGTTAATTATATTTTCAGTTTGAAATTTTTCATTTCTATTTTTTTTTTTGTTCTGAGACTTTGTATTTTCTAGTTAAGGCTATTTTTATAATTTGTGGTTTTAGTAAAGCTTACTATTTAAATAAAGTATTTTATGACAACTGATTTAAAATCTTTGCTTAATCAGCTGGACAGGGTGGTACACACCTTTAATCCCAGTACTCAAGGAGGCAGAGGCAGGTGATTGCTGTAAGGTCAAGGCCAGCCTGGTCTACAAAGCAAGTCCAGGACAGCCAAGGCTACACAAGAAATCCTTTCTGGGGGAAAGGGGCAAACACCTTAAAATCTTTGCTAAATCATCAGCTTGGCATTCGTGTCTAGTTGTTATTTCTTAATACAGAGTCTTCCAGGCTGCATGAAGTCACTGTATGAAGTCCATGTGCCTGAGCCCCAAGATACCACACCTGGCTATGTTTTATCAACTGTCTTTCTGCTTTTAATTTGAGATCTGCTTGTTTCTTGCTTTAATGGGTGGTTTTCATTGAAAAGATAATAATAAAGGATGGCTTGAATACAATACCATGAACTTGAGATCTTATCCAAACCTGTTTTTACTGTTTTCTTTGAACACAGGTCTAACAAGAGAATGAAGCGTACCACTTGCTCCTCCCGGGTGAAAATAGAAGTATAGGTTCCTATTTGGCCTCCACTGACACACTGGGGAGGTACACAGAGCAGCCCATTACTGGACAGATAGGAGTAGTAGGAGTTACTTCTCTCCAGATGACCAGCACTAACACTAAGGGGGGGGAGGTCCCCAGACTTCACTAGGTCTTCTCTAATACTACCCACCTGAGGCTATGGCTGTAAACCCAGGTTCCCCATATAATCTCTACTGATACTGAAGGGGGAGACAGTGAGGGGAAAAGAGCCCTCACTATTACTCATCTCCTAACAGACATCACCCATATCAATCCAGGGGAGCCAAGGAACATACCCCATTCCAGCTTCTGATGGACAGAAATCCAGTCTCCCTACTTGGCCTTTGCTACTGTAGGGGAGTTGGAGTCAGCTTTTTCTTGGTGTTGCTGAGGTAAACAAGTCTTTCCACCATGCTACTCTGTGGCTTTTCTGGTTCCTAAGCTTTGAGGGGGCTGTCTACTCCTGCTGGCATGTCCACATGTCCAGTGTTGGTATGTGAAGCAAAAAACAGATCAGGGGAATGTGCCATCATCACATTCTTTGGTCTCAGATCCTCCTGACTTCTCTGTCCTCAAGCCTCAAAGCCCTCATTTGTGTTGTGTACTTTGTTCAGAGTTTTTGTCTGTTGGGTTTCTAAACAACATGACCAAAGGCAACTTGGGAAGGATAGGGCTTATTTTCTCTTACAACAGGCACAGTCATCACTGAATGAAGTCAGAGACGGAACTCAAACAGGCTAAGAACCTTGGGGGAAGGAGCTGGTGTAGAGGCCATGGAAGAACTTACTCTTCAAGACTTGCTCAGCCTGCTTTCTTATTGATCCCAAGACCACTTGCTCAGGGATGGCACCATGCAAAATGAGCTGGGCCCTCCTATAACACTCACTGATTTAAGAAATGAATCACAGGCTTGCCAACTGACCGACCAGATGAGGGCATTTTCTTAATTGAGGCTTCCTCTTCCTAAATGACTCTAGCTGTGTCAAGTTGATAAAAACAAACAAAAAAACAAACAAACAAAAAAACAAAAAAACTAGCCAGCACAATTTTTAATTGCATTTAACGGGAAGAACAGAGGTATGTACATCTACTGTATCTTCCCTCAAAACAAAGTACATAATAGGTAATTAGTAAATAGTAATTAACCTAATTAATAATGAATGGCTAATTTTCTATAATGGTAAGTCCCCATAATTCTGACCTAAACTATGTCTGAGAGTTAGTTTCTTAGTTAGGGTGACTATTGCTGTGATGAAACACCATGACCAAAGAAACTTGGAGAGGAAAGGATTTGTTCAACTTACAATTACACCGCACTGTCTATCATTGAAGGAAGCCAGGACAGGAGCTCAAACAGGGCGGGATCCTGGAGGCAGGAATTGATCTAGAGGCCATGGAGGGATGGTGCTTACCGCCTTGTTCCCATGGCTTGCTCAGCCTGCTTTCTTATAGAACCCTGGACCACTAGCCCACGGATGGCACCACCCACAATGGGCTGGGCCCTCCCCCATCAATCACTAATCAAGAAAATGCCTTACAGCTGGATCTTATGAAGACATTTTCTCAGTTTTGGTTCCATCCTTTTAGATGACTTTTCCTTGTGTCAAGCTGACCTGAAAACTAGCCAGGACAGTTACCAAACCATGCAGTGGAATCTTTCAAAAGTTCAGCTAACCACATTTACTAATACAAGGAAATTTTCGTAACATACACTTGTGGGGACAAAGAAATCATGAAGTGAAGTGTACATTATGATTTTTGTCATGTAAAAATTACACATGAAATACCCATAAAAATAACCAAACATAGATAAATAGATGGACAGATAAATAAATAGATGAATGGATGGACAGTCATACAGATGATCATAAATGAATGTGTAAGTGGATTTTAATTGTGTATTTCTATATCTTAAAACAGTCTATAAATATAATTTTTCAAAGTAAACTCTATATACATATATATTATACTTCTATGACACTTTTGCAGATGCGTATTCCTATAGCACATGCTATAGACACTGCTGCTTCAGTTTCCTTTCAAAGTGGCTTAAGTTGGGGAGATGGCTTAGTTAGTGACAAGCTTGCCCTGCAAGCATGAGGGCCAGAGTTCAGATCCCTAGCACCCACGCAGAATCTGGATGTGATGGTGAGTACCCGCAACCTCGGGGCTGGGGGCAGAGAAAGGAGATCCTGGGTGCCAAGTGGCCAGCTAGTTTTGCCAAACTGGTGAGCTCCAAATTCAATGAGAGATCTTTAAAAAATAACAGAGAGAGCAAGAGGAAAATATCTGACCTCTATCCTACACACACACACAAACACACACAGTGTCTTTGGTTTATTTCATAATTGTCCATTTTCCCTTTAAGACAAAAAAAAAAATGTCACCTTCTTCTCTCAAGCCTTGTCATTCCCATCTATCCACAGCTTGGATCCAAAATAATTCAGTCTACAACCTCAGCCTAGCTCTTCTGTGGAAGAGACCTGCACTTAATGGACAGGTCACTAATCCCCTCTGCTGACTGGTCTCACCTGTGCCAACACCAGCAGAGTGATGTGAAAAGAAGGAGGACCTAGAAGGCTTGGCCCACCAAGGCAACAACACAACACATTTATCTGAATTGGGCTCACTTATGACCTGAACATTTTTTTGGTACTGGGAGGCAGATAAATCTTTTTGGATGAGAGGCAGAGCATCTTCCCATGCGCAGCAAACAGCTCACCATTTGGCTTGTCTGATTGCAGCAACAAAGGAACCTGTATTGCAGCGTTGGAACCTTGGCTGCCCACGAATACATGACCCACTTAGATTCACCGGAGCAACGTTTCCTTGATCCTTCATCTTCTGACATTGACCTCCTTACACAGTCACCCCCCCACCAGCCCCACCCCATCCTCGTGTGCATCAGCTTGCTGTATAGACAAGCTCTGTGCACACTTCCTGCCTGAAGGATAAGCAATGACTCTTCCTCAAGGAAGAGTCAAGGAGCTGAGGACGGGATTCTGCGTACTAGGCAGATGCTCTACCATGGAGCTGTGTGCATTCTCAGCCCTCCCAAGGAGAGGATACAGGACAATGTTAGAGGTAGTACCTTCTGTAAGTCATTCGTGGGCGGGTGGTTTGCTCATAAACAGCTCTTTTCCTCTCGGCAACTCACTGAAGCTAACCAGAAACTGAGTAACAGCAGAAACCACACATAACTGCCAGCTGACTTGCAACTCAGGCTTCCCCTTTAAATGGGCAAAACTCGTGTTCATGTTTGACAGCCCAGTGGTGGCTCAGCACCACAGAATCTCTTTCATTTCCACATTGCCTGGTTTCCCAGAAACCAGGCTCCCCAGGCTCAGATCTCTGAGCCACAGTAAAGAGATGCCCACCTAGCAAATCAACTTTTTTTTTTTTTGTCTCCATGGGAGCATCTGTGTTTTCAAGATGATATTTTCAAAATGGCTGCACCTAAGGGAAAAGAAGAATTTTTTTAAGGTTGTTTTCTCTCAGCTGAAAATAGTTACCTCTCAAATATCTGTGTTCATGAACATGAGAAATAAGAATGAAAAATAACCACAGCCTCAAACCCGTAAGAGTTGGATGTTCATATGTGAAACTTAGGTGATTCACGGGAGACCCACTCCCAGCGGGGCTCCAGTGCCTAGACCAGTTCCTAAAATATTACAGGCTCAGCAAATGTGAGTGGGGGTGGGGTGGGAGAGGGAGGAAAGAAAAGGGAGGGAGAAAAGAAAAGGGAGGGAGAGGGCAGAAAGCTTACAAACACAGAAAATTTCAGACCTATAAGTAAGAAACGATCCTCTGTGGACAGATGAGTAACTCTGAGATGCTGGCCTAACAAATTCAAAAATTAGGGCTTTTATTCTTTGTCTTCCTCTAAGTTATTTGAAATTTTACAATGGAAATGTATTCCTTCCATTAAGACAAAGCTTAAACGGGCTGGGGAGGTGGTTCAGCGTGCAAAGTACTTGCTATGGACATGCGACTCACTTTGTTCAAATAGTAGGCACAATCCCATTTTGCTTATGAAATAAATACTTATATTAAAAAAATGTTGAGTGGCTGTTTCTTTCTTCCCAGCTTTTTCCCCTTAGGATACAGTAGTTTTTGTTGTTGTTGCTGTTTTCAGATGTACTTATTTATATGTGCATTGGTGCTCTGCCTGCAGGTCTGTGTGAGGGTGCCAGATCCTCTGGAACTGGAGTTACAGACAGTTGTGAGCTGCCATGTGGGTGCTGGGAATTGAACTTGGATCCTCAGAATTGAACTTGGGTCCCCTGGAAGAGCAGACAGTGCTCTCAACCACTGAGCCATCTCTCCAGCCCCTCAGTGGTTATTTCTAAGTGCAGTAATATCAGTGGTTTTGTTGGGGGGTTGGGGGTAGGGGTTTGTTTGTTTGCTTATTCTAGTTTTCCCTAATGTTCCATTTTTGATAGGCATAGGAAATGTTTTATAGAAGGAAGACAGATAGTTGCAGGCATGTATACATATTTAAGCTATTTTGTAGTGTTACTTTTGTGTGGAGTACTGTGTCAAAGACCCCTTCGTCTGGGTTCCCACAGAAATGTCATGTTTCACATGTGTCATTCTTAGTAGCCCTTGATGCTTAGAAAGAAAGAGTACCTCAGCAGACCTGAGGTTATCACATGGTTTGAATGGGAGTTTTGTCTCAGACTGAGAGATAAATAAAGGATTCGGAGAATCGAGCTTAAGAAATAACTCAGTCATGCTAAAGATCGCACTTTGTAATACTGTACATTCACATCAAGACTTGAGTTATAGGAGCTGGAGTTGTAGCTTGGTGGTTGAGTGCTTACTGCTCTTCCAGAGGACCCAACACACTCTTCTGATCTCCACAGACACCTGCATATATGTGACAAACACACACACACACATACACACACACACACAGATAAAGATTGACATTCAAAATAAAAGACTTTGGTTTATGAAATGTAATGCTTAATTTAGTGCCTAAGAGCTCAGAAGCAGATTGAGGAAGCCTCAGATGGAAATGCCGTCACACCACTGCCTTCTGTGGGCATGACAGATAATCTCTGCAAACCTCAAGTTTCACATCTATATGGCACCTAAGCAACTGAGGAGAACTAAGTCATATAAAAGAATTCTCAGCACACAGAAGCTCTCAATGGATGTGAGAGCGGTGTTGTTACTAAGCAACATCATCCCAGTTTCATAATGAGGTCATTAAACCGAACGGTGTCAAGTGGCATTTACTGAAAGTCATATAGAAAGAAGAAAAGAATATCTAAAACTGGGAATCAGTCTTGTAACATCATGGATGTTACAAGATGCAGTGCTTCCTAATCCACACTTCAAAGGTAAAACTCTTATGAGACCATCTATGCAATTTGAAAACAATCCAAGGTGTTCTGGGCGTCGCTGGTGCCAGAACTCCCAATGACAGGTGGTGCCGATCTCTCATTTCATTAGCAGTATCTTGAGTAGGCTCAGACAGAAGAAGGATGATCATCTTGGTAAAGACACTGAGAAAACCACATGAGATTTCAGCCCCTTCCTTCTTAAGTGTTTGGGACTCACACCTGTTCACGTCACTTCCTGCCACTGAGTGATTTGTTTCATTCACTGCAACTGTACCTGAGGAGTTCAGGAAATAAACTCTTGAAACTTTTCGCTGGGCCTAGTTCTACCACACAGGGGATGCTCTGCAAACTCATCAAGAGACATTGCGGAGGAGTGGCTGCTCCCAGCAAGTTCTTTGTTTTTCAAACTTATAAAATAGACCCACTTGGCAAGGTCTTGTTAACACTTTTTTTTTTTTCATGAAAGGTGACACAGAGTTTCTCCTGATATAAATCTGACTCGTCTAGATGCTTAGACCAAAAGTTACGAGTCGCCCTGGATCACTGAAGATACTGCACAAGGAAATACTACATCTTACAGATATTTTTTCTTTTTATTTACTCTTTAAAATTTTCATATATGTCTACAGTATACCCTGGTCATAGCCACTCCTTACTCCATTCTCCAGCTAAGTCCCCTCAAGTTGAAAGGGCACTGGCCCTTCCAATTTCATGTCTTTTTACTATATGAATGCAATTCATTGAGTCCTATTTGTGTTGCAAGCATGCATATGGATGTGGGATGTGAAAAAGTGACACTTCCTCCTCTCTCAATCAACAATTCCCAATGATGCCTCAGCTAGGTGGTGGGGCCTCATCTATCTATGCCAGAATGTCGGCTAGCTTAATCTTGGGCAGGTCTGGTGCAGGTGACCACAGCTGCTGTGAGCTGCTGTGTCCTGTCATGAAGACAGCGTTTCACTGCACTCCTTCCCATCCTTCTGTTCATGGTAAGCATCACCAACCTTCTGA
Organism: Psammomys obesus; assembly: GCF_907164565.1. NCBI lineage: Eukaryota > Metazoa > Chordata > Mammalia > Rodentia > Muridae > Psammomys > Psammomys obesus. Next base: position 9,663,959 of record NW_026590859.1, on the reverse strand, counting down.
GTAATAGCCCAAGCACAGATTTGTAACTGAGACACCCCACCCCATGTCTATGCCCTCCACAACCTTATTTTTCTTGTCAATATTGCTGCCTCCTTCCCTTTATCACTGCCATTCTTTCATTATCAAATCCAATCTGTCTCCAGACCCTCTCCTATCCCTAGTCCATCTCGTCTTCTCTTTCCCACCCAGCATGCCTATGTGCCTCTTCAGAACTCCCTGAGGTGACTCCAGCAAGCTCCGACTTCCTCTCTGTCTGCTGCTGGTAGCTTCACCCTTCTGCCATTAACACAGGGACCAACGGAAGGGCTAAAGTGAGTTAGGATTGCATCTATCCAGTGAAAAATATAAGTTCATATTTGTCAAGCTCTTCTGGTTTAAACCTCACTTGTATAGCTACTCTCCTTGCTCATCTTTAAAACGCTAAAGTCTCGTAAGAGATCATGTTTACATCACTCCTCACTCCCAAACCTATCCTCCTCTTGCACTTCCTCCCTTGACTCCATTCTTCTCATCCAGCAAAGCTCAAGCAACTCAGACACCCTCTGAGACGCAAGCTGGCATGTGCCACACATAACACCTGTGCTATCTTCCACCGACTAACAGAGGCTAAAGGATGAGCAGTTGCTGACTAGGTGGTAGGCAGGTGGTACCATTATCATCTGAGACCTGTGACATCTCTGTAGTCTAACCAAGTATATATTTGAGTGAAGAAATAAACATGTATTCCCACAGAAACTTGTCAACCGTGTTCTTTCATGCTAGCTTTCAGCTAAGTACAAGTGAACTGTGTCCTGTGGGCTTGCTTTGAACCCTAATCACTATTTATAATTTTGTTTCTATAGAAAAATGCACTGATTGTCCCAAAAGAATATAAAATATATTCTTTTGTATATAGAAAATAGAATATAGAACAAAGCCCACTTATAAACTGGGGGTTGACTATATTATCTCATTGCCTTGTCCTTAGCTAGCTATAAAGCTGGTCTATCGTATTTCTACTTTTGGTTAGTGAGCATTAGAATAAATATGCTTCTAATCTAAGTTTTCTTTGATTAATCTAGTCAGTGTTTAATAAACACTTACGGAATAGATAGACATACTGGCGTGTGTTACAGGCACACTCTTCCCAAGTAATTGCTTAAACATTTCATTTGTTTTCTGGCTCTGAATTCATGTGATCCTATTTAGGAAAACCTGACATTAAGAAACCCAAACTTAGAAACCAGATACATTCAGAGGTTATGACTCAGGTTAAAAAACAATCTTTCGCTTTAGAAATTTAATAGTGACTCATTCTGTTCATTTAAAAGTAATAAAATATTATCATGGAACGATGAAAAGAGAAAAAAGCAGAATTTAAGAATAGACTCAAGACAGGTTCTGTTTGTAGCCATGAGCCTTCCTTCTTGACGCACTATAACTCACCCCTACCCACATTGAGATTTATTCTGGTGGCCTTAAAACTTTCCCTCTACCAAGAAGCACAACAAAAGACCATTTGAGTAGGAAGCAGATGCATATCTTTGGAGCTTAACACCCCTGGCTCAAATTTGACAGTAAAAATTTACAGCCCTTAAAATATACTCCACTGTGGTAGCTGTGACTGGGCGGCCTATTCCCCAGGCGAGGGAGTGGGATTGCTAAAAGGTTAGTGGCCAGAGGGGGCTGCTGCCGGGAGGAAGTAGACAGCTTCTTCACTGGAAGGAAATGAGCCTACAGATTATCAGTGGATGATATAATCAAAATCTCATACGCCACTATGCGCGTTTTATTATACTGCTGAGGGAAACAGCTCATTTATACTGGATTTCCTGTCTCCCCTCCCTCCATTAAGAAGAGTCACGTACCTGCGAGTCATCAAAATTTGTGTAGGCCAGACAGGACATTTTTTTATGATAATACACGTGAAAAAATTTTAAAGATGACAAGTTTAGGTAATTGCACATCTCTTAATTTATTGTTGTGAAAATGAAAAGATGAGTTGATGTGTTTTTCTCATTTCTTAAGTTTCTTGAAAATAGCTTTGACTATTACCAGTAGGCACAAATCTCTGTTTAATAGTAACATTCAAAAATTAATAAATAGGAGAAAGGCACTATGGGAATAGACTGTAATAAAGACAAATGGAATTCATATTTCAGAAGTTGGCAGGAGTGAACAGATCTGCTCTCCTTTTTATTTCTGTAATAAAACGTCCTGTATTTGTAGTAATTTCTTTCCTTGTTATTTCTCTTGTCTTAAGTAAGGGCCATAAATGCTTCAACAAACAGCGAGTAGACTGGACACTCAGCTGTTGGTTCTGACGTCCTTTCATGAAGCACTTCTTAAAGCTGAAAAGGAATAATAATGCTTTCATAGGCAGGTTCAATTTGTTTTCTAGAAAGAACATGGACAAAGAGCTATCCCTCCCATCCTCCAGTCCCATTAAATCTCCGGCCCTCGGGAGCCATGCTGAAAACAATAAAGGATGGGAGAGGGGAGGTCATATTGGTCGGAGCTATGAGAAAATAACTGTGGGCATCTTCTGTTATGTAACCACCAAAGCAAAATCTAAACTCTGACTCAGGCTTTTGAGCATTGTGAGATATGTCATTCACTGTCTGATCACACATCCCTTCAAACAACTCCACAGGTTTTTCCAACCTGACCTTGCAAAGGAAACTAATGAAGTCCTGCATGTAATAAAGGCAGCAATTTTCTAGACAGCTCTTATCCACGAACTCTGCTCAGTGCTCAGAGAATATCTAATCTGTCCATCCATCAGAATCTGAGTTTCTGCTCTGCTGGATTTGAGGATATGTTGCCTGCATAGTCTAGGGAGCTGGCCAGTGCTGACTACAAAGAGTGAAGAAACTTGCTTGTGATTGAACCATTCTTTCCCCAGTCCTCTGGTCTGCTAATTAGCCACAGGAAAGAGATGGGGATAAAACATAGATACGACCAGAAGCATGATACCAAATGAAATAATCGATTGATTATTTCGTGGAAAAAGTGTCAGTCGGTGTAACACGTGAAAAATTACAAACTTGCTGATCATGATGAAATCCAGATCAGGCCAAATAAAGTTTTCCTGGTTAGGTCCCAACTCTTGCATCAGGAGGTCCATCTTCAAACTGAACAACATTATCAGCAAACCAGCAGAGAAAAAAGTATTCACAAAACAGATTGGGTTCTGTGTACATGCTTTGTCAAAGCCAACCAGCTGCCTGAGCGAAATGCATTACCTTCTTTAAAACTGCTAATACCCGTTATGAAACGGGAACTTGGATTTCACAAGATTAAATGAATTTTGAATGAGAAAACCTCTTTAGGAGGCCAAGTGAATCCCACCACCATGGATCAGCACACACAATGGATAACTTCTTTCATATATGTGCTATTCTTCTTCATCACTCTATGCAGAAACTGGTCCAATGTCTTGGACCAAATTCATCACAGGCTCTTCCAAAACTGGGTCCCACGGGAAGGCAACATCTAGACCACATGTTCATTTGAGGCAAGTTCCTTCCCTCTGGAGTGGTCCAAACTCTTCTAACTGCCTTGGTCGGGGATGCAACCCAGGCAAGTGCACCCGAAGGAAATTGTCTCAGCTCCTGTCTTATCCTAATGAATGCAATTATCCACAACTGCAGCCTATGAATTATTAATTCCCCCTAATAGGGTACGTTCAGTGTCTCTGAAACAAAGCCATTTAGAGATCTGGTAAAGCTCATACCAAATTTAATTTGAAGGTTCATCTTGAGGAAAGACAATGCTGGCATTGTGTTATGTTGATTTAAAACCAGTCTGTCCTGAGGATTTTCTTCGTCCTTATCTGCAGTAATAGACTATGAAAGGGGCTGGTGGGGCTGGAAATATCAAGTGCTGGAAAATATCTTTCTCAGAAACTACAGCAGACAGGTCACAACATTTTTAAACAATGATAGTAACATTTATTATATCAAAGCCATTTTATGTTTTATTTGGAACTCTGGCGCCTTTTTTTTTTAAGTTCCCATAACATGACAGTAATTACAGCCATCAAGATGTTCTCTAAAAGATAGCAATCCAAGGTCCAGATGCTGCTGCTCTGCTGTCCCTCTTGCTGGAGTTCACAATGTGCACATGACATCATGGGGTAGTTTATTTTAAAAGTGCTTTAAGAATGTAATGATAGTAATTGTAGACAGGGAAAATTAATGGGAGTGTTGCTGGTCTGCAAATTCCATTTATAAAACACTCGCGCTCCTCAAAAAGAGAGTGCTTTCTTGTTAACAGAGGCTTCAAAATACAATTTGGAGGATGTATTAAATAAACTCTGTGCTAAAGCCATTTTCAGCTGTGTGTACATAGCTCCCTCTCCTTCACCACTGGCCCAGAGCACGACTTTCCCCAAAAGGATCCAAGATTCTGCAGACACAGAGGTGAGTGTTCCCTGCAAAAATGGCCTCAGCTGTGGGGCAAGAAAAGGTTAAGTGGTAAAGCTGGTGTCAGGCCAACAAACATATCCACAGTATGCAAAACAAAGAGAAATCTGGAAAAGGTCTACTAGTGCCTGCACCCATGCACCCAGCCAAAGTCCCTCGGTGGTAGACTGACTGTGTGGAGGAGCTTCTGAAGGCTTCCTGTCTCAGGGGTCCTGGGTAGTTGGCATCCATGGCTGAGAGCCTGTTCTTCCTGGTGGCTGCATGTCTCAGGATAAATTAAATGCTCCTACACCATGGTCATCTTTCTTTTCCTATCTCACTTTAGCAAAAACAATATAACCTTCTCAGGGTCTCCACATTTGGGATGGAGTCAGCTGGTCGGAGGACAACTGGCTTTTTGATCTGATGTTTCAAAAGAAATGCAAAAAGTATGTCAAAGTTCATACAGTTTTTCTTCCTTCAAATTCCATCAGAAAAGTGACTGAAGAGAGCAGGGACGGCCTGTGTGCTACAGAGAGCTGAACGGAAGGATCCTAGACGTCTGTACCATAAGCAGAGGACGAACGCAGAGGCAGGGTGGATGGACTGTGTGGTGAAGCCCTTGCTTCATGAGCTTGAGGATCTGAGCTTCATTGGCCACACTCAGAAGCCAGGCATACCTGTACCTGAAACCCAGGGTTGGGAGGGAGAGGCAGGAGGCCCCTAGGGCTTGCTGGCCAGCCCTTCCAGTAAGATTCCTATTCAGTGAGAGAGCCTATCTCAAAGCAAAGGTGGAGAGGGATTGAGGAAGGTGCCTGGTGTCGACTTCTGGCCTTCATACATCTACACACACACACACACACACACACACACACACACACACGGGGCTGCGAAGAAGGGCAGAAGAAGCAGAGAGAGAGAGAGATTGCTCACGCTGATTTGAACATTTGCACCGTTTACACCTGTTCTTTCTGATTTTCATCAATCTGATACAAACATAGACAGGAGTACTAATTGAGAAAATGCTGTCAGAAGACTGACCTACAGACAAGTATGTAGAGCATTTTTCTGATTAATGCTTGTTGCGTGAGGACCCAGTTCACTAGGAGTGATGCCTCCTCTGAGAAGGTGCTCCTGGATGAGGCAGGAAAGCAGCCTGGGCTAGCCCTATGGAGCAAACCAGCCAGCAGTCCTTCTCTACAGCCTCTGCTTTAGTTCCTGCCTCGAGCTTCCTGCCCTGCTTGCCTCTGCCCTCACTTCCTGTCAGTGATGGATTATTACCTAGAATTATGAGATGAAACAAACCTCTTGCCCAAGTTGGCTTTGGTCATGGTGTTATCACAAAAACAGAAACTCTAAGATAGCATGTTTGCTAGAACAGCACGTATTAATCCATAAATGTTATTTTATCTATTATTTTTAAAAATTAAATTTAAATTTAAAAGCAGGGAGGAACAACAAAGTCAGAAATACAGTTTCTCCACAAAGCCAGAAATTGATTTTTAAAAATGTTTATACCTAGCTAATAAAATAAGATTAATATCTCAAGATATCCTTCCAGCTCACAATATTGTGGATTTGTGCCTCGGGCAGGAAGGAGGCCTGTGAGGATTGCAAACCACAGGAGTTTGAGCCACATATTGACAGGATTAATTCTGGGACTGGGAACGTAAATACGTGTCTTCTTCAGGTGAATACAGATCATTTTGTCTCATTTGCAATAGCCATTAATAGTCATAACTTGGCAAAAGGGAGAAATACATACTGTGTGAGTACGTATATCAAAGGGGCAGTCACTTTTTTCTTCTAGAGCAAGGAAAAGAGCATCACACACTCCCATTGCTGGGCCTCTGGCTACACGATCCTATTGTACCACATACTCACATCACTACTAGATTCAAGAGATTCCATTAAGAAAGTTCAGGTTATATCTGAAACCTCAGCTTTTTAAAGTGTGTGTGTGTACATGTGTGTATGCATGTTCATGCATGTATGAGGACACATACACATGTATGCATGTTTGTGGGGGACCCAAAGTTGATGTCAGAAAATCATTCGCAATCTCCTGCCTGTTCATTGAGGTGGGGTCTCAAAAACCCTGTGCTCACCTTTATGGCTAGTGGCCTAGCCTGCTTGCTCAGAGTTCCTTCTAAGCTGGAATCACAGCTGATTCCGGTCCTTGCATTTTGACAGCGGTCACCTTCTCAGCCGCCTCACCGGCCCTTGAAAATTGGCCCTCATCTAATTGGCAACTGTACCAGACATGTAGCACAACAGATGAGAACATAGAGTCACCAAAAAATCTTGCTGGCAGACTCAGAGCTAGAGTCATGTTGCTTGGTTCCCTAATGAGTGAGCGAGCCACTTGTAGTTTAAATGAGACACTGATTTTCATGGGACTGAGCTAAACATTTAGGGCTTTTTTTTTTTAACGAGTTTTACTTTGTAAATAATGAGGATTTGGCTCGATTAGTCCTTAGCTTAGGGCAGACAGTAGCTTCCATCCCTAAATATAAACACCCTGGTGACAGGTCTTGGAATAGTTTTGAAAACCGTGAGAAAGAAATTAAAGGCAGAATGAGAAACAAACAATGAAAGGGCAAAAGTTATGCCTTCTGTGTAGCAGTCGCTTTTAGAATAAACTTGACAGGTACATTCTCTACCCTCTACAACAATCTCATCATACAAGTATTATCAGCACTGTTTACAAAATCAAGAACAAAGGATTTTAAAAAGCCACTGCTAGAATAATACCTAAATACATCCATCTAATACGGCATCCCGCTGTGCACCAGCGTTATCGGAAGCCTTCCCTATGAGACATATACAAACATGTACACACCGACCTGAAAATGTTTCCATAACTTACATCATAACCCCATGAAGGTTGAAACTGTTGTTATTGGTAGAATTTTTCTCCATTTTATAGATGAGTCAAGAGACCCAGAATCACAGAGATGGTTAGTATACCGTCCAAGGCCACAAGACGAATACACAGAACATCCATATTTAAAAACCAGTCAGTCTAGCAAAAGGGTCCATTATCTCAAGAGACACTCTATCCCCTCCTCCAGGCAAGGAGGCCAGGGTCTAACTGTGACAGAGCTCATCTCGTCACAGAATAAAGCACCAGGGATACACGCCCCTATGCAAATGAGAGTGGGGCTTTGGCATCTCTCTCCCTAGAAATGTATTTGAACCCATAATTTTCTTCTCTGGCATCCAGCAAAACATACTGGGATATGGATGAGTCTGAGATAAGTGCATGTATTCTTAAAGCAAATGACACTTGTCCTCTCACTTTACACAACCATTGGTAAACAATAATTTGGTGAAAGGAGAAATCAAGGAGTATGTGTGTATAATTGTGTTGTGGGAGACAATCATAAGGAAAAATGCTCCGTGTTCTTCATCCCATCCATCAGCTCAGATCACTGTTCCTGTTGTCATGCTTCCCTCTTCCATGGGAAATTTTGTGCCTTCTCCGAACTCAGTAAAGCAGAGTGATAAGGGTAGGCCAATGAACAAATCTTCATTAGGTATTAGCCAAGGAGAATATGAAAAGTACCATTTACTTATTCTTTCTAGGAATGGGTGTTCAGGAACAAGCCAACTACATATACTCCAGCAGGGCTAAGACCCATCCTTTTTTCAAAAGACCCAATTTCTGAAGACACACATGATTTTTTGTAGTGTATAAAGAAATCACGTCAACACCGACCTGGGGAAACTTCCTCTGTGCTGGCTAGCTTTCATAATGGTGGAAAGTGCTGAGAACTTCACTGGGGGGGAAAGTCACCATGGTCTTAGTGGTGGGCCTTGCATGCTAAAGTACTAATTTGTCAGGCAAGATGTGCCTAGTGATGAAATGGTGGTATGACAGTTATAGGATAGCCATCTATTCTCTTGATTGGATTTGAAGCCTATTCCACATGAGGGAATTCATGCCTGGTTCTACCTGGTCAAAACCCTATGACTGAGGGAATTGTGGGCCATATGAAAGAGCTTACTATCATTATTCTTTTCTGAAATGAATATGCTGTTCAACTGTCTTCTAAATATTTATATTTGGACCCACAGATTAGTGCTGCTCTCAACCTTGACCAGAGGAAGCTTCTTTTTGCAGTGAGTAGCAATCAATGTGGAGATTCATAAATGGCCAAAGTGGAGAGAATAAGTGACTGTTGAGTGCTCCACCCTCATAAGACATCTCTATCATCCCCTTCCGCACCAGAGTTCAGAGAACATCCTGGAAGATGGAGTGGAAAGAATGCAATAGCATGAGGATGAGGAGGGGTGCGATGAAATGCTGTCTTCCGGACAGACATGGCTGCCACACACATCAGCTCACAGCAGCTGTGGTCACCTTCACGAGACCTGCACAAGCTCAAGCTAAGTCAACGTTAAGCCCCACCCTCACTGAGGCAGTATTAGCAGTTGAGAGATGCGTGTGGGAGGAGTCATTGTTCTTGATGAATGTAGCTACTGATAGATTGCCCATGCTCTAGGAGATGGCCTCACACCCATGCGGGAAGCACCGACTACACTCAGTGGGTTATTAAAAAGAGAAGGAGAACATGAACATCATCGGGGAAAATATTACGGGAGCCTGGAGGGAGTGAGAAGAAGGATTTGGGCTGTATGTAATTGTTGCTACTCCTTCCCTGGGAGAGACATAGAGCAAAGTCTACACCTCCTCCCTAGGTCCTAATGACAAACGGCACAATTCCACCAACAATCACTTTGAGAAACCAGTGATCATTGAGCCTCCTTACAGACCCTAAGGGAGGGGTTACATGCAGGTGGGAGTTGCCCGGCTCAGAGAACAGTCACTCACAGCAGTGATCAATATACATTGTGTGTGTGTTTGAAACTATCAAAAAATATTTTTAGATTCTAAAAAAACAATACTTCATATAAACCAGCTCACTTAAATCCATCCTTACAGGAAAAGTACAGAGCAAGACTGTCTGTACTCTCGTTATATGTAAAGCCATGATCTAAGAGGGCTAAGTAAAACACCCACAGCATTAAAGTGAAGCTAACTTGATAGAATCAAACAGTGGGTGAATTTCCAAGTGACTACATGGGAGAATAAAACAAAAACCTGTGGCTGTGCCACTCAATCATCCAACAACTTCTGAGCATGTGCTGCTAGCCAGGCGGTACAGACACAATGGACCCCTGTACCCCATCCTGGCGGGCAGATGTAGAAAAGAAACAAACCTCCAAACAAAGTAGAAAGCTGTCAAATGGTGATAAGTCCTGTGTGAATAAGTTAAGTGGGGAGGATGTGGGAGATTCAAAGCCTAGTTCACATCAGGGATGGGGACCCAGGAGAAGAAAATGATCATGAACCTGACATGGAAGCTGATGGAGGCCATAGCTTGTGAGGCTCATGGGAAAGCATTTGGGTCCAGGGTGAACAACTAAAGAAGAAAATGAGCTTTGACTAAAAGGAACTTGGTGAACAAGGACACTCTGAAAGGGTGCACATCCTGTGAGGTGTGTTGAACCAAAGCAGGAAGTCACAAGTTTGTTCCAAAGCCAGTAAAGAGCATCTAGAGGCTTCTATTCAGGAAAGCTGTAACCTGGGTCCTCTGCTCTACCTCTTCAAAATGGATTCATAGCCCTTTGGAGCTTCATTTGCAGTAGAAATGGAACATTACATGCAAAGTGTCTGCCCTTGTCCCCCAGGAGCAGGTCATGGGGATAGTGGTGTTGTCACTGCTGTTGGTGTGGGAGCTGATGATGCCTGCCGTTGTGAACAGTGGGTGAGAAAATCAGAAGAGGTCTCTGCATCTTCCTTTGTAAAGTGGAGGAACGGCTGAGATAATCTTAAGGACAATTTTATCTCTGAAATGACTCAGGGATCCATTGAACTAAACAAGTCCCCACACAAGTCTGTGGGAGAGGTGTACAGAATATACATAGACATGCCCTGGATTTTTTAAGACAGTAAGTTTTTGTCTAGTCAGTCTTGATTTCTTTAAGCTTTTCTCCTAATCTAAGAGACAGCCATTGCTGCAGATAACCTTGTACATGCATAAGCATCTGCTAAGTGGCTGCCTTCTTCATGTCTTCCTGCTTTTCTGAGAGGGAAAAGCTGGCAGTTTCTAAAGCTGCCTTAAGAGTTGTTCATTAATTAACTGTACGTTTACCTTCTCTTTCCTTTTTTTTTTTTTTTTTTTTTTTTTTTTGCCTTTAAAATTTTTTCTTTTTTTAATTATTTTTTTCCTTTCTTTTTTTTTTTTTTTTTTTTTTTTTTTTCTGTCTAGCCTCTAAAACTTTCCCCAGTCTGACATATTTTAAAGGTTTGGGGTTTTTTGTTTTTGTTCTGTTTTGTTGTGGCCTCTTCAGGAACACAGTGGAAGTACCTGGCTACTGAGTTCTCTACCTAAACCACCCAAGGAAGCCCAATGACTTCTGAAGATAGTGTTCAGTACCTACATATGCCATCCAATGCAACAAATGCCTGAACCTAAGGATCAGGATACAGAGGTGACATGCTTTCCCTTGACCTGACATCTTAGTGAGCTCCCCTAAGACATCATTCCTCCATCAGCAAAGAGCCTTTGATCCTATGGCAACTACTTCATCCCATAAACTGCTCCAAGCAACTCGAGATTCAGCTACAAGGTACTTTGACTCAGCACCCGCAACTGGTCTCAGAGGAGCTCATTTTAATATCATACACAGATTTATTACTCCAAGAAATGAGTATTTCCTGCTTCTACGGGAAGCCCGGGCATGCCCATGAGACTCATCTACCGGGCGGTGAGAAGCATGGTTAGAGGAAGTCATCTTACAGCATCCCCAGAGAAGCTCAGCCTCCCCCACTCCCGTCTTCTCAGGGAAGCATGTGTAGCCTGGAGGAAATGAAAAGTCTCTACGAGCTTTCTTGGGAATTTCATCACAAGGAAGTTTGCTAACGATTTCAAGAAATATTTTCCATGAGAAATGAATGGAACCATGGGTCATTTCCCAATTGTGTGTTTGACCATCAGGGTCAACCTTTAATGAGCCTTTGGGCCTTACAGCCTCTCACCACAGTCCAAGTTTCCAAGGGCATAGGCTGGGGTAATTGCAGACATGTCTAGGGCTAGGAAGAGGCAAGAACACTGGCTTTGTGGAAGGGTGGCCTACAGAACATCTGCCAAACAGCTGGGGCGGGTTAGTTGGGGATTTTGTTTGTTTCCTTGTGCTTATTTGAGACTGAGACTCCATATGTAGCCCAGGCTGGCCCTAAACTTAGAGTCAACTGTTACAGTTGCCTACCACGATACCATGCCCAGCCTGGGTTTATTCTTCTGAAGACAGTTTCACACAGGAGTATGTCAGCCATCTTTGGTCTTTGACAACTGGTTTAACCTCTCAGAGAAACAATAATAATAACACCAAATTCATATGCTATTGCAAGGATTAGAGGGGTCACAGGATCACACTTTGTACAATATTAGATTTGTGTGCTATTTTTTCACTCGTTCTTTCCACTGATGTTTATTTAAAACTCACTGCTCAGTTCCCAGTGCTGATGTACGTCCTTGAAGTATACGATAAAATAGACAAAACAGTACCCAAACTTAAATTAAACCAATGGTAATGAATAAATGTTTAGCTTCCCACATGAGGTCCATACCCTTGGGGAGAGAATTGCACAGATGAGTTTTTTAAAATGATGATTATGCCAATCAAATGATAGGGTTCAAGGTATCTGTGCTTTTGGAAATCAACACAGTAAAATAAAAAGGATTGGGGGTGTCCTCAGGTGTGTTTTAATGTGAAATAGACCAGTCAAGGTAGGATTCACTGAAAGGTGACATTTGAGCAAGATATGGGGAAGATGAGGATGTGAATCCAATAGACAACTCAACAGTGTTGTCAGTACAGAAATGAGAGTCAGGAGAGAGACAGGACCTATCTGACATGCCTAGAGTCAGGAAGGGCCCAGTGGTGCTGGATAGAGTTGGAAAGGAAGCCATAGAGCACAAGGAGGAGGAACACAGACTAATCCCTTAAAATAGAAGGACCTCTGGTTAATCTAAATCAGCTGTGGTATGAATGATTGTGTGCCCCAGAATTCCAACGTTGAAATCCTAACCTTCAAGGTTCTGGCATTAAAAGACAAGATTATGAAGATTGAGAAGTGACAAGATTATGAAGGCAGGGGATATATACCCTTATAAAATCAGCCCAAGGTACTCATTTGTCCCCTTTGACTATGTGAGGATGCAAGGAAAAGAGGACATCTATGTGGGACAGACCCTCCCCAGACATTGAATCCACCAGCATCTTCACCACTCATGTTCCTGCCAAGAAAACTGAAAACGAAAGCCTGCTGTTCCTAAGCCAACCAGTCTAGGGTATTTTATTCTCATGGTCCCCGAAGACCAAGACAGATGGGAAAATATCAAAGGTGTTTGCAGAGAACTTTTATTTGGGGATGATCACTCTTCCTGCTGTGTTGAGTTAAAACTATGAGATAACAAAGAGGCAAGCATAAGGGACCAGTTGGGAGTCTACAGGAACCATCAAGAGGAGAGATATCAGAGTCTGGGCTAAAGCAGCAGCAGCGCTAACACGACATCAATCCTGGATGCTCTGTTGAAAACACATTGTATATAGAGCAAGAGAAACATACGGATTTGGTGTTGATTTTTTTTTTTTTCTGAACAACTACAAGGATAAAATGCCATCAGGTGAGACAGAGAAGATTATGGGAGGGGTTAAGGTAAAAATCATGAGACAAGCTCTGGGTATATAAGTCTAAAAATAGATGAATGACATTTGGGAGGAGATGGAAGTAGGTAGTTGGAACATGGAAGTCTGGAGGCTCTAGACAAGAGATTCAGTGGGGTGCAAAAACTCATTAATCATAAGACGCTCAAATATAGTTAAAGCTGGAAGATTGAACTACAAAGCTAGGTTGTAGATGAGAAATTAAGGGATTCAAAAACTGAGCCTTAAGTTCACTAATGTTCAAAGACAAGGAGAAAATAACAAATGTACAAATGCAACTAATAAGAAACCTCCAATGAGATTAGAATAACACCAAGAAAGGGATAGGTAAGAGAGTTCTAGCATTGGGCAGAGCTCTCTGCTCACAGGAATTTGCAACATAGACCTCATGATTGTTGCCAGCAAATGCAACAGTCATGCAAGCAGCAAATGCAAGCCTGGGGATTGTATAGGAGAAAGGCCTCACCACGGTGGGATGAAGAATGCATCCTGCAGAGCAGGAAGGAGACACAGGATCTTCTTGGGATGGCAAAGAAACAAGATGCCATTTGGAAAGCCATAGGCCCGTCAAGACGACATTTTAATAAAAGAAACAGCGACATGTCAATATGATAAAAGTGATCACATAAGAGAGAATGATACAGTATAAAGTGAGAATTGTGGTAAGCACATCTTTAGGGAGTGTGGTGACTGAAATCCAGGGTGGAGGCAGCCATGCCAGCTTGGAGAGGAGCAGCTAACTCACAAAAGGCAGAAGGCAAGAGCATGGCAGGGAGCTTCCTTCTGGGTGAGAATCTGTGAGTACCAGCTTCTGGCTGTTTCTCTTGATTGCCTGCCCTGGGCCCTGAAGCCCTTTGTTACTGTTTACCTATCTCACTATCACCGGAGTACTACCTTTAACAGATCACTTGGGACACTTCCTTTTACCATAATCCTGTCTGAGTGAGAATGAAGGAAAAGAGTTAAAGATGCATGCAGAAAGGGGAGGGAGGGTGGGATCGGGAGGAGAGGAGGGAGGGGCTTATGAGGGGATACAAAATGAATAAAGTGTAATTAATAAAAAAATAAAAAAAGTTAAAAAAAAAAAAGATGAGTCCAAAAGAGCATGAAAAACCCTGAAAAGTTCTTCCAAAGTACAGCCATGCCTGGGATGGAAGGAGAGTCTTTCAAGTGGGGGAGGGGACCCATGAGGGAAGGTGGATAGAAGCCATTTCACTTGGTGCTCTTATTACAGGAACACACAGGAATCTCTGGGTATTTGCGGGAAATAATGGCTTCACTGGGGCCTCCATTCTCCCAAGCTTAAACTCAATTTCTCTGGCTAGGAAAAAATGGTTTTGTCACATATACCTACTCAATAGCAGCGTGAAGCATCAGGTAAGGCCCTTAGTTGTCATGGGAAACATCTTAATACATTTGTGAATGCACAAAATGATGAGTTGTTTTTTTTTTTTTCCTCAATAACCTGGCACCTTAAAATAAGATGGAGACAAAAGTATTTTTCATTTTCTTCTAGACCATAAAACTTTCACTGAGGCTGTCAAGACAGAAAAAAAAAAAAAGTACATCACAGAAGTTTGAACTCTCGGGGTATGTGCAGGGAGAAGAGAGGGGGAGTGCTTATAGCCAGAGGACAGTGTCTGGGTGGTGGCAAACTATGTGTTACATCCTAGGAATGGAGAGTGAGGAGTTTGCTGAGGGATTTATATGTGCCATGGTGCCAAATGTCCTGAGAGCAGATCTGCACTCCCGGGTTAAGAACCTTCTAATTAAAGAAGAATGCCTTGTGCTTGGAAACAGCCAGCAGCCATAATTCATCCCCTCTAAGAGCTGGAAGTTACACAACGTAAAGAAAGGGGAGCAGGATAGGGACAAGGCAGGGAAAGGGACGATGATGTCTGAAATGTCCCAAAAAGTGCTCTGCCGTCGGCTGCCCTTGCCTTCCTATGTGCCTTCCACACATCTGTACCCTTAAATGTGGGAGAAGCCCCTTTGAGGCACATCCTCTTTCCTGCTTCCAACCTCAGAACCCTGTGGCCCAGCAAGATCTGTGTCTGAAGCTCTGTTCCTAATGCCTTCCCTTCTCTCCCAGAGAAGGCATTGCAGGAGTAGCTGGGCTGTTGCCAGCAGCTAATTCTCCAAGTGTGGTCCTCAAACATCTTCCCATGTGTGTTCCAGGTTCAGGATCCTCCATCCTTACAAGAGAGCAGTGCCTAATCTCTTGTTTCTGGCATGAATAATGGCCCTTTAATCAAACCAGATGAGCACCCAGCGGTAGCTCATGAACAGATGCTCCCTCGGCCTGTTGGGGCTGCAGAACGTGTTCCACTTATAACCCGCTGATGCAGATAGTTCCCATCATCAGACAAGCCATCCTTCACAATCTGGCATCCAGCCCCTGCCTTCCGTCATCACTGGAGGCTGACATTCTCTGTGCTCTATCTCCCAAGCCTGTGGTCTCCAGTGGTATCTCACACATGTGGTACACATGCATCTGTCTGTCAGGAACGTCCTCCCAGCCTCTGCCCCAGCCTTCTTCCTCCATTCACACGTCATGCTTGGTATCACTCAAGACAAGCGAGGGCCCATCTCCTCCTTCATTCACACAAACCAGCCTTCCTTCTCCCTCTGGGTTACACATTCTTACATGTACGCAAAGTCTCCTGTGGTTCCTCCACTGCAGAC
The DNA here is from genome assembly GCF_907164565.1 of Psammomys obesus. NCBI lineage: Eukaryota > Metazoa > Chordata > Mammalia > Rodentia > Muridae > Psammomys > Psammomys obesus. The sequence continues at coordinate 9,648,150 of NW_026590859.1, read as the reverse complement.
TTTCCACAATATCTGTCATTTTCCACAGGTCCCTGACTCCCCCGCCATGAGAGAAACACTGTGAAGGGACAGGCCGCCTTCCTGTACTTTTTTCCCATTTGGGGTCATTTCTTGACATGTATAGATACTAAATGGAACGTCTATTTTGATTTTTATTATCACTTAACTAATGTCAAAAAAAAATGCTTCGTTTCTGTTATAACTGACACTACTGCATAGAAAGAGTTAAACATTTTTCCTCTCTCTGACCAAGACCAAGAACCTGACAAGAAGCAACTTAATAGATGAAAAACATACTAGAGCTTACAGTTTAGAGGGATACAGTCCTAAGAAGACATAGTGGCTTGGATCAGCTTGATCCAGGCCTGACAGGTGACTTGTTGATATCTTAGTGGGCTAGGAAGCAGAGAGGTCAGACTCAAAGCAAGACCAACCTTTAACTTTCAGAGCCTACTTCTGCCTCCCTACATGTGCCAAATACACATCAAACCGTAAGTTTCTGCCACCTCCAAAGGCAATAGCAGCCGATTCTCTTTCTTCTTGCCCTGGCTAGAATAACTTTTGACTTTTGCTTAAGATCCACAGCCTTGGTTGAGGATGTGTCTCCATGAATTCAGCGTTGACCTAGAAGGCACGAAGCCCTGTGTTCTTGCTACATAAACTGGGCATGGTGGAGCATACCTGTCACCCAGTACCGGAGAGGCAGAAGGAGGAAGATGAGGAGATAAAGGTCAGCTATACATCAAGGTAGAGACCCGCCTGTGATGCGTGACACTGTGTTGCAAGAAGACAATAAATAAAAGAGAGAAAGAGACTGAATTACAACTTTCTGTCTGTGGTTGCAAAATGAAAAAAAAAAAAAAACAAAAACAAAAAAACCTCCCTGCACACTGGACATCTTCCCAACTGCAGTGAAATGTGACCTGAGTTCAGTTTATGGGCCACCAGAGCCCAGCATGAAAGGGTGCGACCCTATTTACTATTTGTAGAATCGCTTGTCCTTTTGCTTAAGAGATACAATCCAGAGGCCAGAGAAATGACTCTGTGATAAAAAGCATTTGCTGTCATCCCAGAAGGCCTAAGTCTGGTTCCCACCGCCCACCTCCAGTGGCTCATAACCACCTGTAACCGCAGCTCCAGGAGATCTGACACTCTCCCCCTGCTTCCATGAACAAGGTTTGTGGAGCATATTATCTTTTCAAAAAAGCCCAAATAAATCTTACCTCCTCCAGTGTTTTAGGCTCAGAGCTGTGTGCGGGGCTTGAACATCATCAAGAGGCCAGGCCTTCAGAGTTTCCAATGATGGGACCAGACAATGGCACATATTAAAAACCATGTCTCACAAAAGACAAATGGGTCTTCATTCCATTGCCTTTCATGCAGGAGATGTACGGATGCATTTTCTGTTTCTTATTGCTTATGTCACAAGGACTGTCCTGCTGGTAACCTACTGGTGTTCTCTAGTCTTCAGAGTAAAATAGAACTTACATCATTTTTCCAATTCAGTCCAGTTTTGTTGCTATTTCCTCATGGCTTTAGCATCTTTATGAACTCATTACAAAGCATATGAAGAAGGATAATTTCATGAACTGAGAATAAGCTGTAGTTTTCTCATATCTTTGCTTTTACTTCTGCTACCTCCCTCTGCCTATTCCAAGCAGGCAGTACAACACCTCAGGCCCCCGTAGTCAGCCCTGTAGTCAGCAATATTAGCAGAATAGATATCAGATCTAAGAGCAGAAGGAGACTGACAAGGGAGGTATTCTATATGCCCAGAGGAGTTCAAGGTATGGAAAGTGTTTGAGCCATCTGCTGAACAGACAGCCAAAATAAAATAAAATCACTAGAGCATATTGTCTAATTGGTTGTTTTGTGTCTTGGTCAGCATGCCTTAATGTTTTTAATTATATCAGCATGCAGTAAACACAAGTGATACGCCTGTTTTTCGTTATTCACAAAATAATTAATTTTTTTTGTTCTATTTTTGCTTCCTTATTTATTGTGTGCATACAATGGCATGTGTGGAGATCAGAGGACAACCTCCGAGAGTCTGTTCCCTCCCTCCACCACACAGGTCCTGGAGATCAAACTCAAGTCATCAGGCTTGGCAGCAAGTGCCTCCCCCTGCTATTCCATCCCACTGGGCCAGTGGCTCTCAACCTGTGGGCCACTAACCTTAGGAGGTTGCGTGTCAGATAGCTGCATATCAGATATTTACATTACGATTCATAACAGCAGCGAAGTTTCAGTTATGAAGTAGCCATGAGAAAATTTTATGGTTGGGTTCACTATACGATGAGGAACTGTGTTACAGGGTTGCAGCATGAGAAAGATTGAGGACCACTGAACTAGCCATTCTATTTCAAATCTTGTTACCTGGTCATGCATACATATTCATTACAGGTGAATATGAGCAAAGTCAAACTCTCAGGCCTGGCGAGGAAAGAAAGAGTTCTCTGGGGCATGAGATTCTTACAGGTTCGTCCACACTCTGAAGGGACACCTGAGGGCATGGGCCTGCCCCTCCAGGGCTTGGATGAATGGCTATCCTAAGGGAAGAACCCTGGAACTCACAGGAACCCAAGTCCACATCAATAGCAAGCCCTAATCTTAGCAAAAATCAGAAAGCAACAAGTGCCAAGGACGCTGGTTGGTGTGACCACAGTGGTGTCAATATGAACATGGAGATAAAAGATCTTTAAAAATCCTCTTCTCAGCTTTACAGCAACTCCAAGATTGTTTGAGAAAAGAAGCAATCCAGCAAGGTAAGAAGATATAATTCCTACCCATTGGGTAAATTGGGAGACATGATTGAAGAAAAAAATTTAAGGGAATTTAATTATTTGTTTGTTTGTTTGTTTTTGGCAAATGGTTTCAGAGGTTTTTGTCCACAGCAACTAGATCCCATTACTGGGGGCCTATGGTGAGGCAGAACATATTGGTTGTTAGTCACTCTGTGGAGGACATGTTAAGGAACAACGGACATATATTAAAGACACACTCCCAGATAATTACTTCTTCCCAGCCAGCTTCCTTTTCCAGTTTCTGCCATGTTCTGGTGGTTAATTAAATTCTGAGTCCATCAATGGATTTATGCATTGTTTAGGTCAATCCTCATGATTATATAACTTCCAAATATCTGACCTCTGAGTATAACTATTTTGGAAACCAGGTCTTCAATAACTGAGCCTTTATGGAACACTTCATGTCTAAACCAGAACTTCTGTGCAAGGAATACGTTTATAAAATCCATGGCGAAGATGTCGAAGTGAGAGGTAGAAAATAAGAGGCAGATTGTGTGATGAGACATGTGTAAAGGCCTAAAAAAGGTTATGAGCTAAGTACAGCTCTGCACCCGGTGACTAAGAAATGAGCATGGAGATTTGCAGGAGTATCTGAGATACCGCGCCAATGGCGTGGGCTTTTTACAGAGCATTTATTTAGACCATATTTCTCATCACACGCTCTGAACCTTTGGTGTCCACTTCTCACCTAGATTAAAGAAATATTTTTAAATGTCCATTCCTGGTTGGAGTATCAGTCTCAGAAAAAGAACCCTGTGCCCAGATTTTTTGGTTCTGTTGCTCTCCTTTTGGAACTCCTGTCCCTTCCAGGTCTTTCCTCTCCCCCTTCTTTCATAAGATTCCCTGCACTATGCCCAAAGTTTGGCTATGAGTCTCAGCATCTGCTTTAATACCCTGCTGGGTAGAGTCTTTCAGAGCCCCTCTGTGGTAGGCTCCTGTCCTTTTCCCTGTTTTCTCCCTCTTCCGATGTCCATCCCGTTTGCCTTTCTGAATAAGGATTGATCATCTTACCCAGGGTCCTCCTTCTTGCTTAGCTTCTTTAGGACCAACCCTGTCAGTGAACTGGGGAAGGGGCGTGGGAGGAGAAGAGAAAGGAAGGGAGGATTGGGAGGGCCTGAGGGAGGGGGCTACAGCTGGGATGCAAAATGAATAAATTGTAATTAATAGAAATTTTTAAAAATAAAATAACTTTGTATTTTTAGAGAAAAAAAATGGCCATTCTTGCTCATTCAAGTCATGGTACCCAGAGCTGTACAGACTGCATATAACTCAGCAGGAGTACTTTATCCCATAGACTGACCTCCTCTCCCATCTTACCCTTACAAGTCCTATGGAAAGAATTCTAAGTAGGTCCTTGTTGGCTGGTTCTTGGTTAGATTCTGGAAATGCCCCCTAAATTAAATGATTTTTTTAAGTACCAACAGAGCATAAAACATGCAAGTACAATATAGCTTATGAGTGTGAAGTAGAATTTACACTTAAACAATGTATATTTATGATGGCCTTCTCCTTCCTGCATTGGAGAACAGGAGCACTTCTGTATACTTAATCAGAACACATTTTAAATCACACCCATGCAACAGCCCTTGTGGCAATCTGTGATGGCCAAAGTATATAAAATATGATGAAGTTAAGGAGTTGCAGCTGAACCAACAATACATCCCTCTGGAAGGGAGACATTAAATAAATCTTCACTGTTTTTTGATAGGCTATTAGTTCCTTGAGAGCTTCCATACATTCGACTGCACTTTTTTTTTTATTTCTAGCTGTAATGCTTTAAACAAGCTTTCACAATCATAAATATAACATGGAAAAATGCAAAGACAAAGAATTAGCAATTAAATATGTCTCTGGTTGAGACTGGCCAATGAGCAGAACCTTCCTCCAAAGGGAAGTAAAGGATTACATGAAAAGCCAGGCTAGGTGGAAATCCTTTTCCATCTTTTTCATTTCTTTCTCCATTTGTAGGGACTGAAGGCCACATTTTCAGTGTTGCTTGGAGGTGTAAAGGCAACACCTGATAAAAACGGGATTGTTTTCTTTCATCATAAAAATTTGTCTCCGGCGAATAAATGAAGGAGAATTTCCACCCCAGCCTATAGGCCAACTTAACTTAAGTTTTATTTTTATTTTTTAGCTTACTAGCTTGATTGTAATAATCCGTATTTTATTTATGTAATGACCTCTGTGAGGTTATGCTGTACTGGAGCGTGTGTGTACGTGTGCATGTGCGTGTGTGTGTGCGCGTGTATGGTGTATGGACAGAGGTAGTTGCCTGTATATTCACACAGAGAAGGTAGAGCTTGATGTCAGGCGTCTCCATCTACCACTCTCCACACTGACCCTGTGGCTAAACTGACCCTTAATGGAAGTTAAGCTGGTTCATGGTGAGCCCCCGGGATCCGCCCAACTCTGCCTCCCAACCTCAGGAGGTTCACAGGTTCACAGGTGTTCACAGGAGTGCACCACCGTGCCTGGATTTTGGCATGGCACTGCAGAAAAAGTTCCAGGTTTTCACACGTGGGCAGCCAATGCTTTCATTCGGAGCCATCTCCTAAGCCCCGTTTGTAGGATAGTTTTTTGATCCTGACCTTATTCAAACTTGGAATGGAAGAAGATAGACTCTTTGTAAGTATAGAGAGAAAAAAAAAGATGACAAATATAAGTAAACACAAATATAAATAAATACCAAATACATAACCAAAATAAAGTGAAATTGCTAAAGTATGCTGTCTAATCAGTTGTTTGCTGTCTCAGTCGTCGGCTTCTTATAACATTTTAATTACTCAAACATCTGGGTAGAATAAGTGATCTAGAACTTGCTTTATTAGTCAAAGAAAATTTCAACACCAACCTTCTGTTTTCACTCTTATTACCTTAGATTAGGATTTGTTAAAATGAATACAGGTTAATAGACTGATATGAAATACAGGGGAATTCTAAACACCACAGCAGACCCACTGGGAATGGGGTCAAAGTCAGCAGTAAGGGAAGAGAGAGCCCCTACTTGTAGCAAGCTGAAAATACTAATAAAAATAGAATTGAGAATAAAGAATAATATAGCTTCCCCAAAAGCACAAACCAAATCCACACTGTGGAGTTCAGATTAATGAAGAGTGGTCACTGTGGAGCCAGGTGGAATGGCAGGGACAGCATGAGGCTGAGTCCCAGATGGGGAAGACGCCAAAGACAGGGATTTTTGAAGTTAGCTTTGAGCGCAACTTATCAGCATTGGAAAGAGCTCTACTCAGAGCACAGTGAATTGAGAGGCCTAAACCTTACTATTCCAAAAGAGCCTGTACACTGTGGAAATAAGAAAGAGCAACAGTGGTAATCCAAGCCCTGCAGGTGGGGAAGGAAGAGGATCAAGATCTGGGAGATGGCTCAGTGGGGAAGGGTGCGCTGATGTGAAAACACGAGAGCCTGTGTTCACATCTCCAACATCTGTGTTCTTTAAAACAAATCTAAAGTATGACTGTCTTCTTCTCTAGTCTCAGCATGGTCAGGGGATGGAGACAGGGTGGTGACTGGGGCTAGCTGCCAGTTGAGCTCCAAGTTCAGTGGGAGAACTATATGAAGGGATGACAGAGAAGATACCCGATGACCTCTCTGGGCTCTGCGCGCACACCTGCATATACACACATACACATACATACATACATACACACACACGTGTGTATATATAAGTATTCATGTGTGTGTGTGTGTGTGTGTGTGTGTGTGTGTGTGTGTGTGTGTGTGT
>NW_026590859.1:9600633-9641594 GCF_907164565.1 Psammomys obesus | reverse complement strand
TGTGTGTGTGTGTGTGTGTGTGTGTGTGTGTGTGTGTGTGTGTGTGTAACAAATCCCTAATTCCTTGCTACTGTGAGTTTTCTGGTCCATACCATGGGAGCATGGGCCCACTGTGATGCTTTCCAATGTAGATTTTGTACGACACTGCCCCAAACCATTCCAAATCCTTCAAGAAGCCTCTTCATAAGCATTGGCATGTGGGAAAATGTTACATGTTCTTACCCCATCTGAAAGAGTCACAATGTGCCTTACAACCATGAGTCTCGTCCTTAAGCACATGTCTGTATCTCAGCATTTGGGGATGCAGAGGCAGGTGGATCTCTGTGAGTTCGAGGCCAACCTGGTCTACAAAGCAAGTACATGACAGCCAACACTACAAAGAGAAAACCTGTCTCAAAAAGAAAACTAGAGCAGGCAATAAAAGGTTCCTGCCACTAAGCCTGACAGCCTGAGTTTGATCCTCAGAACCTACATGGTAGGCAGAGAAAACTGACTTCCCCAAATCACACACAAACAAATACATAAATACATGATGTAACAAAGAAACCCAGGTCATAAATTACACCCAGAATATCTCAAAACACTGGTCTAGAACAAGTTCTCTGTGCGATACGTATTAGCCTGAATGCCACCCTTTGCAAAACACTCAAAAATATCATTGTTCCTATGAGTCTCCAGGAAGAAAAGGCTTGAAGCACAAACTCACAGATTTCTCCTCCCCCCAAGACTAGAAGGTCAACAAAGATGATGCTGACCCAGAGGTCCTGTGACGTCATTCCTCCGATGATTATGGACAAACAACTCAGCTTTTCTAGACCTGTCTAAGGTTGGGGGTGGCGTTCAACCCATTTATTCACACATTTCCAAAAATGTCCCTTGGGTCTTCATGCTATGCTATTCTTGACATGTGAAGCTTAATTATTACCAATCCCAAATGAAGACACAGTGAATGATCTCATGACTATAAGCATTAACTTCTGAAGGTAAAGGATTATCTGCTGTGTCTCCGTGGCCTGGCTTACTTGCTAAGAGAAAGCAGATTTATTCTTCTATGAATGATTCTCTGACACACAAATATTTATTGAGATGCATTAAGTATTATACCATCCCTCACAAAGAGTTTAAAACCTGTTCATAGAGATTTTGAAACAGCTTTATTTGTAGTCAGATCTGAAAACAATGAGTGCTCAGTAATTGTGAGGGTGTGTAGCTTTCAGACAAGATACGGTGCATGTATTGCTTGTTGGAGTGCACTGTTCAAGGCATGATAAAACTCCTACCAACAAATGATGGGAGGCTCGTGGAGTCTACCATGCGATCCGTCCAACTCTGAGTGCATAAACAAAATAACCGCAAAAACAGAAAAACACAGGAACCAAAGACATCAGTGAGACTTATTGCATGAACTAGAAGCTTCTCTTCAAAGAAGAAGCAAATTAAGTTCAAAAGAAAAATGTTCATAAAAAGATATTTTATAACACAAACATAGACTATAACTCAGTGACTGGCCCCCAGCTCCCATGGATTAACTCACCCCAGAATAGTCATTCCTTATTCTTATTCAACAAGGTACCTTGATAGGATGATGTTGAGGTTATTAAAATCTATCATATATGTTAGATTTTTTAACATCATGGTACCTTCATTTTTCCCCTTTATGTGGATATGTACAGAAGCCTTCTCTCTCTCTCTCTCTCTCTCTCTCTCTCTCTCTCTCTCATCTGCTCTTTGGCTCTCACCTCCTTGAGCTATGCTGATACTGCCATCATCACATTCCCAGTTTTATCTCCAAAAAAGTTTCATTTGCTCTCTGCCCCCATTAAGCTCTCTGCTTCAGATACGCCACCAATTTCAATAGGAAAAACAGAGCGGATATCCCTACAGAACACTGTCATCACCTCATAAGGCCTACAGCCTGGAACGTAAAATACTTCCGATTTCTCTGCTCTCCCTCAGCCTGAAAGGATTACAAGTAGGGCACTTAAAATCAAAAGCCAAGAGGGAGCAGACCATGAAGCTGAAAGAAAAGGAGAAGCAGAAGCCAAGAACCACTTCCAAAAATGGGAATGAGAAAGTCCAAAGTCTGAGTGCTCTAGACAGAATGGGCACAGTGGTCAGAATGTTCTCCCAGACAAAGAAAAAAAAAAACTGGGCCTGTGTTCAAAGCATGACTTTGTCACACATATAATTCTAAGACACATGGTGGGGGGAGGGGATTGCTAGACAGAGACTCTTGGGATTTCTCTATTATTGTGAAAACTGTCGCAGAGAGAGATGCAACCCTCCCAACCCACCAACAGATCACATAAAGTCCAGATCATAATAGATGTATCATCCACTACACATGCTCGGTTTCGCCAGCAGCAGCCATTAGCTCCCTGTTGGTGCCTGCTAAGGGGTCACCAACACTTTGTTACTGTGACAGAGGAGTGATCTAAGACTGGGAAAAGCACCCACCTACTTCTCCATCTTCTATACTATTGTCAAAGTCAGGTCTACTCATGACTGGACCAGCTCATCTCTTGAAGGTTGTAGATAGAGTCTAATTCTACCGCTCAGTGTTCACAAGAGGGTGAAATCTGTTTTATTACCTCTTGCTTCTTAGTCAACACAAGGAATGAGATTAATAGCCCTTTAATTTTGGAAAGCACCCTGAGTTTAGAAAACAGTTTAATGTCCTGATCCTATCTACAGAGATAACTGGACACTTACAGCTCTCAGCATATGCGTAATGACAGGCTATAGGGTCCAGAATTCACTCACACTCAGCTCCATATACAGCCATGCTGTCTGCTCTTCTCTGAGGTCCATCTTCTCACTTACATTCCCCAAGTACTCCACTGAGATTCTACTACGGATTTCTGCAGTCTGTTGATATATCTCCTAGAGAATTGTTGAATCCTGAGATCTAAGATCAAATCTAAGAACTGACTGCACGCACACACACACACACACACACACACACACACCACTACCACCACCACCACCACCACCTTCATCGAAATCAACAGAGTGAGACTTCTGCCTTTCCCTCCTACTTTGGCAAAAACCCAAAAGTCTCCTAAACTGCTAAAACTCACAAACCTTCCCCAAATTCATTGGATCCCTTCCTTCCTCTAAGAACAATTAGAGGAGGTTGAAGAACAAATCAGGAAGCATTATATCCCTCCACAGACAGTCTGTATTCGATTAGACAAGTCCTCACAAACCCAGACTCCCACAGAGGCCAAGCAGGTCAGTGAGGGAGGGAACAGGCCGGACAGAAAACACTAGTGATGCTGGAACGGGGCAAGCAGCTGAGTGGGACCATAACTCCTGCAGAATACCTACCTTTTCTAACAGGCAACTAACTGTTAGAAAAATAGGTCCCAAGTTTTAGGTCTTTAGATTTTTCATGAGGTTCCCCAAATCTGGATACTTTAATGTGAAATTTCCCAATTTGTAAATGTTGGTAACTAATTAAAAACATTTCAAAACACTGTAGAAGCCAAAGAAAACGTGTCCACGAGTCAGATGTGGCCTATGAGCCATGGTTCTTGAACTCCGTGATCTCCTCAAGAGCTATTTAAATTCCCTAAGACAGTTGGGGTGAAGAAAGAAGAAAAGAGAAATGGCATCACCTCCCAGACTCAGATGGAAGTTTAACAACCTGCAAGGAAGAAAGGTCGGTCACCAGGGAACGGGTTCAGGCAAACGGCCAGCCTGGATCGGCCCGATCCTGCTGGTTTGACTATTTGATTTTTTTTTTCCCAAGATGTAGTCTTCTTATAGCAAGTTAGGAAATGCAACTAGAAATCCAATTTAATGACCTACCAGGATGAGCAGATCAATAACAAACACATGTGGTTCTATTCCAATGTGAGAAGGTGCAAAAGCAAAGAGGACAGAGATTTTAGGTGCCACTTTTCCGAGGAAAGAAGAGAGGTGGGAAGCACAGGAAATAAATGGATGCTTTACATTCATGGCTGATACTGAAATGGAGTGAGAGAAAAGACTCAGTTACCACTCAAGAGCCTGAAGGAGACAGAATGGACCCAGGATACACTCAGGAACGTGTGTGCATGCACACACACAAAGGCCCAACCAGTCTGCGCTGTTCAAGTGAACAAAAATAACAATGAGGGCCTGAGTTTCTCTATCTGTCTCCACTGAAAAACTGTCCAGACAGTCTCCTGGAAGATATACATTTGGGGATGTAGTATCTAGTATCTAGTATACTAAAGGGCATGCATGCTCACAGAGCTAAAAATCACCATTTGCTAATTTACAACTGTTAATTACAGGCTGTGTCCCTAAGCCAAATGCTTCCATTTGATTTTCACATTTCCCCCCAAAGGTAGTTTCCAACGTCTAAGAAGGGAACTGTGGCCTGCATAGGGCCAAAGCACAGAGCTTGGGTGTGCTGGCTGGGGATTTTCACAAACAGTCACGCCTCCCCCGAGCTGAGACAATACCCTGCATTCACAGGGCTCTCAGGAGCGCCGATATTATGCTGAGGGACAGGAAAAACCTAGACTGAATTGAGGATAAATTGGTATTCACTAAATGGCACTTCTGAATTTACTGCAGCCTTTGCCTTTGGAGAGAATTGCCAAGGTGCTCATAAAAGGAGAAATGATGAATATTCAGGATGTCTTTTGAATCCATTAGGCAACTGGGGATGAGGTCTCCATATGTAGACTCCTGGTTCTCTCCTCAGGCTGTTAAGGAGACTGCCAAAATGGCCATGCATAGGAACGAATGGGTGCTGGGTTTGCCAGGGGCAGAAAGTCTAAACACCAAAGGTCAAGTCCATGGAAATAAACCTAGTTTAGGAGTTTTTGCAAAGGAAGAGCTCTATAAATTTTGGATTTCTGAATGCAATGAATGAGCAAACGTGTCTGTCTGGTTGTGGGAACACTGATCAAAACAGAGTAGTGGCTTACTCGTCACACTGTCCACATTGGTTTCCAGGGGTCTGAGATTCTGCAAATAAGATTGTGTCCACCCATACAGGAAAACTCCACACAATGTACACAGAGGCCTTTTTCTTTTTTTTTTGCTTTGTTAGTTAGCTCAGCTTACTGGAAGTAGAATTGTTAATATACTTTTGAAGACTGCAGAATGATTGTATCTAAACTCACTTAGGTCCTTACACAGTTTTATTTGAAGGGAATCATGAGTTCTTTGTGCTAAAAGGAATTTTCAGAAGTAACTTAGCACTGAATGTCAACCCCCAAGGGTGTTATAGTTAGATCAATCATTCTTTAGAAAAAAAGATTTTTTTTTTTTCAAAAAGAGGTAGTTCATGTCACCGGGGCTTCCTCACCTCTAAAGTAAAGGAGTACAGCCAAATTCAAAGCAGCAAGTTTTCTTGCAAAGTGGGCTTCTGGGCCTTGGGAGGTGGTGTGTATCAGTGTCCTCTAGGCAATGGCATGCAGAGAGAAGGCATGCATTGAAGTTTGCCTTTAATACATTGTCAGACCTGCTACACTACCAAGATAGGATTGTGAGTCTTGAAGAATAAGTTCAACAAGATGGGAAGGGGCATGAAAGAATGGCCTCCCAGATAGAGGCCCCAGTGGAATCAGAGCTGGGTACAGAGAAGCACACGAGGAGATGGGTGGGACAGGAGATCAAGCGGTAAATGCTTCCAGTTATTTTGTAGGAAATACACATACTCCTTAGGGATATCATGTGACTATTCCATGTTCTAAATGAAGAGTTTTAAAAAATATTGTCATGAAACTCCAAAGTCCGTTCCAGAAATAACATTCCATGATTTTTATAATTCTAAGGAAAAAGTTGACTAACCCAAGAAATAATGTGTGCTTAAGGGTATCAGTGTTTTGCTTTTGTGTGAGCAGACATGACATTGGTGGTGCAAGGGTTACCATCTGACCCCAGTCTACAGTCCATCATCACGGCCTTCCAACTAGAGAGGACCAGTAACCCTCCCCCAAGAGAGGAGCAAAAGGCACCAGAGTCATAAATAACAGGATGCTGTAGGCACAAGCTCTTCTCCATTTGAGGTGCTCATGGTTCCTAAATGCTCTAGAAGTTTTGTCCTTCTCTGTTCCTCTGTGTTCTCTTTTCCTTCAGCTGTCATCCAAGAATCTGGACACAGGAACCTGCAGAAAGACAGGACAGACCGTGGACACTGTTGTGTGAACATATCTGCTTTGGTTTGGCCTTCCTAACAATGTGGGAAAGGATGCACACCTCAAGCAAGCAGGCTAAGACCCCACAGAGGGGGGCTGTCTGCCCTACGCCCAGTGTCAGCCAAGGAGGACCCAATGCCCATCTGATCCTATTGTTCTTCTGCCCCAACACTTCTCAAACTGCTACCCTTGAGGCCACAGCTGAACTGACTGGAAACTTGCTAAAGAAAAATGAAAGCCTGAGCAACCCCAGTTTACGGGAGAGATCATGAAAACTAGTTGATAAAAACATTCACTTTATTTAAAAGGTGTTTGTGGCATATTACTTTCCAACATACCACACTAAAAGCACAATTCCTACAGGAAAAAAGTACGTATTAAATGTCAAAAATCAGACATTTTTGTTCTATGAAGGCATTGTTAAGAAGTTTAAAGGGCAACCTGGAGAGACGGCTCAGACAGTAAAGCACTTACCTTGCAAGTATGAGGGTCTGAGTTTGTGTCCCAGAGACCATGTTAACATCCGGGTGCAGAGGGGGAAGGAAACTGGAAAGGTGGCTCAGTGAACAAAGCGACTGCTGTGGGAGACTGAGGTGGGATCCACAGTGCGCCCAAAACAGAGTTCTGGGCCTGGAAGCATGTGACTCTTCCCCAAAACAGAGAGGAACAGCAGACAGGTGGGTCCCCAGAGCTTGTTAGTTATCTAGTCTAGCTGAACAGAAGGACGAGCTGCAAGCTCCGTGAGAGACCCCGTCACAGGGATGAAGGTGGAAAAATGGTTAAAGACACGCAAATATCAACCTCCAGTCTCCACCCACACCCAGGGTACCTACGCCTATGTATGCCGCAGAGGGTGAGACAGACACAGACTGAACATGGTCACCCAACTCTGATACCCAGAGCTGTCCCTCGGCCTCCACACACACTCTGTGCATGTGAACACCCACACACAAATCTATACATAAAGTTTTAAAATCAAGGAAAGGAAAGGGAAAATCCTAGACTGCAGAAAAGATGTGCAGACCATGTGTGTGATGGAAGTCTCACAATGTAAACATCTTTCCTTTAAAGGGGGGGGGGAGTGGACTTCTGAAAATAAACAACCTAGTCGTGATTAGACAATTCTTTGAGTTCTTCGATAGGATCTCACTGCAAAGCCTAATAGGCATTCAGGACACTCCCGAGCATGATAAAGGGGGGACTGCTGTCCTTTGCTGACTGGATGACACAGTACAATGACTTGAGCCTTTTGTAGTTTCTTATACAACTAAACACACACTTAGCCCTTGATCTCATTAATCCTGACTCAAGCAAACTGGAAATTTATGTTCATATAAAAATCTGAACATTGGTGCTGGGGAGATGATTCAAAGCATAAAGCATTTGGAGCAAGCATGAGGACCAGAGTTCAAATCCCCAGCAACCATAGAAAACCCAAGTGGGTGTGGTAGACAGACTGGAAGTAGAGACAGGGCATCTCTGGGGCAAGCTGACTAAATGGAGGACGCTAGTTGTTTCTTACAGGGGTACAGGTATTGTGAACCTGCTTTACATATGCGGTAGAACTGAAAAACAAATCAGAGAAAATCTCACATAGATAATAAGGTCATGTTTCTTACTATTCAAGAGAGAAACTACAGATAATCAAGAGAAGAATGCTGAGACCAGATCCTCTACTCAAATTGGATCTGATATAGCATAAACTAATATTTACATTACTGTATTTGCAGATCAATGTAGAAATAATACAGATTTGTATGTATACTGACACTGGCTAAATTACATACACAGTGATGGTTTGTTTATGTTGATTGGCAACTTGACAAGACCTAGAATTACCTAGGAGAGAAGCCTCTGGTCATGTCTGAGAGGAATTATCTAGACTAGGTTAGCCTCTGGCGTTTCTGTGAGGGATTAACTTGTTTGGGAATTGATGTAGGGAAATCCATTCTAAAGCCCTGCACCCGTCTAGGGCTTTGTCCTGGTCCGCCTAAAAAGAAAAAGGATACCTGAGCTCCCTGAGTGTGAACACAAGGAGACCAGCTAAAACCAAGCTTTCATCTCCCTGAGCTGCCCAAGTGTGAACAAATGCAACCAGCTGTTCAGGTTCCTGCTGTCATGATTTCTCTACCGTGAAGGATTGTTCACAAAACTGTGAGCCAAAATAAACCTATCCTTCCTTCATTCCTTCCTTCATTCTTTCCTTCCTCAGGTTACTTTTCTTGGGGCCTTTTATCATAGCAGAAGAGAAACAAGTGAGATACATACATCCCCTAACTCTGAGTGCTCAAAGGTGCTAGAATTGGTGACGTTCCAGGATCGATAGCACACCTCATGTCTATTTCTTTCTTTTTTTTTTTCTTTTTATTTTATTTTATTTTTTACAGGAATAATGTTTTTTTTTTATTTTTCTTTTTAGTTACAATTTGTTAACTCTGTGTCCCAGCTGTATCCCGCTCCCTCATTCCCTCCCCAACCCCACACTCCCTCCCTGGTCTCCTCCCTGCCCCTTTCCAAGTCCACTGATAGGGGAGGACCTCCTCCCCTTTCATTTGACCCTGTTTTATCAGGTATCTTCAAGGCTGGGTGCAAAGTCCTCCTCTGTGGCCTAACAGGACTGCTCCTCCCCTGGTGGGGAGGTCAAAGAGCCTGCCCTTGAGATTCTGTTAGAAATAGTCCTTGTTCCCCTTACTTTGGAAAACTGCTTGGTTACTGAGCTACCACGGGCCACATCCGAGCAGAAGTTCTAGGTTATATCCATAGATGGTCCTTGGTTGAGTGTCAGTCTCAGAAAAGACCCTGTGCCCGGATATATTTGGTACTTGTAGAGCTCCTTTCCATATCATACTAACTCCCCTTCTTTCATATGATTCCCTGCACTCTGCCATGGTTTGGTTATGAGTCTTAGTGTCTGCTTTGAAACACTGCTAGGTAGAGTCTTTCAGATGCCTTTTGCGGTAGTCTCCTGTCATACACTCAATGCACATCCCATTTGTCTTTCTAAATGAGGATTGATCATCTTCACCCATGTCCACTTACTTGATTATCTTCTTTAGGTGTGTAGATTTCATTATGTTTATCATATCTTGTAGGTCTATATAAGCGAGTATATACCAAGTTTGTCTTTCTCCTTCTGGGATACTTCACTCAGAATGATCTTTTCTAGATCCCACCATTTGCCAGCAAATTTCATGATTTCCTCCCTTAGAAGACCCAGAAATAAACCCACACACTTATGAATACTCGGTATTTGACAAAGAAGCCAAATCCATTCAATGAAAAAAAGACAGTATATTCAACAAATGGTGCTGGTCCAACTGGATGTCTACATGCAGAAAAATGAAAATAGATCCATATTTATCACCCTGCACAAAACTAAAGTCCAAGTGGATCAAGGACCTCAACATAAAACCAGATACTCTAAATCAGTTGGAAAAAAAAGTGGGGAACAGCCTAGAACTCATTGGCACAGGAGACAACTTCCTGAACAGAACACCAACAGCACAGGCTCTAAGAGCAACAATCAATAAATGGGACCTCATGAAACTGAAAAGCTTCTGTAAAGCAAAAGACACAGTCATCAAAACAAAACGACTGCCTACAGATTGGGAAAGAATCTTCACCAACCCTTTATCTGACAGAGGGCTAATATCCAGTATATATAAAGAACTAAAGAAGCAGAAAAGCAACAAACCAAGTAATCCCATTAAAAAATGGGGAACAGAGCTAAACAGAGAATTCTCGAAAGAGGAACATCAAATGGCAGAGAAACACTTAAAGAAATGCTCAACCTCATTAGCCATTAGGGAAATGCAAATCAAAACAACCCTGAGATTTCACCTTACACCCATCAGAATGGCCAAGATGAAAAACTCAAGTGACAACACATGCTGGAGAGGTTGTAGAGAAAAAGGAACCCTCCTCCATTGCTGGTGGGAATGTAAACTGGTACAACCACTTTGGAAGTCAATCTGGCACTTTCTCAGACAATTAGGAGTAGTGCTACCTCAAGACCCAGCTATACCACTCCTAGGTATATACCCAAAATTTGCTCAAGTACACAACAAGGACATTTGTTCAACCATGTTTGTAGCAGCTTTATTTGTAATAGCTAGAACTTGGAAACAACCCAGATGTCCATCAACAGAGGAATGGATACAGAAATTGTGGTATTTTTACACAGTGGAATACTACTCAGCAATCAAAAGGGAGGAAATCATGTCTATTTCTAAATGCTACTCTCCAGTGAAAGGAATCAAGAACGCTTAGAGAAATGGCTGATTTTGTGGACACAGCAGAGAAATTGCAAGACAGGCCTGGAGTAACTTAGAGTATCAAAAACTAAAAGTGTGCTAAAAAATAAATAAATAAATAAATAAAATAAAATAGAAGGTAAAATTAAAAGCTAGGAACATATCAAAAGGATCCTGCTGTCCACCCCAAAGAGCTTTTAATAGACTAGGGAAAAACTTAGTGAAATGTTTTCCTTAGCATGTGCAAACTCTAGTATTGAAAAAATAAATTTCTCAATGAATGTAATTGCTTAATATGAGCCATTAAAAAATAAGCGTTGGGTTGTTTCAAGAATAAAATAAGTATCCGTAAGTCTATATTGGCATAAACAAGTGATTAAGTAAATAAATGAATAGAGAAGTGAATAAATCTTCCTGGCAGATGGGATCTAACTCATAAACACAGAAGGGAGGATGAAAGTAGGAAAGTCATAGCCAGATACAGGGGTTTGAACCTGTAATTGCAGCTGTTCCCACAGCTGAGGCAAGAGTTGCATGAGTTTGAGATCAGGCTGGGCAAGTTTATGAGTTATTGTCTCAGAACGAAGCCCAATACAGTAAAGTACTCTTTCACCAAACTGTATCATGAACCACTGGTAAATTTTCTGCCTGCTTGAAGTGATGTCAAAAGTCCAGGCAGTCTTCAATCCCACAAAAGAAAATTCAGTTTTATGGAAGATGCTATATGATGCCATGGGGATTGGGGGAAGGGGACATCATGGGCTCATCTAGAAAGACCATGTGACAGTGAGAGGCAGATCTTCATGGAGCAGAATGTTTGAGAAAATGACAATTCTCCATTGCTTCCGGTGTGTACATCTATCCCATTGCAATGTGAGAAAAGGAGAATGAGGAAGACGTTGTACTGTTTTCTCATTCTTTGAACATGGAGTTCCTTGTAGATGGCGTTAATAAAATGCAGCAGAACTGAGAGCAGTGAGGCCCAGGCTGGGCTCCAGGAAGCCTTCTGAATTCTTCTGCTTTCTCCTTGGAATGCTGCTACCACATAACTTAGCACAGACTCCCCTCTGCAGGATACAGACCACAGGGAACTGAGGGAAGCCATCCTGAACCAGCCAGTTACTAGAGAGTACAGGCAGAAGTGAGCCTAGCCAAGAACAGCCAAGCCTGGCTCAGATCAGCAGAACTGTTCAGGAACCACAAATTCTGATACTAAAGAAATAGCTGTGGTTTACAGCTACTGCCTCTCAGGCTTTCTTGTTACTCAGCAACAGCTATCCACTAAAACTGGTAGGTCTTGGTTCTTTTGTCTTTTTCATGTTACATTTTCATATTTCAACTTAAAAATCACTTACTACAATGAAAAACAAAAAATTAGTTATAATTCACCCCTGACCTATCCTCACTTCTAATATATTTCTGAGGAGTCATGCTTGGTTAAATTCATAGTCAGTGTTTGTGAGGCTGGAGAGGTGACTCAAGAAGGTTAGAGTTCTTGCTGCTCTTCCAGAGGACACAAGTTCACTTTCCAGAGCCCACACCAGGTAGCTCACAACTGCCTGTAACTCCAGCTCCAGAGAATCCAATGTCCTATTCTGGCCTCCTCAGGCCCCTGCTGACATGCAGCACACACTACCATAGATGCATACACATAAATAAAAATACAAATAAGTCCTTTTTTTAAAAGTCAATGATTACACCCTTTGCTACATAAATGTCACTTATAAATGACTTAAGCAATTTATGGCTGTTTTTTTTTTAATTATTTACTTTTTTAAATTTGGATGCTAAGTAACATTTTTCCTTGTGGCATTTTCATATAGCCTTTATGTTGGGACCCCTATATTCCTTTCCCTCATCTTGCTGGTACCTTCCCTCAGCTTGTCCCCTTCCCCCTTCAGTATTTCCTTTCCTGTTTTCATGTCACATGTTAAGGGATATAGTGAAAAGGAGTTGGACTATGAAAGAGAGACCAAAGCTTCAAAAGTCACAGAGGCAGTTTCAAGACACAGATGGCAGTCTTCAACCAAGCTGTGCCCTGACAACGGGCAGCTCTTTAAAACAATGAGAGTTGTAGTTGAAACACCATTTGGGTGATGAACACACAAATAGAAATAACTGACATGAACTTCCCATTAACAGTGAAAGGGTCACTTCTTCTTTTTGATTAAACACACACCCACCCACGACACCACCTCCAACACCACCGTTCCTCTTCAGCCAGAATTCCGTAGATAAACCATTTCAAGCAAGAGGCTTGGACTTCCACGGCCCTGTGATTTTCTTTAGAGAGAAAGGTGTAAGGATCTTTGGTTCTATATGAGATTGAAGGCCGATTTACCTGACCCTTGATTCCATCCTCCTTCTCAGTAGCCATACATGCTCTGATCTACTCTTCTCTTTCTATTTCTTTTCTTTTTCCTCTATTTCCCTAAATGACTATCCTTACAAACCTAAAAACCATGCCAGTCCCTCTCCCTTCTTTATCACACCATATATTCCTTATTGTTGGGGTGTAAGGTTTCCAACCATACAGATCTTCTTTGCTTGGCACACTACACAGTGGCCTAAGCTTCAACAATAGCAAAGCCTGACCTTCTTCAGCAGGTCTCCACAGAGAGAGATACATTGCCAGGGAAGCTGGTTTGCTCTTTACATATTTCTTCTCTCTGGCTAGTCTGTCTAGGTACATTGAGTTTAAGGTTTTGTTTTGTTTAATTGTTATTTTATGTATATGAGTGTTTGTCTGGTTATATGTTTATGCACCGTATGTATGCTATGCCTTTAGTGGCCAGAAGAGGGAGTTATATCCCAGTAACCTAGAGTTTGAGTTACTTGTAAACCACCATGTGGGTGCTGGGAATTGAACCTGGGTCCTCTTCAAGATCAGCAAGCACTCTTAACCACTGAGAGCCTCCTGTCCATTGGGGTTTGAGTGGGTGGTGGGTAAAGAAGAGTACAGACTTAGAGTCAGTCCTGTATTTAACTTATGACCTTTCCACTGACTAATGATGGGATCTACCTCTCAAACCTTTAGTTTCTTCACCCTATGAAATTAATTAACAATCTTGAATCTAAGTGGTTAGTGTGAGTATTAGGGTTGTGTGCTCAATTGATTAGCATCAGTTTCATGTCAGAGTATGAAACATACTAAGGAAAAAAACAAAACAGAGCTTAAGATATAGGAAGCCTCCATAAACACTAGCTGCTTTTGTTGCTATTCACTAACCCCCACAGCCTCATTCTACTGCTCAGGCTAGCTGATACGTCCCCTTGTTGCCTAGTACCTGTCCATTTACAGGGACCTGTCCTTGATCTGTCCTCTAGACCTAGGTCTCTCAAACCTTGCTCCTAGCCCACTGAACAAAGGTCAGCCCACACCTTGGCCTTGCCTGGATGACCCAATCCTGTTTCTTAATGAAGCTATTTGTCCCTCAGAATGATTCAATAAATAGAGTAAGAGCACAGTGATGATTAAGAAAAATAAGGGAAATGTTCTACAGGACATGGCATGGTGACAGAAACATTCAAAACCATAAAAATGTGGCAATTCATTTTGCTTTTTTTTTTTTCATCTAGTTGTCTTATTTTGAAACTTTCCTGGAAGAGACTGAGTATTATTGGACATTATGATGAGGTAGACATTATTTTTCCCAGTCACATGAGGATCATGTACAACTGACAACCAGTGAGGAAATGATGTCATTCTTGGAGACAAAGAGAGGAAGTTGCTAAGAGAGCACAGGATGGGGGAGGGGCACTTCAAACACTCATCAGTGAATCATTATGCTTTGCCATGAACTGAGGTCTCTGGATAAACAATAAACAATTTTCCCTCACACTAATAGCTAGTTCCAGACTTCCAAACACTTGATCAGGTGGGTTATTGAAGCTACAAATTACAAAGAGATATGGGAAAGTGTACGCACATAAGAAATATCACAACAGATCATTTCCCAACGTTCTGTCCATAACTTGTAAGCCTCCTCTGTATTTGCCATTTCACTGATGACTAGAGTTTTGATCAGGGGCAAAGAAAATAAAATGTCATTGCATTGTGTTCGATCATCCCTACCCAGGGCAAGACCCAATCAGTCTCTGCACCAGGCCACACACAGGATAGTCACAACCTTGCTTGCCACCATCTGACTGCAACAACACCTGCCCTGTGTTGAGGATTACTCCAGGGAACCACCTACTAACATTGACTGTAGTGTGACAAGACAACATAGGAAATGCAACACACATGTCCACTCACCCCAGAGAGGGAGGTCATGAAAAGCCATAGTGCAGATATCACCCACCTCCAACTTGGTGAACCAACACGTTTTGTTGAGGTTAGTTACGGAAATATGGGTGAGGGGTTACTTACAGAAGGAGAAATGATTCAAAGACGTTGTGTTGCCAAAGCCCACCCCAGCGTAGGTGAGAGCTCAAATCTGGAACCTAGAGTAGTACACTGCACAGCATGCAGGCAGCTCAGCGGGTTGGAGAGTCCTTCCCAAGAGGTTCGGTCTCCTTTCCACGCATCCTTAAAGATTCAGTGAGCCCCCAAGTCACACTGCTGACCCGCGCTTCCAAGTTGGAGCCACCTGAACTCTCAGTGGGGAGCCTGTCTTTCTCTGCCCATGCCTAAAAAAGACCCTCTCCTACCCCTGCCAAATCCCTTCTCCTGTTATGACTGAGACAAAGAATGTCCTGCTACCACTTTGTTTCTATGTGATGCCCAGCTTGCGCTAGCTTCATTTCTAATGCTCTGACAAAATACCCTGACCAAAAGCAACTTAAAGAAAGAAGTGTTTACTTGGCTGACAATTCCAGATATGGTTCATAATAATGAGGAAATCCAGACAGGAGCTTGAGCAAGTAATCATATTATATCCTGTCAAGAGCAGAAACAAACACAACCATGGAGTCCACTTGCTTGTGTCCTAGCTTTGTCCTGTCTTGCACAGTTCACAGCCATGCCTAGGGAAGGTTTCTACCCACAGTGCCCTGGTCTTTGTACATCAGTTATCAATCATGACGATCCTTCACAGCCATTCCTATCAGCCAACCTGATGTAGACAATTCTCATCTCTTCCCAGGTGATTCAAGGTTGTGTCAAGTTGGCAGTCAAAACTGACAACACAGGACAGAACAAAAATACAGACTTATTTTGTGTTGCCTATGCAGTAGAAATCAATTTCTCATAGTTATGGAGGTTGGAAAGTCCAAAATTAAGGTGTCAGCAGTCATGATACAAGGCCATTTTCATGGGATGTTGGTAAATACCTCATGTGTCCTTGTCTTAGTAATTACATTCAGACAGACAGACAAGATATTTCTTATCTTAAGCTACCCATCCTATCCCATTAGAATACAATTTTTACAAAATAAGTTTATCTTAATTATGTTCTAAAAGCCAAATCTCCAAATACTGTTGCACTTGGAGTTTAAAACTTCAAACACATAAATTTGGCAGTAGTCAACTATGTCCATGAAAAAAAAAAAATGGAAAGGAAAGAGAAAGTGAGGGAGAGAACTTGTATTCATATCACATTTTGACTGAAAGGATGATTACTGTTTCCTTGCCTTCCAAGTAGAGGCAACAGTGCTTAGTGTAGGGCCTTAGTCACAAAGGCCCTCTGCAGACTACCTGCCTTTGCTGACCCTTACCTCTGATCCCTGTGTGGAACACACATGGCATCTGCTCTCCTCATACAGCATCATTCCAGTCAAAACATCACCATCTTCCCAGCCAGAGCCACACTGGGAAAGGTCCTCTTCTCACCACTGGGACCTTCTGGAGACTCCACTCACAATCCAAAGGCACACTTCTTGCTAGCTTCCTGACTCAACTGTTCGTTCATTCATTCATTCATTTGTTCTTCTGTTTGTTCATCCATGAACTGATGAGGCATTGCTGGAGACAGAGCTGAGCCTTGCTTCAGGGGTAAGTGACCCCTGTGCTCACATTCATGAGTGTGGGTTTTCTGATTCAAACTGTAACAACACAGCCACATGACAGCATCACAGCGAGAAACACCACTGCTTCCATGTAGGAGGACAGCAGGAGAGGGCTTCTCAGACCCCTGACAGGCCCCAAAAGTAAACATCTGGGAACTCACTTCTTGAGATATAAGTCACCCATAGAGTATGGATTCCTTCTTTGTATTTAAAGGAAGGAACTTTCCTTTCTTTCCAGTGACCTCTTGGCTCAGGACCTGAACCCCAATCACCATGAGGAGATCCAGGGGACCCCCCCTTCCTTCTGGCACATACTCTACCAGTGGAGCATCTGAATACATCAAACACCACCAAAGATCTGAATATCATCAAAGACAAGTGGTGGCATCTGAATACATCATGAACATGTCTATGTCCCTCTGGCTAGGTGGCTGCAGAAACTCAGTGCTGGTTGGGGTGCTTTTGTGGATTTTTCTGGTTCAGAAGGAGTGGGGGAGAGTACCATCCTCCGGGTCCTCCAGGACAGATAACATCTTGGAAACGAGATATTACCTATCTCATCATCAGCTATGACTCACTCACACACTCAGACAAAACACAGAGGCAAAGAAGAGAGAAGCGAGCCTGAAGATGAGGGAGGTGACTACTGCCTCCATTCTTACTATAAAATCCTGCAGAAGGAAAGGCACAGAATGTTGGAGGCGAGCAGCAAAGACTCAAGTCCTGTGTTGCCCTGGAGACTGCAGGTGAGCCACCTCCAAAATGTTTGATACCTTCCAGACATTTCATGGTTGAGGTCACCAAGGGAGCCAGTCAGGGTGCTAGTTGGAGAAGAATGGAAAAGCGGGGCGCTGTGGGATTGTTTAGCTGGGAAGATGCTTGACACCATCTTACCAACTGGGTCCTCGGCACCCACGTAAAAACTGTGTATTCAAAGGCACCTGTAATACCGGCTCCGGAGAAACCAGGACAGGAGGAACCTGGTGCTTGCCAGTCAGCTTGCCAAAGTGATGTGCACCAGTTCAGTAAGAGACTCTGCCTCAAAATAATAATAATAATAATAATAGAGTAAGAAATTCCCCTGGCTTCCACATATGTAAGAATACATGTATTCATATGTGTATGTATATATGTGTATATATACAAAAGGAAACATGTAAACACACATACACCGTACATATAACAAACAATAAAAACATAAAAGACCTCAGGTGGTTCTGTGGGCCTCAAACCACGGCATCTGGTAGGAGGAACAAAAGACACCCTAGAAAAGTCTCTTAGCATTTCGCTTAACTCCATCAAGAGGAGGAGGGAGAGGAGAGAGAGAGAGAGAGAGGAATAAGAAGGAAAAAAATAAGTCAAGACTTCATCCAAAAACACAAGTTGTGGAATGAAAGAGCTAGCCACTCAATAATTTGAGGAAATGTCAGAGGAGATCTAGACAGCACGGATCAGCAGAAAAGAATGGGGGAAGTTCTGGCGCACTGGCTTCATTGATACCCCATTTATCAGCAATTACTGGCTCCATTAAAGGCTGAGTTTACGGCAGACAGAGAAGCAAAACCTAAAATATGTCCCAGCAGATGGACGGAGAGTGTCGGTGATGCTGTATTTCAAAGGCTTGTGCAACGCCCTTATCATTGAATGTGGAGTCAGAAAGGCAGCTAAGCAACAGGGGCCCGAGAGCCAGCAAATGATTTACTTGACCCTGGATGGGCAAAACTGACAGCGGGAACCTCATTAATTCCTCGGGTCATTCTGGAAGACATTAATTTGGTTTGGACTCACGACGAGGGGAGATTTTCCAGACGTACACCAGGAATTATGAAATCTCCACGGCCGGAGAAAGTATGTCCAAATCACTTTTCACATAAATCACACTGACTTCCTGAAGAAGGATAATACGCTTAATCAAGGGAGTTATGGAACTCCTTGTGCTTATTAGACAGAAAATATAACAGTATTTTATTTGGTTATCAGTTCTGGGAGAGAGGGGGTTGTCTTATTTCTCCCCCTCTTTTCACTCTTCTCTTGCCAGCACGGCAAAGCTCTTTTTTTAAAAGCTGGAAGAATCTAGATGGGCAGCCCCAGCTCTTCCCTCTTTGTTTCTGTTTTCGAATGGGCACATAAATGGGGTGGGCGTCTCTTGTGAGCCTGAACCAAGATGCCAGCACTCATATCCCCTGCTTGCCTGGAGCGTCCGCAGTACTAAACAAACACATCCCCATAAATAACACGCACAGTGACTGGCGGTTTAAGTCTGTGTATGTGGTGGGCCCAAATGAAGAAGTCTGCGATGGAGGCAACTTGAGCTGAGTTACTAAGTGTATAATCTTCACCAGAAAAAAAAAAAAAAAAAAAAAAAATCTCTGTTCCCTTTCCAAGTCTGTGTGAGTCTTCACAAAAGCATACATAAGGAGGGCCAGGGTTCTTTGGTCCTCCAAAGAAGTCACTTCTAATCCAGTATAATTTAATGACCAAAGCTATGCAGCTTTACAGGGATCTGGCTTCTCGGTTTCATTGTTAGCTAGGGAGAAAGTAGGTGTGGGATAGTTTAGAGGGGATGGAGTGATTAAATCCAGAATGAAGCACTCATTCTAGTTGTTTACAGCGCTGAGTCACCTTTTGGTAAGAATGCTGACAGAGTGGTTAAACTCTTCAAAATGACCTGGAGAGAGAGAGAGGGATGGAGTGCTTGGCCATGGGCGTTTACCTGGGTGTCTGATGTGTACACCCCAAGCCCCTCTCTGATGGTATCTTTTCTTGTAAAAGATACATTCATCAAGTTTAGAGCAAGGTTATCTCTGGCTGAGGAGAACATGCATTAGTGTGTTTTACTCATTCAACACTGCACACTCCCTATCAACAACCGTCTGCTTAAAGGGAACTGGGGGACAGGAATTAATCACAGGAAGAGACAACTTAAGGGAGTTGGGCTATAAAATGGAATTCATTAGTAAGCCATAAAGCATTACAGCCTTCCCTGGCCTCTGCTTTCTCACCCCGAGGCTGCTAAGGCTGGTCATCTCATGGCTTCAAGTCACCCCTCATGACCTCTGTGAATCCCGAGATCTGTGGCACTGCATGCAAGGGGCTGATTGTGAAATCACAACCTCTGGACAAAGGGCTACTGAAGCCCAGAAGAGCCTAAAGTGGTTTCCCTCAAGGCCAATGTCTTCTCCTTTGGACCTACGTACATTTGCTTGGACCTACGTACATCTTCTCTCCGGGACTGTGACATCCAAAACAGGAAAATGTCCTACTTCAAACCACAAGTTCCAGGGTTTTATAGTCTTGGGTTCCCTAGCTCTGGCACATCTCAGCTAGGTGACCTTGACTGACACATAACTTCTCTAAGCCTGAGGTTTCTCAATGGTAAAACAAAGATAGCGGGGTGCCCCTGCAGAGGGGGAGAGCAGGAATGAAGGGAGCTAGCATTGCTGTTATGCCCTCCTTCTGAAAAAGTGATCCTAAGCAATCCAGTTGTAAAAACGGTCGTTCTAAATAGTAAAAATAATTTACTGCAAATGTCTTGCTATTTCAGGATGCTAGGAAACATATCTGAGCCTTGGCGTGCCACTCCCCTACACCTCACCAATACGTACACTCACCAGAACACAATGCATTTTAGGTTCGGCAACGGTGATGTGCTTTGAGAGATGTACAAATTAAAGGATGTCAGAAGAGACTGGAGATGGAACTCCGTGAGAAAACACTTACCTATCACGTGAAAGACTGGACTTTAGTGCTGACTAAAAGATGGGAAGAAGACCCTCACAATGTCCATCTCCTAATTTCCTAGTCGGAGGACATTCACTTCCTTTCAGAGAACAGGGAAGCCCTGTAGATTTTCATGAGTCATAATTTCCTCTTTAAATGGCCTAGAATTAAGCCGAAGATATGGATCCATGGCAGAGGACTCACCTAGTGTGTATAAGGTCTAGATTCAAGCTGCTATGCTGGAGGAAATCCTGAAAACATGTGTGAAATGGCTTTGGGCTTGTAGTGGGTCAGCAGTCAGGTTTTACTCGCTCTTTGCCAGAGTCTCTGTGTAAACCAAATTATGAGAGTGCTCCCCAACTGCCACTTTTAAAAGCAGTCTCAGACATTCAGATTTAAAACTGAGTAAATAAACAGTGTGGACGAGTTAAAATCAAGAGCCTGAGTGTAGAAGAATCCAGGGGTACTTTCTCCATTGAGGCCATCGTTAAAGTTGTGTGTGTGTGTGTGTGTGTGTGTGTGTGTGTGTGTTCTTTCTAAGTTAAAAAGCCCTCTAGCTGCTAAGCATAGTGGCACACACTTTTAATCTCAGCACTTGGGAAGGCAGGGGCAAGCGGATTTCTGTGAGTTTGATGCTGGCCTGGTCTATATAGTGAGTTCCAGGACAGCCAGGGCTACATAGTGAAACCCTGTCATGAAAAAGAAAAAAAAAAAAGTCCTCTACTTGACCTCCACATAAACATAAGCCTAGTCTACTCTCAGCATTTCTGTGTATAGCTGAATCCCATGCTATTTCTGATTTCCCCTTCATTGGTAAAATAATCTGATTTATAGACAAGATTAAATCAGTCTACTTGTGCAAAGCAATTTTCTCTCAAATAGCCATGTGGTTGGTGGGAGAGGCATTTGAGGATTTGTTCCTGATCCATGAGGGGCTGCCACCTGCCGAGGGTATCTGAACATGCAAAGAGAATTGTACATTATGAAACCAGATAGCACGCTAATTATTTTCTTCAAATAGCAGTGTCAACCCGTTGCTTACAAACACCCAAGATTTTTGGTTTAACTTACCTTTCTTTATTAACATAATATTTTTCAAATTTTCTGAGTTCAGTTAACTTCATTGTAAAACTACCGAATCAGCTTAATTCATCTTTCCTGCTTCCTAATCTACAAACAAGAATATGAGCATCATTTAATAATACTTTGCTCCATGGTACCCAGGCTGGGAGATTCAAGGCTGAGTAACTGATAAACTTTCACAGGAACAAATCAGAAGTGCCCAGTGATTTAACCCTTAAAAATAAACTACAAAAATATTTTTTTGATTCTTCTATTAAATCACTACAGTGCATCTATTTTTCTGATTATGAAAGCTATGCTTAAAATAAAAATTACATTAAGAAAAAGTCAGAGTATAAAAGGGATAATAACTATTAAAACAAAATAACACAGGTTGCCAAAGATGAAGAGAAATTAGAGCCAGTAAGCACCATGTCAGTACCGCAGCAGAGCTGTACAATGATGTAGAAACTTTGAAAAATCTAAACACCGCACGGTCCAGCAATCCATGCCTGACTATATGTCCCAAAGAACTGGGTTCATAGCAGCTTTATTCACAAAGGTCAAGTAATTCCAGTTCCTGTCAACAGACTAGCGCTGCGATGCTCCACAGGTCATACATGTTCATGCTACACGGGTCACACATGCACATGAGTGTGTTGTTTTTCTTTTTGCCGTGACAGAATATGTAATAAAAAGCACCCTAAGGAAAGAAGGGCTTATTTTGGCCCATCACAAGGAAGGCATGGCGGCAGGAACTTAAGGCAGCTGGTCTTGTTGCATCAACAGTCAGGAGGAGTAGAGCAGTGAATGTGGGTGCTTTTTCTATGGTCTTGAATCCAGCTCGTGGAATGGTACCCACACGTGTAAGATGTGCCTTCCCAACCCACTTAAATCCACCTAGAAACTCCGTCACGGAAATGGCCAGAGGTTTGTCTCCTATATGATCTCCGTGAAGCTGACAAGACTGACCATCCACACATAGGATGCAACAGGACTGAGCCTTAAAAAGGAAGGTGATGCTGACCTCAAAACAAGAATGAAGCCCAGGCTTGAGCACATGCTGTGTTACTACCCAGTGATGGAAAAGCTAGTACAGCATGGGCTCCTTTGCCTGGGGCATCTACAGAAGTCAAAGTCCTGGAGAGGGCAGGAGCAGGGCCACTACCAGGGCAACAGAGGAAGGACAGGCTCAGGGTGCACCCCAGGTGACTTAGAACTTGTATTCTCAGACTCCCAGTTGTGGTGATTACAGGTGTAATTCCAAGTCCAGCTAGGAAGTGTGTGTGTGTGTGTGTGTGTGTGTGTGTGTGTGTGTGTGTGTGTGTGTGTGTGAGTGTGGGTATGTGTGTGTGTGTGTGTGTGTGTGTGTGTGTGTGTGTGAGAGAGAGAGAGAGAGAGAGAGAGAGAGAGAGAGAGAATTTATCTTCAAATAGACTTAGCTAGTGCTCTCTCATGGAGTACATGCCCATCCCACTTGTCACATTTTATTTTGAGGCAGCACCTCATTAAGTTGTCTGAGCTGGCCGTGAACATGTCTGTGGCTCCCAGGCAAGCCTAGAACCTCTAATCCTCCTGCCTGAGTCTTCTGGGTGGCCAGGATTACAGGCCTCTCAGCAGGCCTGCCTGAAAATTATCTTTAAAAGGGTGTGAAGTTTCCAGTTTGCAAGATGAAAGCGTTCTAAAGACGTAATGCCCGACGGTACAAGTGTGCTTGCCACTTCCAAACCGTCCGTTACAAACAGCTAAGGTGGGAACTTCCACGTTAAATATTTGTAACACAATTAAAAAGAAGGAAAAGGCACCTATAATTTATTCCTTAAGCATATAAATCTGTTGGCATTGTTGGTATTTCAGTTAAAGTTTTGCTTTTCTCAGTCACATCATTAACATATTCTCATGATTATTACATATTCCCCTATAGTCATATGTTAGCGGCTGCATAGTGCTCTTTTGCTGACATGGTCCCATCTTTTTGGACAGTCAGTTATTGCTGGCATTTCTGTAAGTAGGCCATAATAAACTCCACTTTCGTATTATTTTTAAATCTTATGTTGTATTTTTATTTTGTGTCTATGTTCTTTAAGCATGTCTTTAGCAACTGCAGTGTGAGTGGTATTTCAGACATTGGAGGGTATAGCTCAAGACAGATCATTTGCCTGGTTTACTCCCCAGCACCATGAAGGAGAAGGAGGAGAACAAGGATAGAGAAGGAGGGAGGAGGAGAGTGATGGAGGAAGAGGCAAGAGAAAGAGAAGGAGGCGGAGCAGTAGGAACAAAAGAAAGAAGAGAATCCTGAAGAAGAAGACAAGGAAGAAGAGGACAGACCTCTTCCTTGGAGATGGGAGATCAACAGAGTTACTCTTTAAAGGAAAACAGCAGTGAATTTCGCATGAGGCTCACTGGTGATCCCAGGGTCCCCTTCTGTCCTATTTGCTTCCTGTTGCTATGATAAAGAGAGTGACCTAAACCAACTTGGGAAGGTGCTGGGGGTGTGGGTTGCCTCATCTTACAGCTCACAGCTCACCATGAAGGAGCTCAGGGCAGGAACTCAAGGAAGGAGCATGGGGCAGGATCTGATGGGGTGACGCTCACTAACTTGCTCCCCGTGGCATGCTCAGTTCTAGTATACCATCCAGGACCACCTGCCCACAGCAGGCTAGGCCCTCCCACATCAATTATCAATCATGAAAATGCCCCAATAAGCTTGCCTAGAGGCCAATCTGATGGGGACATTTTCTCAATTAAGGTTTCCTCTTCCTAGATTACCCTAGCCTGTGTCAAGTGGACAAGAAACTTTAGCCAGAATATCTTCCTAGAACACATCTATAGGGAGAACAGAAACAAACAGGCAAAGCTGCCATGGTCAGCAAGGAGAGTCGGGTCCTTCCTGCACCCAGGCTCCAACGCTGGACTATCTGAGGCCAAAGGGCATCTTCCAGCCCTTCTGTGCAAAACAGATTTCTCACTTAAGAGCCATTTCTGTTCATCAACCAGAAACATAGCTTTGGAGTTAGTATCTTCACCTATGAGTTATCAAGGAGAAAACTGAGGTCTGGAAAGGTTAAATAGCTTGTCAGAGTCCCATAGCAGAGTGTTGGAGGACAGACTGTAAGCCAGGCTTCCTGTCCCAACACCACATTTTCGCTACTGTTGTTGAATATGAAAAACCCCATAGATGCATGTATTTGAACACTCCTTCCAGAACACTGTAAAACCTTTAGAAGGTGGAGCCTGGCTGGAAGAGTAAGGCCCTACTTCCAGTCTACTCTTTACTTCCTGACTGTAGATACAATGTGACTGGCTGTCTCCCACTCCTGCCACTATCCCTTCCCGAACCACAATGGAAATAAACCCTCACCCCTTAACTTGCTTTTTCTCAGGAAATCAGCCACAACAGTGGGGGAAATAAGAGAAGCAGTCACGTTCTGTTAAGATTTGTTTTAAGTATGTGTGTATGTGTGCGTGAACAAAGATACCTGAGGAGGCCACAAGCATAGGATACCCTGGAGCTGGAATTACAGGTGCCTGTGAATTGCCTGACATGGCTGCTAAGAACACACTCAGTTCTTCTGCAAGAGCAGTATGTGCTCGGAACAGCTGGTCACCTCTCCAGCCCAGCTGCGTTGTTTGATGGTAGATCTGCAGGCACAAGGGAACATCTACATCTCTAACCACCAAACTCCTTCTATGCGCTACTATACTCACCTGAGGAAAACACATGGCTGGCTTCAGAGGCAGCCTTCCCTCGGCCTGCTCCACTCCTCACTGCTCTCAGCTAACCAGACCAATTAACAAGAGCATTTCTGAATGGAGTTAAAGAACAGTGATTTAGAATGCTCTATGTAGGGGAGGCCAAACCTGCAGCCTTTTTGATGTGGTGGCTGAGTGTGTTTATTAGGAAAACGGGAAGAAAAAGACAGTCTGACCACTGAAGGTACTCTGCACTGAGTCCCTAAGGACCGGACTGGCTTTCCAGGTCGTTCTTTGCAGGTATCTCTGGGAGCCTTTCCTCCACTCTCACCCCAAAAGAGATGTTTTTATAACAAGAGTCCTGATACAGTGCTCTGTAGGGATGAGTTAACTTTTATCATCATCCTTTTTTCTTTAACAGTAACTAGGCCAGAGTGGATTAGGGGCATTTTGCATGAGTCAAGTCTGTAGGGAATGGCTCCTGTTCTGGGGACCCTGGCAGCTTTTACTGGGCTTTTCAGCCATGTTGTCCACAGGAGCTGAGAGAACTGTCTAGTCTGGCAATTACAGATGTGTAGGCTTCTTTTATTTCAGTCTGTTCAGATCAAAGACCTGCCCAATGCTGGCTCTGAGCTGACTCTTCCTCTGGCTGTTGCCATGTGGTTGCTTACTACAGGCAGGCTCGCCACTCACAGCAGCCCTCCTTGATGACTGCACATTCTACATGGTTTCTATTTTCAATTTTATTTCGAATTTGTTTTGGCGGTGCTGGAGATAGGACCCAGAGCCTTCTGCATGCCAGGCATGTTTTCTATCACTGTGCTACCACCCTGCCACTCACCCCCAGCCCTCTCTGTGGTGCCTCTCAAATCACCTAGCGCTGATGCAATATTAGGTAGCTTTTGTTTTCATGAAAGCAGGAGCAGCGTGCAATCTGTTAATGTTTTAATTATTCTAACTGTATGGAACAACTCTGCGTTCCTACCCTGTAGACCTCATCCCAGTTTTTGGCAAATGTTCCCTGTATTCTCTCGTTTTATTGGCCCTTCATGTAGCGGCACAGCTACTCCGGACACACACAGCTCCTTCCCCACAGTCTCTCTTTGTAGCTCTCCAGTGTGAAGTTTGAAGTGAATTCTCTGAGTTTTTAAATATAGGTCTTTGTAATTCCGACTAGTACTCTGTCTCCCTGGAGGGCTGCCTTTCAGGGTCTCCCGGCCCTACTGAACCAAAAGCATTAAAGTTACAATTCACTTGGCCCACTAAATTCCCAGCTCTACAATGCAGCTTCCCTGTGAGAAAGGAAACTAGGTCTGCAGCAGAGACCCAGTACTTTGTATCACAGAAAAACAAGCAGTAAATAAAAAAGAGGAAGACACGCTGCAGGAGGAGAAACGGTGTTTACAGAGTCCAGAAAGGGTAGCCTTTGAACTGAAGAAAAGATAATCAATGCATCAAAGCACAAAGGGCTGAAGCAGGACTCCCTCAACAGCCATTGCGGTGGCTTAATCCTGGATCTCACCAGGTTGTACTCCTCACTCTTGGTAAATTACCCAGTGTTGCTTGTCTTTATTATGAATAGGCACTGAAATTAGACACCTAAGGAATGATAAGCCCTGGGGATTATCATAATATTAGCTAGTTCTAGGAGGAAAGAAATGCATGCAGAGATAGTGAGTATGTCACTATTTTATTTTTTATTAGTTTTATTACATATTTATTTATTTTCTGTGTGTGTGTGTGTGTGTGTGTGTGTGTGTGTGTGTGTGTGTATCTGTTGGGGGAAGAGGGCATGACATGTAATGACATATTTTGGAGGCCAGAGAACAACTTGCAATAGTCCCATTTCTTCTATGCTGTGGGTTCCAGGGTTTGAACTCAGGTCATCAGCACCTTTACCTGCTGAGCCATCTCCATGGCCATCCTTATCCTTTTTTGAATATTCAAAAGTAGTTGCAAAAACTTCTAAATAAAAAAAAAAAGAGAGAGAAAATTTGAAAAACTAGAAAAAGAATGATTGCCAAAGCTGGACTCTTACATTCTCCAGCCAGGAGCAGCAAAGTCAGCTCCATGCTTCACACCCAGGCCATCACAGCAAGGCCACACTCAGAGCTCCGCCCCTCTCCCCTGAGGCTCTGAAAATATTTTTAACAAAGGGCCCATTCCATTTTCATCCTCCTTCAATGAAGTCTGAAAGTCCCTGGAGTCTGTGGGCCACATACATCCCAGCACAGCTATGAAGGTCACCATATTCATAGATGCAAATATCATGTCACAGTGTCCAAAGTTTGTGCATCCCTTTCTAGCTGGTCTCAAGCAGCACTTTGTCAAGAGAAGGACCTTCCTATTAGACATAGGACATAAAAGAACTCAAACAAAGCAATCAGAGAGACAATCTTGTCACCTTGGAGACTGTAGCTTTCATTTCCTTGGCTGTGTACTGTGTACAAACATTCTACACACACACACACACACACACACACACACACACACACTGTGGAGAGTCATGGGATGCAGCTACAGACAAAGCCAGCTTGAGCGACAGTCCCAGAGGCTGCAGGTAACCTGGAAGCCTCCCACACCTGGATGCAAATGGCCTTTTGCTAAAGCAGCACACCTGTGGCTAACTCTGCGGCCAAGCTTGAGGGGCTGAGTTGGATCACTAGGACTCACACTGTGGTGTGGAGAGCTGCTTCTTAAGCGGCTTTATTATGTTTTCACCTGGGGAAGTAGTCTTCGAAAAAAAAGTCAGGCAGTTCCACACCTTTTTCTTTTTGTATTGATGTGACTTGCCTGCTTTGCCTATAAATAATGAGCCCTGGAATAAACCCTTGCTTCAGTCAGACCGACAGCCCTCTCAAGCCGATCCCATGTGGAGTGTGATTTGTCCTCATGCCCCACTCAGGTACTGTTCGACTCTGCCAGCGGGCCCCGGCAACACGCTGCACATTTCATTCTCATGCCTTGTTCAACTTCCAACATCTTGTCAAAATCAAAGGTAACCAAGACACAGAGTGGGGATAGGATGGTCAAGGCTTAGCAGCAGTTCTCAAGATTGGTGAGAGGAAGTGGTCTCTGCCCCTGTTCCAATCTCAGAACAAAAAAAAAAAAAAAAAAAAGAGGGAAGTGGCTTCCACTTTATCACTACTTCTCACCAGAAGTCTCTAAGTTTGGAATTTTGCTCATGATTTAATCCACCAATTAAGGACACTAGGACACTTCCCACTGGCTATCATGGCACTTGCTTCCATCCAGAAGCAGATTATGAACACCAACCAGGTAGGTGCGAGCCTGACAGTTGCAACAGTGAACAGTAGGAGGATCGGCATCTCCCGCCTGCAAATATTCTGTGCACTGGAAAGAGTGCCAAGCAACAACAGTGTGGGGTGGGATTGGCCCTTCTGCAGCTGGGCACTGAGCGCTGCAGAGGAGGGGTGCTTGTGCCCACCCGGGGAGAGATGAGCATTAGGGAAGATGCTGGGAAAACAGTGGAGAAAATTCTTCCAGGCTTCAGGGAAACAGCACACGGGCAGAAACACTTGAGAAGGCTCTGTATGCTTTTGTACGGGGATGTTTTATTCAGTTATTCTGTTTTTACAAAACATCCACAGGCACACACACATTCTAACAACTCTCTCACATACCCTCTCATGTCCCTCCCATTCCTATCAATACCACCCCCATCCCTACTAGTCCCTATCCCACGTTAATTAATGTTGGTTTTGTTTATTTATACCCCTTTAGGTTAACCAGGCCTTTGCATAGGAAGTATCCATTAGAAGAGCCTCATAGGCTCATCAATGGGTACACAACTGAAAATCATGATTTTCCTGCTGCTTAAGACTATCAAAGGGTTCCGCTGTGACAGCCCAGGCCTCTGAGTCCCTGTTCCATGCATGCCTGATGTTTCTGAGGATGGGGTCTCTCATTGACCTGGAGATCATGGAGTAACTCTGCTGCTGCCAGCAAGCTTCAGAGGCCACTTGTCTCTGCCTCCCAAGCACTGGGAGTCTGAGAGTGCACCACCACCACAGCTACATTATTTTTCATGGTTTCTAGGATCAAACTCGGGACCTCACATTTGCAAGGCAAACACTTTTCCTACAGAGCCATCACCCCCCTCCACAGGGACATTCTTAAAAGAAAATTCAAGGGAGACGACTGCAGACATTGGAATAGACTGGATCATGAAGACCCCACCCTCACACTGGGATTATCATTTAATGATGTATGGATTCTGGGAACACTACATCCACACAGAGTGTTTCCATTCAAACATGTTTCCAACTTTAGTTTTAATTAGTTCAC
The DNA here is from genome assembly GCF_907164565.1 of Psammomys obesus. Taxonomy (NCBI): domain Eukaryota; kingdom Metazoa; phylum Chordata; class Mammalia; order Rodentia; family Muridae; genus Psammomys; species Psammomys obesus. The sequence continues at coordinate 9,612,469 of NW_026590859.1, read as the reverse complement.
AAAGTATCAGGCTTCCTTATGACTTTTTCAGACAACCATAGTTTCACTTGTCCCAACCATCTCCCTGCTCCCCATTCTACTTTATATACAGATTCCAAAGTATGAGATTGAGGTATGATTTGCTTCTTGTCATTCCATATTCCTCACATCTCTAAACTCCCAAGATGTTCAGTGAATCTTCAGCTTCAATATCATCTTTTTTCTCAGGAGTTACCCCTAGAGAATCCAACTATACACTGCCTGAGCTCCTAGGCTTTCCTTTGAGATCTTGGTGGATGCCTCCTTCATCCTACAATTTTTATAATTATGTGACTATAACACCAACATCACATGAATGTTATCAATCTCTTCTGCCAACTGTAGTAGTACCTGGACCTCCTTGGACTATCCTCACAGTGGCCCCACAAGTGCCTGGGCAGCTGACCTTAGATAAACATTTCTCTAGGTAGCCCTTGGAACTAGAGGAGTAACAGGGCAAGACAGTACATAGGTGCCTCCATCTTGTATTCTTGCTGAAGCCATTTTAGGTTGACTAAAATTTGATCTTTTTGATGGGAAGCCTCATGAGCAATTACCCAGCTCTATTCTAGGAACCAAGGGCAAGATGCCTCAGCCAACTTATCTTAGTTTTCTGTTAAACTGCCTGCTTGCACAAAATGTTCCCTTGTAGCTGCCAAGCAAGATACCAGGATGTGGTTTTGCCTTCAAAGACACCTTATTCTAAACACTTGGTGGTATAGTTGGTTCCCAAATACCTGAGTGTAGTTCCAGCCAGCTTAAATAGTGCCTCTCATGGTTGGCTATGAACCATGTCTGAACAGTGATCTCTGGTGGGCTTGCCATAACAGGAGTCTGTGGTAGGGTGTTCTTAAGTCAAGTTGTTCCAATAAATTTATTTTCATACCCTTGAGTCTGTAATGGATCAAGTCTAATTCTTAAGATGCCCTCAAGATATTTTTCCTGGTGTCCCAAAGCAATATATCTGCCTTTTCTTAATGGCACAAATATTTCAAGAAACTGTGCTAACTTCCTTAGCCCTAACTTTATATGTAATTTTTGGACAATTTGTAAATTCTTTAAACCTCTCCGTGATGTTTTTTTTTCTCCCAAAAATCTCACCATAAATCTGGATAAGATGAATCAATAATAACCATACCACAGCCCAAATGCTGAACTTAAAATTTTGTATACCAGATTAATTAATTAGTCCATCACCTTTAAACACAGCTTCACACAAAATCTGAAGATACCAGCAAAATGAAAACAAGCTCTTTGCCACAAAATTATATGAATGGCTTTCAGTTTGCAAATGGCAGATGAATCTCATCCAGTTTGTAAAAATAATTAAAAAAAAATAGATTTCTCATTGTCATCTGAAAGTTTAGGAGCAGAGTCTTTGCTGTCCATAGTCTTGTCTGCATTCTGAGAACCCACTAAGAGCATATAGCATTCTAGGGTCTCTCTAGCCCTCTAGGGTCTCCAGACTTTTCCTGCTTGCTTTTAAACAAGTCAGTCCCAAAGAAACAAATGGTCAGGTTCAGTCATAGAAACATCCCACTCCTCTGTTACCAATTTTCTATTAACTATTGTTAATCAGTTTTCTGTTGCTTTAACAAAATACATGACAGATCAACTTAAAAGAATGACTTATTTTGACTGACAATAGCAGAGGCTTCCATCAATGGCCCTTTGGGGCCATTATTTCTGAGATTTCTGAACTGTAGTGAGACAGACCATCATGGTGCAGAAGCAGAGGGAGGAACAGGGTCAGGTACCTCATGGGAAAGGGGGACAGGGAAGAGACATGATTCCACTGATCTACTTCCCCCAGCTAAGTCGCCTCTCATTCCCAGACTCTCCCAAAATAGTGTCACCAGCCGGAACTGAGCATTTGGAAGGGACACATCCTACATTAATATAAACCATCATGAAGTCTAGCCTGACCGCAGGGGCTCTTTAGAGGGGACGCTTTCTCTGGCTAGAGGATGTTGAAACACACTCCAGCAACCCTGAGACAAAAGCCAATGGGCCTTGTGTGAACCACTGAGGGAATGAGCACCCTCTGTGAGAGAACAGCAGCCGTCAGCCAACAGCTAGCAGGAAAACAAGGCCTTCCTCTCCACACCTACCACAAACTCAATTCTACCAACAATCTGAATGTGCTTGGAATTAGATCCTTCCCCCAGGGCTTTCAGAAGGGAAGGCAGGCCAGATCATTTGCTGGTTTAAGCCTTGTGAGTCTTTGAAGAGAGAGGTAAGTTACTCTGTCTCTAATCTCTGACTAACAGAAATATAAGTTAATAAAAGGCGGTGGTGGCAGTGGCGCACATCTTTAATCCTAGCACTTAGGAGGCAGAAGCAGGGGGATCTCTAAGTTCGAGGCCAGCCTAGCCCAGAGAGTGAGTTTCAGGACAGCCAAGGCTACACAGAAAAAGATAATAATAATAAAATAAATTAAAATAAAAGGACATTGTTTTAGACTACTAAATCCTGAGTCATTTGTTACACAGAAATACGAAACTAGTGTACTAGTTATGCCATGTTTCTTCACTTAATATCGTGTTTATAATATAAATACCTGGATATTATTCACAGGGAACCTATTTAGTACATCGTGCTCATATTTCCATTCATGAACAATATTGTCTTAATGCATCTACAGGGGAACTGTTTTATCTCTGTGATATTCACAACGGCTGCTGTGAAAGAGACAAAATTGGGAGACCTCTTCTCTCCCAAACTAAAATCCCTCTAACACCTGCCCTATGTACCTACAGCGTAGGATGTGTTCACACGTCTGTGGCCACCCCATGCCTTATAGATTTCTCCTCTTCCAACTGTTCATAGGCGGAGAAGGCAACTGCCTACAGGGATGATTTCAGATGCATCGGAAGTGTCAAACATGACTGTCTCCAAGCCCACCCCCTCACCCTCCTTCTCTGCCTCTGGCCTCCTTCCTCTGGTTGGTTTCAGCATCAGTCCAATCTTCCAGAATTTTGTATAGCACCATCTATGTCTCCAGAAGGTAACAGTATCTTTTATTATTGTTGTTTGCTTGCTTAGAGCTGTTTTTGGTGGTAGGGGCAAGCTTGAGACAAGGGCTCGCTATGTAATTCAGGCTGGACTTGAACTCATGACCCTCTGGCCTCAGCATCCTGAGAACTAGAATTACAATGGTGTGTCACTATGCCCAGTCTTTCATATATACATATTATTTTTATATATATATAACCTGAGTCTGTACCTCCTCCCCATGACAACCTGCATCATCCATGATAATCTCAAGTGTGGATGTTCCTGCGGAGACGAGGGTACAGCGTTTTCCTCATGCTTGCCACTGACTGATGGGCTAGCTTCCAGATCTTACTTCCTCAGTGGCTGTCTCTCTTTGGTGGTTAACCTCTGTGTGAGAACACTGTCTGTTCCAAAACTTCCCTAACCAACTTAGTAATACATGAATTTATTTCCTCTTTAGAAATACCTTCTGCGGCATTTACAGTATTATTTGAGGGGCTGAAGAGATGGTGCCATGATTAAAAGCACATAACATTCTTGCAGAGGACCCACATTTGGCTCCCAGCACCAAGATCAGGCAGCTCGCACCAATTATGACTCCAAGTGAGAAAGTAGGGAGAAAGATGCCTCTGACCTCTGGTGGCTCCTACACTCACACACGAATATTTCCTCACTGGAACACATGCATATACACAGTTAAAAATAAAAATCTTTAAATTTTTATTTGAGCATACTCATCTAATTTTCTTTCAAGAGAGGGTGTCTCTGTGTAGCCTTGGCTGTCCTGAACTCACTTTGTAGACCAGACTGGCCTAGAACCCAGATATCTACCTGCCTCAGCCTCCCCGAGTGCTGGGATTATAGGTGTGCACCACCATGACTGGCTTACTCGTCTAATTTTTAAGAGACAGTTTAAAAGAAGAAGAAAAAAACAATCTTGGTTATTAAAAAAGGAGAGGCCAAAATATCCCCATGTCTGCTCTATAGCCTTGGACAAGATCAGCCCCTGCACACACATGGTCCTCCCAACCTGGGGTTTCTTGATTCCCAAAATTTCCCTCCTGCCTCATAACCTCTTAAACTGGATTCCTCTCATTTGTCCATAAGGATTCTCAGTACATTTGAAAACTAGAGAGCACAGTTCCTCTGTCTTTTTTAGATCTATTTATTTTTATTTTACATGTAAGAGTGTTTTGCCTGTGTGCATGTATATGTTCTATAACGTGTATTCCTGGTGCCCATGGGGGTCAGAAGAGAGTGTCGGATCCTCGGAGACTGGAATTACAAATAGTTCTGGGCCACCAGGTGGGTGCTGGGAACTGAACGTGTGTCTTCTGCCAGAGCAGCCAGTGCTCTCAACCTTTTATGGCTCCTGTTGGTGACAGTAGTTCCTCATTATCAACTTGACTAGATTTATGATCACCATGTAAGCGCGTAACTTCGGGGGTTTCCTCTTATGGGCTGAGGAAAACTGAGCTGAGCACCAGCGTGTATGTGTATATATATATATATATATATATATATATATATATATATATATATATCCAGTTGCCTCACACTACCCTGTCCAGGCCTCCCCAGCCACAACAGACTGTGACATCGAACTGTGAACAAAAAGGAACCCTTCCTTCCTTAAACTGATTTTGTCAAGGCAACATGAAAAGTAGCATTAATAATACACTATTGTAGGGTCCTTGTAGCAACTGTCCCTACACTTCAGAGGCCCATCTGCCTGAAATACTATGAGGGCAGAAATGCCCTGAAGATGAGGGAGGGACCACGTTGGGATTTTCCTGCTAAGAGAGACAGCAGGGAGGATGTGTTTCCTCCCCAGCATCCTGAGGACACAAATCCTTCCCCCACCTTAACCCGGTTCCTTCACTGTTCTTTAATAGACACAAAAAAATGCCTAGCCCGTGGGAGTTAGGAAGAGTGTAAGAGAAAATGTGCTAAAATGCCCTAAGTTTATTTGCTGCTTCAGTCACCCTGGAGCTAGCAGGGGACAGTTAACAGTCCCCACAGGCGCTATCAGAAGGGTGAGAGGGGGCCAGGGAAGGGCTGATGGCGCTGTGGAGGGTAAGGATTTGTTTATTCCAGACAAGACCCACTCCGTCCATTTCCATCAGGCCGAATTCCGAAGTCTGTAAAAGCATTAAGGGACCATCTGCCCGGAGCCTCGCCGGAGCTTCCTGACCTAAACAAGAAGCCGCTCTGCCCTTGCAGGAGCACCAGGACGAGGGGTGGCCATATTTCACCAGGCCTCTGACCTCGGAGTAAATAAATGCGTAGGACAGATACAATAAACTTTTTTCCCCCACCCTGAACTCAGATCTGTAGATTCCTCCTCGGCTGCTCTGTGCTGGGCAGACTGTAATTACAGGATATGTTAAATTTTCTTTATAGCTAGTCCTGATGGTTGTTGAGTGACCACACCAATCAGGACAGCAACCCGCTCTGGTCTGCTACCATGGATAATGAGAACCAGATGTTTGTCTGAAGTTAGTAATCAATACAGCTCTCGGCATGAGTCAAGTAGGGCTCACTGTTTGCTTGGAAAAGCCGTGTAGAGTAGCGATAAGAAGGGTAACCTGAAGCCTGCCACTGGAGCTGCCGCTCCTGAGAGAGATAAGCTGCTTGACACCCAGAGGAGTAAGGAGAGAAAGGAGCCTTTGGCAAGAACCCAAACGTTTCCTTGGTACGAGAAGCGTCTTAGGGTGTCAAAGCCTTCACATTCTCTTACAGATGAAAACTGTAATAAAAACAGGCATTTTTGCTGAGAAACTAATTCCAGGCACCATGCACTAGTTTTGCTATTGTTTCTAGCTTGATATACTGTGCTTTGATTTGTTTTATATAAAAAAAAAAAAAAGCTGGGTGGAACTAACTAGAATGCAATCTCATCTGCAACTAACTGTGTGTAAGCATACACTGTCATACTGGGAAAATAGGTAAAATTCCATGAAAGAGGTTTATGAAGAAAATATACCACAGAGACTTACAACTCAAGTGAATGTTCACATCTGAAACCATCACCTACCAAAAGTGAGTGTCAGTGAATGGGAGTTAAGAATGCTGTAGTCAATCATTTGCTTTGACTTAACTGTTTGGGGTGCCATGGAAGATGGTGGCCCAGGGGCAAAGGTGATTCTTAAGGAGTGACAAGCTTGGATGAGCTGTTGGGGGAAGGAAATTCAATGAGCAGGCATAAGTTCAAGTTTAATGTGCTTACTTAGCTTACATTCCCAAATGTTTACATATATGTAGGGGGGTTAACTGGGCTTCTCAAGCATTCACAGGGAGAATTTGACCAACTGAGGCATCTCCCGAATCTGTTTTAGTAAAGCACACCCCGTGCCTTGCTTGTACTTGCTAGCAAATGCTCTGACTTCGTGTTACAGTCAGCCTATTGGTGAGCCATCCAGTGACTTTCACTTTTGGCAGGATAAGAATTTCAGATGTGAATATTCGCTCAAGTCTAGGATCTGCAGTGTACTTTTTTTTTCCTTTTTGTAGACATCCTTCATGGAGTTTTACCTATTTTCCCAATATGATGATGCAGGTTTATGCCCAGTTAGTTATGGACTAGCTTGCAGTCTGTTGCTAGTTCCAGATTTTTACATATTGATAAAAATAAATCAAGCAAAAGTCAAGTAGTTCTCTCCCAAGCACCTCTGTGTGTGTGCACACACGTGCCTACCCCAGCAGCACTAACTGAACACAGTGCATTATTAAAAGAAAAAAAAATGGAAAGACCACAAAGGGAGGATACAGATGTAATGGGGTACCTGGAGAGGGGGAGATGCAGGGTGCATAGGAATAAAATGCATTGTTTACATGCATGAAACTGTGGAAAAACAAGTCAGAGCTATTCTATTCTTTTAAATTTAATTCATCTCAGTGTCACCACGAATGAAAGATCCCTGCATCCTCACGTCTCCTTCTCCATCTAGTCTAGGCTCATCGAGAGCAGAATGCTTAGTCTTCTTTTGGAAGAAGAAAGGTGAAAACCGCGTGCTCTGTCGGTGCAGTGATGCTTTATGCGATTGTGACAATTAACACACTGTCTTTGTCACCGCAAGGACAGCTGGGAAGGATTCCTTTCCACTCCCTCTGGAGGAAACCGTTCAACTTTCCAAGCCTCCAGAGATGATTCCAGCTTGTTTGTGCCTTCAGTGCTGAGGCTGAAATGATCTGAATTCCCAGAGCCCTAGGAACACCTGCCTTCCAGCAAGATGCAGACATTAATCAAAATCAAATGGAGAGGATTGGGGAGTTGTATGTCATCTGTGTGAACCACACTCCATTACTCTCCCTGAGGAGGCATGATTGAGAGCTGATTACACACTCTTCTTGATGATGCTGCTAAAAATCTGTCTGAAAAATCCTCATCCCCTCTTCACAAGATGGATTATATTGGACAACATGAAATCATGATTGCATTGTACTAATTTTAGCTCCGTCAGACGTCTTCATGAAAGCACCGTGCATGCTTGCCAACCACTGCTAACTGAGTCAAAGTTCAGCCCATTTGGGACAAAAGGTGAGAAGTCAGCAACTTCCTGCTCCTGTAAATAAGCTGATGCTATATTGAGAGTGAACCTAGGGTGGGGCAGATGGAGCCTTTATCTCTACATTCCTCCAATTCTGAGGCCTGGCCTAGGATATCTCAAACCATCCCTGTGCATGCCTGTTTCTCTTTAACACCAGAAAGATGGTGGCGAGGTGAGAGGCCATTTTGGATGCCCATCTTGCCAAACTCTTTAACAAAAGGACTACACTCAAGTACTGTGGTAGAAAGTCTGCCTCCACCAGCCCCCAGCTCCAGGTCTTGTTCTTTCTAGCACCAAAGTGGATGGAAGTCTTCCCGTGATCTGCTGGGAATTCCATAATGGTCCTGGAAAACTGGTTACTGCACTCTAAGAAATTAAGCCCTGGAGCTTTTTTCAAATTTCACTGCTGGTTGGATTGTTTGGGGATTTGGTTGGGTGGTTGGTTGCTTGCTTGCCTGCTTGATTAGCTTCTGTTCTTATTTACTAAAGTTTCTGGGACGTTTCCAGTGAGTTCTAACCTACCCTGTTTCATATTCTTCAGGTTATTACTCTGAGCTGAATCCATGCCAATGGATGAAGCTCAGTTTATGATGCCTCTGTATTTTATCCTGGCCTCAGTATTTGGCCTTCATGAACATCAATTAACACTACTAACACCACTGATTTTACCTCTCACCCCAAGAAATAACTTATTTGTTGCGTGGAACCTTATGGCCACTTTCCTCAGCGCTAGGAGCGCTGCCTGGCTTGAACCTGTGCAGATCTTGTGCACGCTGCCACAGCTTCTGTGAGTTCATATGTGTGTCGGTCCCGCTGTGTACAGATGATGTGTAAAATAATCTACCACCATTGGCTCTCGCCATCTCTATGCCTCTCTGAGCCTTGTGGGGAGCAGTTTGATAAAGGCATCCCACTTAGGGCTGAGTGTTCCAAAGTCTCTCACTCTCTGCACATTGTCCAGTTACTGGTCTCTGTCAATTACCATATTCTGCAAAAAGCTTCTCTGATGATGCCTGAGTGATGCACTAACCTCTGGGTAAAGCAATATGCCATTAGGAGTCATTTTATGATTGTGTTTCTTTAGCAGAATAATCACAGTAGGTTTTTCCCTAGGACCCAACAGCTATCTAGCCTCAAGTTTGACCCCTTTAACAGGACTGGATATGGGTTCCATCTCATGAAGTGGGCCTTAAATCCAATATTTTTTTTAATTATTGGTTATTCCCATAACACGAGTGCCACTATCACACCAGTATATCCTATAGGCAGGCTGCTGTTGTAGATCACAGAATTTGTAGCTAAGAGATATTAATGATTATCATGATTACTTTTCTCCGCTAGTAGGTCCTTTAAATACTAAAAAAATAAATAATGAAATCAACCTTTGTGATTGCTGATTACGAGAGTCATTAGCCTTGAGGCTGAACTCCTTAGAGTCTCAGTTTTCTTACCTCTAAAAATAGGAATTAAAATAACGACTAGTTGTGTGCATATAAAATTTAAATGAGTGGGTTGACATGAACTTTCCTTGTGCACTGACAAATCAAGACTACTTTCTGGGTGTAAGCTCACCAATCAGGAGACTGGATTATACAGTGAATTCAAGAATAGCCTGGAATACATAGTGAGATGCTTTTTTTTTTCCAAATAAAGAAAAAAAAAAAAAACTAACTTAAGAAAAATTTTTATCAGAACTATTTTCAGGAGGGAAATAGGCTTGATTCTTATATTTCTGCCAAAGCAGACAAGGAATCAACATTAACAATGCTATTTTTAAAAGGAAAATTAAGACCAGAAGAATTTGTAGAAATTCCTGTCTTCCTTCAGCCAATCTGTGGCAGTATTTTTAAGAAATGGGTCTATATAAACAGAGCAAATCCATTTGTCCACAGGCATCATATGAGCTATACCTGTTATACATCAAGGTCCCTATACTCTTAGATTATATATTATAGTCCCTATAATATTAAACTATAGTCTAAAGTCCCTATAGAAGATATTTTAAGAATAAAGAGGTCCAAAAGTAAAGGCTGTGGTTCTTGTGAAGTTCAATCTAATTATCTCATCAACCGATCAATCAAGTCTTTATTGGAACGCACTGCATGATCGGCTTTGCCAAAGTGCAATAAGACAGGCATTCTTGCTATGTAGGGAGTTCTTGCTAATTAGGAAGTATCTTAATTATTACATAGTTCTATTGCCTTAAAAATGGGCCAGGGATATACTATCAGGGTACAAATAAAAGCGTGAGAATCTTATTGAAAACAGGGAGCTGGGCCAAGCTAAAAATCTAGCAGAGCTAGGCATGGTGGTGCCTACATGAATCCATGACTGAAGAGGAACATACTATGTAGCCAGGCTTGCTGCCCTCTGCCTACCCAGGGGTCCCCTCAGCACATCCTATCTGCTTTTCAGTCCCCCTGAAAGGAATCTTAATGAGCGTCAACTAGCAGAGTAAAAAAGGGGGGGGGGGCATTGCCTTTATCACAGAAAACCACAAATGCTGGTCTGGTTGTAATCAAGAGCCTGGAAGAGTTTCCCTCCTCGACACCCACAATGCAGCTACAGGACACCTCATCAAAAGCAGTTTATGCAACAGATCTGTCAGGCTTCTCAACACTCTCTTGTCTCACTTCTTTTGGGCAAACGAACTGTAGCTTGCAAGTTCAGTCCTTGGTTCCCTTGAATTATCTTCTCAGAGTGTTCAAAAATAGGTCTTCCATCTATGCACAAAATGAACGAACGAGTAGATATGGTGAATCAGAAGCCGAGTGTTCACTGTGGCTATGACTGGGTTCTGCTGACTCAACAAGTCTTCAGCGTGGTGAAGGCTGGGGCTTCCTGTCAACAGTGCTCCACCAGGTACCAAGAGCTATAAGCTGGGGGTCTGTGCTCCCCATCCCCCACCACCTTTCTTTAGCCACAGGCATCCAAAAAGCTGTGTAGCAGCAAACGAGGCATTTATCCTGTAATTCTTGGATGCACATGTTCTGAAAAAAAAAAAATACCCAGGAAAAAAATATCCTGAGGATGTCAGAGGAAGGAAAATGTGCAGGGCAGACACTGCTACTAGTTTTCGTCTCTGTTTTATCTTTTAAAATAGTTCCAGCTTTTGCTAAAACCAAAAAGAGGGAACTTTATAGCTTCAGTTAAACTTATTATATTTTAAGTTGTTTTGCTACTCAACACACTTCATTGAGCATCATAAAACTCCTGAGCAGGAATAGAGCTTGAAGAGTGACCTACTCCACTCCCAGCCTAAAGGTTGGGCCAGGCCAGACTAAGAATAAAACTTGGTTTATGATCTTTTTTTAAAGGTTCATTTATTATGTATACAGTGTTCTGCCTGCGTGGACACCTGCAGGCCAGAAGAGGACACCAGATCTCATTATAGATGGTTGTGAGCCACCATTTGGTAGCTGGGAATTGAACCCAGGACCTCTGGAAGAGGAGCCAGTGCTCTTAACCTCTGTGCCACCTCTCCAGTCCCTTGGTTTATGATCTTAACTTCACCAACAGAACTCCACATGGTGTTTGCTGTTATTCTTGACGGGTGCCCTTCCTTCCTTTCTTTCTTTCTTTGGTTATGATATGGTCTTTAGCCTGTCTAGGTAGCCCAGGTTATCCTCAAACTCAGGCTCTTCCAGCCTTCGCCTCCAGTGTGCTGGGATTACAGGTGTGCACCATTGCACCTAGCTCATCATTCACCTAGCTTACCAGACTTAGTTTTAAAAGAAAGTTGATTAACAATTTCCTCATTCGCTTTCACTTGACCAAGTGGCTCTTGTTAGCTCATCTGATTTATACATGAGGTAGCAGAAGTCTGAGCCTTCAAACATAGCCTGTGACTATACTGGAAGCCAAATCCATGCCTTGGGTCTCTTGATCTCTCCTCAACCTGATACTGCCTCTCCATTAACATTTTTAAAAACTATATTTATGTTTTGTGTCTCTACTGTCAGGCAGGAGGATATGGGGGAACACAGACAAAGATGAGTTAAGTGTCAAAGCTTAGAGACCAAGAGAATATGAATCACATGATCACCCAGAGAAAGCTTCTCATTAGATAGACAGACAGACAGATGATTGGTAGATAGATAGATAGATAGATAGATAGATAGATAGATAGATAGATAGATACTAGACAGATGGATAGATAGACAAATGATAAATTATAGATGTATAGACAGGTAGATAGATGATAGATGGATAGACAGATAGATAGATAGATAGATAGATAGATAGATAGATAGATAGATAGATAGATAGAT
>NW_026590859.1:9526595-9600623 GCF_907164565.1 Psammomys obesus | reverse complement strand
GATAGATAGATAGATAGATAGATAGATAGATAGATAGATAGATAGATCCATTTTTCTTTCTTCTTTTTCTTCTTCTTACCTTCTTCCTTTTTTTCTTTCTTTCTCACTAAGTCCGCCAAATTAGTGAAATGCACCTCAGTAGGCCAAAGGGGACATAAACCCCATTGTGAGCTAACACATAGTATCCAAAAATGGTCCTCAACTGAGCTTTATGATAGAGAGTGAGGCCTTCCTACTAGGGAGTGGAGGTCCAATAAGCAAAGGAAAGCCAGTAATACAACAGTGGTTGGAAGCATGAGCTGTGGAGTCAGTCAGAGACAGTCTTGAGCCCAGGTCCTGTGGTCATTTGGGACTTCTTTATTCTTTTCTAACTTTGGGTGACTCCTTCAGTCCCTCCGGACTATGGAAGTGCTAAATGAGATCACACACGAAAAGTGTTAACCACACTCCTACCTTATACTTGTTCTCAAAAAAAAATAGAAATAGTGGTGGCAGAAAGACCAACTCTTACCCTCTCAGACACCCCAGGGAGGCCTTCTCAGGCCACCCTCACTGACAGTGTTGCCTGAACTACCCATCTCCCTACTTTGTCCTCTCACAGAAAAAAATATTTCCACAGAACTGCCCTTCCTAGAGAATCATTCTGTTCTCCACAATGTTCTGGAGAAGACGCATGCCCTTGAAAGGTGTGAAGGTGTGGCTCTATTCCCAGGCCCTGCTAGCATGCACGGATGTGCTTTCAGAGGTTTGAGTCCTGGGACCGTACAGCTTGTCGGGTCTCCCCCAGAAGTTTACACTGGGCCTGCTACTACTTACTGCATAACTCTGGGCTGTGTTTTTTGCAACCAAAGGCTGTGGGGGACCCAGATGCCATGAAACAGACATGTAAAGAAAACAACATGAAACTGAAAATGAATGACTGCAGCTGAAAGCTGTGAGCAAGGCCCTGTTTCTATTTAGAGTCCCTCTCCTCCCCCACCCATGCTCTCAGCTCGCTCATCCCCTTTCTGCTCTCCTGCCAGTGACCAACTCATGGCCCTTCCCCTATGGGAGAAGCCAAAGTTGTGCCAGAAGGCATTGGGACCCTGGAGTCCAAGTCAGATTCTTTGATAATGAACTTTAGGAAAATACTGAATTTCTCTAAGCCTTCATTGGAAGATGATCAGACTAGAGAACTCAACACCTGTTGTTGTTGGTTTGTTTGTTTGTTTGTTTAGTATTTAGACACACAGGTGCATGTGTGTATGTGTTTGTATGTCTGGGTGTCTTGGTGTGTATGTGTGTGTCCGTGTGTACATATTTGTATCTACATAGGTGTGTGTTCTGTTCGTTTAGAGGACTCTGACTAGTATAGTGTCCATATTTCCTCTACTGGGAGACAGAGCCTAGCATCAGATCCGTAGGTCACTAGGATGTGCCCAGAGGAGAACTGTATTGTTCTTTAGCTTCTCTCTTTCCTGACTCATGATGTAAACAGTTTGCCTCACTATGTACTCACACTATGGTGGGCTTCCCTGACCACTGTCTCAAAGCGATGGGGCTACCCAGTTAGGTACTGGAAGCCCCAGAAACATAATCGAACAAGCAGTAGCTTTCTGTGGGTTAATTGCTTCTGGTGTTTTGTTATAGTGATAGTATCACCAGCAGTGTATGTCAGAAGGGGAAATGGAAGTTGTATATTATGTCATATAGATGAATGAAGCATACATGCATATCCATAAGAAAGTGTGAATGGCTACTACAGTTATCATTCTACAACTGATCCCAAGATCAGAGCTGACATTTTACCTCATTTTACTACTTGGTCTGCACACCCCTTGTATTCAACCATCTTCGCAGCTAGCCATCATTTCGACCTCATACAATAACCTGAAACTTTATTGAGGAAGGCTCTGAATCTTGAGCAGCCCTGGCTGCTAGAAGTACTAACATTTTCTCCCTGGTGTTTTGCTAGCATGAAAACACTACCAGTATCCCCCAAAGAATCCCTGGGTCCCATACATGAGCTACTGCTCTAGACAGAACAACAACTTCCCTTCACCCCTTGGCTTGGTGACATAAGAAGAATGTAAGAACATCCACATATTGTGGTGTTCATTAAAACAAATTATTCTCAGTGGAAAATGGATCTGTAAAGCAACAGAACCTGAAGCTGCAAACATGCAAAGCAAATGTTCACAGCTGCCTGTGCTGGAATATTGCTATCAGGACAAAAGTTTCACAAAGCCATCATCCCTTTTCCCTGCCTAGCTCCTGCACAAGTGTATTCTAGCTAGAGCTGAACACACATCGTGTATTGGTCACGGAGCCAAAGTATATGATGCACTTTGATCCACTCACTAAACTTTGCTCTTCCTGCAGAAACACTTGCCCACACTGAGCCATGGTGCCACTCTATAAAACAGATGCTTCTGTGGGCTGCAGTACAGAATAAGGCCAGTGAATCCCATAAGCATGAAAGTATTACCACACTTTATCTTTGTAAAATTAGTTCCTCAGTTAGAAGCAATATTATGTGGAATGTCATGTGGCAAATAAGGCATTCGTTAAGTCCACAGATGCTGAACCTGGCAACATCTACAGGCCAGAATAGCAAATGTATGCCTAGAATAGTGTCTATTCCAGGAAAGACAAGACTCTGTGCTCCTCTTGATGTAAGTGCTCTGACAGAATCAACATACTAGTAGGCGTCTCTCTCCAAGACTTGGGCTTGGCTAACACCAGCAGACTGAGGATCCGGCAGCGGCACAAGCTAGGTTAATAGCAAGGACAGGTTCATGTTGTTGAGCCCATGTTTAACCTCCATTGCCACCATTATGGTAGCTTTATTTGTGGTCCATTTGGCAAACACCAGCATGACTGGAAAAGGCTAAACACTGTCCAGAGAAGGGGTCATCTTTCTGTCTTAACCTTCTTTATAAGAAATAGCCTTCAAAAACCCCTAGCATGTGGGACAAATGTATTCTTCTTAGAGTCTCATTTTGAGGATTCATTCTTTTAAACTTTCTCTATATGTCTGTCACAAATCCTGCTGAAAGAAACAACAGTGTCTGTCCATGAATGACTCAGTTCATACCTGAAGACATCATTCCCCATGGCCAAAGGAGCCACAGTATAGTGACACTCACTGAACCTATTCTTACGTACTTGCTCTGTGACTGCCAATGTGGAGTGGAACCAGGCTTCAAAAGCCCACTTCTAAATAGTGCCAACCTCACAGGAAAGCGCACGTAAGGTCAGATCAGTCCTGATTTCTTAATTAATACCAGATAATTGCCCACCATCATCCATATGAATGGACTTCTGTGGGAATACACCCAGAGAGAAGAAGGGCCAATGAAACAGGAGGAGTCCCTGCAGCAGATCAAGCCATTTGCCCATGCAATGCACTCACTGAGTTAGAACTTCTTAAACCAGCCAGGAGTAGTAGCACACTCCTTTAATCCCAAGACTTGGGAGGCAAGAGGCAAGTGGATCTCAGTGAGTTTGAGACCAGTCTGGTCTATATAGCAAGTTTTAGGTCAGCCAAAGCTACCTGATGAGACCCTGCCTTAAAACACACACTTTTAAACCTTCCCAACTATCTTAAGTTGACCGCAATGCTACCTCATATGGCCAGTTTTATGACTATGGAAGTCAGATAATTCCCAAGTCGAATAGAGCAGCTCAGTTTACATAGCTATTTGCAGTCATGCTAGGGCCTTAAATCTGTCATGGCCCAATAGCAAGAAATACATGTTTGTCATAAGGAAAATTGAATATGCTTAAGGATTCATGGTGACACTCCAAAACTTGTAGAGATGCTGCCATTTTGTCACTCTAGTTCCTCCCATCGAGGATTGCCAGCTCACACAGAAGCAGCACTCTCCACATGACTAAGGGAACAGCCCCTGGCTTCCTCAGCCAGCTTCAGATGATAGCATTTCTGTTACTCGCTGAGTCATGGCGGTGAACTCAAACGTGGCACATGTTGTCTCTAAAGTCCCCAAAAGGACATCAGAAATTATGGGTCCATTTTTCCCCCTTATTAGCAAGAAGGACTAGACGATGCGACTAGCTTTCTTTTTCTCTTTTCATTTCTCAGGGCGTTTCTTCAGATTCCTCAGAACAGCTGACTCACAGACTCTACCAAGCAGCAAGCTCCAAGATAGTCACTGTTTCACACGAAACACACTCAAGTCAAAGGCTACCACAAATACAGTGCACACGTGTGGTACCCAGGGGATGCGGGGATGAGATCATACAGAGAGCAAATCCATAACACTTGAAAATTGAATCAGCACGTTATTAAGCTCAGTTAATCTGCTCTTTCTTTATAACATTTATTTATTTCCTTTGTAGGCCAAACAGGGAAGTTAAAATAAAATGCCACAGACACACCCCCTCAGAATTACTGAAGTCTCTGAGGATGGCACCAATGTCTATTATTCTAATGTGGCAACACTAGTCATCTTGCTGTGTGCCAGTTATTGCATCAGGCTCCTATTTAGTCCTTTCCTAATGTTTCAGCCCTGTTTCCATCAGTCAAAGAGCCAATGTGGGGTTACACCAACTATATCTGTTCTAATTATGTTTTCAAGAACTGAAGAATATCATGTTAACAGAAATAAGCCAAACTCAGAACATCAAATAGCACATGTTTTCTTTCATATGCAAAATCTAAATTTAATTGTGTGTGTGTGTGTGTGTGTGTGTGTGTGTGTGTGATATGAAAGCAAAAAAAGAGGAGTATTTGAAGGGAAGAAGGAAACCAACGAGAGGATTGCAGGATAAAAGGAAACAGGGATCATATGTAAATAAGGTACGATTATATGTGTCTGTGCCCATATGAATGTCTACAGATGCGAACATTCATAATTTTTAAAAAGAACTGAAGAAATGATGAAACTGCTGTTGTAAGACAGACTTAAGCTGAATCTCCACTTACACATAGCCATAGCAGTTTGAGCTACCCAGCAACTAATATCAGCTCAGCTCAAAATTAGATGTACAGTAATGTCTAAGAGTCAAGCTCTTTCCATGCGGTCACCTCTTAAATGGTCAAAATTTCCCCGTGAAGAATACTAAGAAAATATCTTCAGCACAAACTTCATGGCCCAATGACATCTCTCTTCACTTAGCCCACAGGACTCTATTCGAGGCTATAAACACATCCAAGAAAGAAAATTGGATCACAGGCTGTAACCTGTTACTGTGATGACACACAGTCAGGTCCTAGAATATTTTCATTCATCTCGACAGCAGGACTTTCCTGGAATCCCATTTGCTGACTCCTAAGGCAACACAAACAAATTAGCAATATTGAAGATCTCTGCAGGTAAAACCACTGGCTTTCCTTGAACCTCGCCTCCTATATTAGCAACTTTAGTGTTGGTCTTAGCATTCACTACGTGAGCCTCTGCTGAGAATCATGCATGTCAGCCCAGTGAGTATCTCTTTATCCTTTCCAGCCAGCTCACTACAGAGCTTTCAAAGAAAGATAATATCCTACTTACCAATATTTTGTGGCTACTTTTGGTTTCAGATTTATGTATTCGTTTTCTGCCTTGCTGAAAAGAGTGTCATTTGGATACTTCCTAAAGACAGAAGAAACAGATAAGGAAGTTTGAGGATCTCATTTTCATTTTCTGTGGGACAGAGTTGAATCCTCTGTATAGACAACACTCTATATTAATTAACCTCTGTTGTCCAACTCATCTCTCAAAAGCAAAGGCCTCAAGCCACATTATTTTTATGATTCTCCAAGCGTACTGAAAAAGTCTTTGGGTTTAAGGCTGAGAAGTCTAAGATAGCTTTATTCACATATCTATGGTTTCCCTAAAACATTTCAGGTATCTGTACTACTGATTCATCACTTAGAAACAGGCAAGCCCTGGCTTGCTCAAATGGCAGCAGGCTAGCTCTAACAACAGGTGATGAAAACCCCAGTGTGCAAGCACTATCGATGCTCTGCCGCATCACATTCACTCATAATTCGTTGACCAAAGCAATTTCCATTTCCAAGCCCAGATTCAAGGAAGAGAGAAACAATAAATCCTTCTGATGGGATAAACTGGCAAATCTTATCACAAAGATGTGGTGTTAATGGTTTGAATCTGGAATAACCCCCACAAACTCTGATTTTGAAGGCTTGTTTCT
This sequence comes from Psammomys obesus, assembly GCF_907164565.1. Taxonomy (NCBI): domain Eukaryota; kingdom Metazoa; phylum Chordata; class Mammalia; order Rodentia; family Muridae; genus Psammomys; species Psammomys obesus. Next base: position 9,594,485 of record NW_026590859.1, on the reverse strand, counting down.
CAGCTAGTCATGCTATTCTGAGAGGCTGTGAAACCTTTCAGAAGTGGAAGTAGGTCAATAGAAGTAGGGTTGTAAAGGTTATGGCTAGCTTTGTTCCCCATTACCTCTGCTTGCCACAATGTAGAGTCTCCACCATACCATACTTCTGTGAGCTAAGGTGCTCTGCCTTGCCTTCCCCACCATGACTGGCTGAAATGTTAGTTGGAATAAGCCAAATTGGGTTGGTTTTGTCATGTATACTAGTCACAGTCATCCAAAAGTAATTCGTTTGGGTAGATATACAGAAGCATGAAGAATTACTGAATCACTTTTCCAGCATTATCATATATCCAGCAATAAAAAATATATATCCATTCCTAGAATCAATAGTCTTACCCAGCAGTGAATCATATAAGCTACATACCAACCTGCTGAGCAAGATGTGCCCAATGATGCAATAGTGGCAGAACTGATAGAAGGGTAATAAACCATTCTCTGATTGGATTTGAGACCCATTCCACAGAAGGGAATTCACGCCTACTGCTATAAACCCAGTCAAAAATCCATGGCTGTGTGCATCACAAGCCCAGTGTAGGCTTCTACAATCCTCATTTTAATATATGAACATGATGTCAAACTGCCTTCTAAATATGTTATGTTTAAGTCCATTGACTGGTGCTCCTTTCAGCTTTGCTCAGAGACTTCTACTTGAAGTGAGCAATGGGAGTGAAGAGATTTCTAACTGGTATAAGTGCAGAGAATAAGTGACTTCTGTGTACTTGGCCCTAAATGAAACATCTACATTACCCCTTCCAAGGCTCAGGGATCGTTGCAGAAAAAGAAGTTGACTCCTGCTTGGACCATTTGGTTTTCTATTGGCTGCAGGTCTGTGCATTATGACCATGTATCTGTGTTTCACATGACTAACAAACAGGGCTTAAACAAACCACAAAAAAGTTTACAAAATTTTGTTGTATTCACATTATAAGTGTATTGTATAGTCCTGACAGAGCCATAGTTTAAGTTCTTTATCAAAAGATTATGGCACAAAAAGTTCACTTGAGACTAGTGAATAATGTACATTGTCAGCAGCTGAAGGAGAGAGTCGTAGAGTTAAAAGTCTTTGACACCAGTGGGCAGTTGGGATAGTCACCTGCAATTTGCTCTTGGTAACCCGATGATAATGCTTTTCAATTTAACAATTTTTAAACCAAAATATAATTATATTATTTCCCACCTTTGTTTCCTCCCTCTAGTACTTCCTGTGTTACCTACTCCTCCCCACCCCTTGCTCCCGCTCAAATCTATGACCTCTTTGGGTTTAATTGTTTTGTTACATATACATACATAAACATACATATGTGCATGAATATATAAATTCAAGTTGCTCAGTCCATTTATTGTTACTTGTATGTATATAATTTCAGGACTGACCAATTATATTGACTATCAAAGAGCCCATCCTTAGGAAAGACTATTTCTCCTGATCTCAGCCGTCTGGAGTTGCCGATGGTTTTCTGTTTAGGAGTAAGGTCCATGAGATTTCTCCTTTCTACATTCATGTGTTTATTGGTATTGTTCTTGTTCTGGTCTTTTTTAGGCAGCCATAGTGAAAGAAAGACGGCTATGCTAATTAATAGGTCAGCCTGAATAACAATGATTAGCCAGAATGAATAAATTCCCCACCTCCCATCAGTTGGCACACAGCAAACAACGAAAAGTCTCTTCACAAAGGCTGTTGGTAGAAACCATTCTAGAGTCTGAAAATACCATCCCCTATTTTTACTAATCCTGGGCTGGTTTAAAGGACTGAATGTCATAGTTCCTTACATAGTCCTTAGAAGGAGTGCACATGACTGCAGTGGGCAAGCAACATAATCTTGGCACTCAAGTCTCCTCAAGGAAACTCGCTCTACTTCCCAATAACATTTTTGCTGGATGGAGCTATTTCAAATGATAGAGATGATATAGAATAGATGATAGGGAGGAAGATAGTGTTGCTGGAAGATAGACTGGATAATAAATGATAGATACATAGAAGACAGACGATAGATAGATAGATAGATAGATAGATAGATAGATAGATAGATAGATAGATAGACAGATAGACAGAGGTGGGTGAATGGATGGAGAGAGAGAGAGTAAATCGATAATAGCTAGAACAGGTTCCCTAGGCAATATTTAACACAAGGATAAGACACAAAATGACAGTCTCTTGATTCTTCTGACTCAACCCCTGCACTAATTCAAAAAGCTTCTTGTTGCCCAGACCAAAAAAAAAAAAAAAAAAAAAAAAATCGCAGGAGAAATTGCTTAAAACTAGGTATAACAAAAGACAAAGTGAGCAATGGTACACTGAAGTCAATTCTCAAATGAGCCCACACCAGGCAGAGGCCAGTAGAGTGTGGAGAAAGGAGAGCCCTCGCCCTGCTGTGTCAGCTCAGAGTCTGGACTGCCTTTGAAGGACGTCTCACTCCATCATTAGCTTTTTCCAAAGATTATACATTTGAAGTAAGTAGAACTCCTGAGCCCCATCATCCAAAATGTCAGGTGTGCAACTGAGGCAATAGGCAGTCTTCTCCTTCTCCTCTTTTCCCCAGACTTCTAGAGCTCTCAAGAGTTCCAAGTGACCTGACACCCTATTTTACATATGATAAATGCCAGACCCTACACTACAGAGGACTGACTCATATCCCTTCTGCTTGCTAAGTCCTGTCATCTCCCTGTGACACCAGGAATTCTCCGACAGGAAGGTAGATACATTCTAACAGCAGGATCAAGAGACGTATGTGAGGTCCACCAGAGACTCAAAGATAAACAAGGGGGTGTCATTAGCTCAAGAAATTTGATTCAAATTTGGGATTAAACCATCTTTCTTACAGAGTAGAATGCAGGCTTTGTACTAGGCTGGTTCTAAAAACCCACATAACTTAAAGGAAATGCAGAGCCCTCTGGGAGCCACTGCTGCCTGTGTAGCTCAAGCAGTTTGCACCCATTCCCCTCTGCCCTGATTGAGACTTTGGTTACTGTGAAGCACAGCTCTCCTCCTGCCCTCAGTAAGAGGTACAAAGATTACCAACTGAATGACTTTGGACAAGTTGCTTAAGCTTCCTATGCCTCGATTTCCTCGCTCATAAAGCAGGGCAATAACAGCACCCACATTCCTGGGATTGTCGGTGACAACAGTCGCCAGCATATTGTAGAGTACCCAATATATACAATTACTGTTTATGCCATTCACATAATTGATATGTGTAACTGTTCTGCTATCCAGAACTAGCGTAGGAAATGATCCTCGCTTATGGTCTCAGGGCTCTTAAGGCATCTTGAATGCATAAGGCATGATTCTTCACATAGTTGGCTTGGTGCAGTCATCGGTCATAAAATTAACATGGACAGGATCCTTGCCCTTTGTGTAATACTGACAGTTGTTCTGTTTGGGGAACTGGAGAAAGCTGCCCAAATAGAATCCCCAGAGAAGAAGGCTGCCTCGGAAGAAAGATGACCCTTAGATAAACAACCATAAACAGATTTCAGTATCATCATTAGGGCAACAAATCACCCTTCAAAAACGCCAGCTGACAGCTCTGTGATCCTGTACTGATGGGAAAGTAAACCCTGCTGGGGCGGAATAATTGCGGGAAATATGGCCGGATTAGATGTCACCCATGAGTTTACATTCTATCATAATTTAAACAGTCATTGGATCTCCTGATCCTGCTTTATCCAGCTATGCAATACTTAACATTTTATGGCTGCCCCCAGTTGCTCTTCCTCAGCCCTCCCTCCTGGACGAGGCTATTTGTTTAGATAAACTGGATTTCCTGGGTGTGATTTGCAATAAATGAGCCGTGTGTAAGACTGCCTTCCCACCAGGCTCCCGCTGGGTTTTTTAAGCATTCTGCTTTGTTAGATGTGTTTCAGGGAAGATTTGACCAGCAATTCAACTGTGCCAGGAGAAAACCAGCCAGTTGTCACTCATCTGCTGGCTCAATCAGGCAGAAGCAATTGATTCAATTACCACACCGCATAATGAGCCTTTTTCTGCAGAAAGCAGAATAAAACACCAAGCGACAACCTTAGCATCAAAATGAGAGCCAGAGGCCAGCTCTGAGAAAGACTCAGACCCAGGGCCACCTCCAGTGCTCCAGAAGGCCGTAACAGCTCACCACTTCCCCATAGCAGGCCCCTCCAACTGCCTAAATTTATCTGTGAAATCCCACTTTCATAATTTCACATTTATGATTCTTCCTTTGCTCTGGGCCACTTGTTTTCGTGTTTTTCTCATCTGTTTATACAAGACAGCCACGTAAGAAAAAAACACGAGACCTTATAAATTAATTCCCTAAAGTAAATATTCACTGCCTGATCTGTATTACTGGGCCAAAAGAAAGTGGTCGTTCTGTAATTTGTCCTTGGAAATATCACCATTGGTGGGACTCTTTCTTGGTATCCCAGGGCAGAGATAGAAAGCATCTGTAATTTGTGTTTTCTAGGCCACAAAAACTATCTTTCCTCTATCTGCAGGGCAGAGGTCTTCCAGAGGTAAAATGTACCAAGGTACCACTGTGGATATTTGGCTTCTGCACTGGCTTCCTTTTTAGGCATGGTGGCTTTGTCCTGTAGTCTTAGCACTCAAGAGGCTGAGGCAGGAGAAGCCTGAGGCCAGCCAAGGTTAAAAAGCAAATTACAGGCCAGCCTGGACTGGACTGTGAAACTTTGTCTCCAAAAACAAATCATTAAATGTACAAATAAATAATTTATTTTATATTTAATATATATTTAAATAATTAAATCTCTACATAATCTATTGTATAAATAAATGATTGTGTGGCTGGGTGGTGGTGATGCTTGTTTTTAATCCCCACATTCAGAAGGTAGAGACAGGCAGATCTCTTGAATTTGAAGCCAGCCTGGTCTAAGGAGCCGAGCCGGTTTCAGGACAGCCAAAGAAATCTTGTCTCGAAACACAAACAAACAAATAAATTTGAATATGTAAAAAGATAAAGTAGTATAAAGTGAAAAGAGACCTCAAAATTTAAGATACACTGATACTTACAAAATACTTTGTAAATCAGAGACAGTAACGCTCTCTGTGGGCAGGCACCGTCCGTGGGCGGTGCCTGCTCTGGTTAGCTGGCCTTCCTCTTTGTACTTTCCCGCAAACTCTTGTCCAGGTTGCATCTGCCGCTTGCATTGCATTCTGATTTTAGTTTTGTAATCAGGAAAGTGATTATGTAAAGTACACCAAGTATTCTTCAGCATTTCTTCATTTCTGCTTTTGGAACAGCCACTCTGAAGGATTTCATTGAGCCCGCCTTCTTTTAGTTCCTAAAATACTGGACCCATTGCATTCCCCACTGCCATGGCCCACCAAACTCCCGTATCTTACTAATTCCCTGCCCCTGGAGGAAAATCCTTCCTCCTACATTACTCCCAAAATATCTGTGCACAGACAGGCTGTCTGAATTCCTATTATGAAAGGCCAGTCGCTCAGAAGACCCAAGATTCAGTCCTTGGCTCCCCAGCACCCACTGTGTGTGTGTGTGTGTGTGTGTGTGTGTGTGTGTGTGTGTGTGTGTAAGTGTGTGAGTGTCTTCCTCAATCGCTCTCTACCTTGTTCTTTGAGACAGGATCTCTCATTGAACCTGAAGCTCATCAATTCATCTGCTTCAACTTTCCCGGTGCTAGGTTACGGTGCCTGTAGAGGTTGAAGTCAGGACTTCATGCTTGTGTGGCAATTGCTGAGCCATCTCCCTCCCCAGCCTCTCCCACATCCTTTGATCCAGGTTGGACCAAGCACTAACGTGCCTGGACTTGTGTCACCCACTCAACCAGCTGTGAACAAGAATCACCCTGCACCTGACAGCCCCTTGTAAGCTGGGTTTGGACTGCTCTTGCTGGACTTGAGGTCTTCAGGTAGATCAGATGCTGGCAAACCATCAGTGTCTCCCAGTGTGGGCATGTCACAGATCTTGGAGGTGTTGCTGTGGGGACCAGATGAGGATGGTAAATCTCTTTGTTCTCTGGTAGGAGCATCCTGGCAGGTGCCCTTTCTGGCCTCTTAACATCCTGGTGGTTTTATGGAGTGCAAAGAAGGGAGGGAGATGCTTCAAGATAGTTTTGGATGTCCAGAATTTTGAGACTGGCTCTGAGCAAATCCTCACAGTAAGCAAGTGCAAGAAGAAAATCAAGCCTGGACTCCACTGACTTTCCTTTAGTCCCAGTTTCTAGTTTAAAAACTGAAAACAGCTTTTTCTGCAGACTGCCAGAACTAGGTCTTAGGTAAGGCTTGTATGACAAGGTCACGCAGAGGGGCCAGTGGAAAGTGAGCATCACAAAGTTGAGCCACCTTGAGTGAGAGGTTACTGTGGCTTCAGTTCCGCCCATTGGAACTATGCTAGCACACACATTTGGCAAAAAGTTACATGAAGCCAACAGATACGGGCCAGCAGCAGCCACATGACCCAAGCAATCACTCTAAATGTTAAAAAAAAAAAAAAAACCTTTGTGTTTGAGTGTTTTAATCTTAAGAAAAACCACCAGAGGGGCAAAGGGGTGGGGCTGATTTTTTTTTTTTTTTTGGAGCCTCTGGAACATGAGCCAAGAAGAGTGGGTGAGGATCAGTTGAGGGCTCAGGACCCAGGGGTCTCACCAAGACTAAGAGAGAACCACTAAGGAGGCAGATTCTCCAGGCCAGGAGGCCTAGGACAGGGACTGGCCAAGGTTTTTTCATGACTATCCACTTCCTAGATTCTAGAATACCTCCACTCAGCCCAGGTCACCAAACTCAGTGTCCCTGTGACATCTTTGTCAGCTCCTTCTACATCTACAGAAACTGAGACAGCACAGAAAGAGCCAAGCTGAACTCTCTGCAAAAGCACCAGTGACACAGGTCCCTGTTAACACGTGCAAGTCTTATCCAATCCTCACCCAAAGATGGAAGGAAGGAAGTAGGGTGTGGCTTCTGCGGTCAGCAAATGTAAGGCTAGACAAGTCTTTGACTGCTCATGCATCTGACTGTATGCATAAAGTCTGGGAGAGGCATCTACCTGGAAAGAACAACATGACCCAAAGAGCTGTGTGGTTTGTTCTGAAACATAAAAAAAAAATTATCTACGCAAACAAGGGGAAAATGGCATTTGGTACACAGGGCCTGATTTATGCAACGCTGTGGGCACATAAGAGAGCTCAGCATTTGGGAGCAATTACCAATTACTCAGTCTAACCAGGACACAGAGTGCAAGAGGATAGCTGATAAGAGAAAAAAAGAAAAGGTGAATAGATATTTGATCCTGAAGGACCTTGTGTTTTCTTATAAATAAATTTAATAGTTTATCTAAAGGCTATAGAAAATTCGTGTTTGGCTACAAGTAAAAAAAAAAAATCACCTGGGGGGCTAGAGAGATGGCTCAGCAGTTAAGACCACTGGCTGCTCTTTCAGAGGTCCTGAGTTCAATTCCCAGCAACTACATGGTGGCTCACAATCATTTATAATGAGATCTGGTGCCCTCTTCTGGTGTACATGAAGATAGAGCACACATACATACGTACAAACATACATAGATACATACATACATATATGTGTGTATGTATACATACATACATATATATATATATGTATGTATATATATATATATATATATATATATATATATATAGCTTTAAAATGAAAAGATTACCCTCAAGGGATTGAAATTGTAAGCATACCGACAGCCTAGTCTATGATTCAGCTCTGATGCAATGAGTGACCCCAAACAGTAACGTTCCAGTATGGATGCAGGTATGTTTGAAGGCCAGAAGCTAGAGTTCAGGCAGCTGTGCACCAGCTGCTGTGGGTGCTGAGACCTGAAGTTAGTCCTCTGGAAGAGCGGCACTCACTCTTAATCACTGAGCAAACTCTCTAGCACAATTGTGATTTTTTTTTAATGAAGTTATATACTCTTTCTAGTGATGATGATGCTCCACTTCCCATAGCCTCATCTTAAGAACACTTTTTCAGATATCTCAAGCGAGAACAGATTCGTCTTGCAAGGGTTTATTTGTATTCTCTCTTATTGGCTTATCTAGAAAACAGGGTAAGCATCCATTAGAAACACAGCATTACAGCGTTGGGCAAAACAGGACATAGGACAACAAAATCAGAAAGTTTGTATGCTCTAGAACAATTAAAATGTAAGATCAGGGGCTGGAGAAATGGCTTAGAAGAGAACCTGCTTCTCTTGCAGAGGACCTGAGTTCAGTTTCCAGTACCCACGTGGGAATCAGAAACTCTCTTCTGATCTTCACAAAAACCAAACACAAAAGTGTTGCACAAATACTTACTTATACACACATACACATAAAATACAGAATAACTTTTTAATCCAATGGGAAAAAAACATATAAGCAAAATAGAGTTCTGAACTGGACCTTCCTCCTGGTTTGCCAGTTGGAGAGCAATTGTGCCTGTGGTCAGAACTCTATTTCCCTCCCCCTGGCTCCCCAGCATAGAGCTCACAAATGAAATCACACATCACACCTCTAGGGCACCCACATCTCATGAGTCCTCTGTATTTGTTGTCATGATCACAACATGGCAGCTGCTACTTGGTCTCTGACCCACGTTTTCTGAATCCACACAATTGCTAAGTAACTGTTCCTTTTTGCATAGTTGTTGTAAAGGTGAAATTAGCTCATATTCAGGCCATCACCAAGCACAGACTGGGCATTCAACAATACTCAGTCTTTCATATTATTACATTGTCTAAAAGGCAAAATAATTAGCGGGGTTGATGGTATATATTTGTAGTCCGAGCAGTCTGAATACTGTGGCATGAGGATGGAGAGTTCTAGTCTTCTCTGGACCATGTAACCAGACACTCCTGTTTGTAGCAGCTTTGTTCATAATAGCCAGAATCTGGAAACAACCTAGATGTCCCTCAACTGAAGAATGGATACAGAAATTGTGGTATATTTACACAATGGAATGCCACTCAGCAATTAAAAACAAGGAAATCATGAAATCTGCAGGCAAATGAATAGAACTAGAAAAGATCATCCTGAGTAAGATAACCGAGAAGCAGAAAGACACACATGGTATATACTCACTTAGAAGCAGATATTAGACATATAATAATGTATATCCTATTATTTAGGATATACATATTAAAATCTATAGTCCTAAAGAAGCTAATCAAGAAGATAGGATAAATACTCAATCCTCACTCAGAAAGGCAAATGGGACAGACATCAGAAGTAGACGGGGAACAGGACAGGAGCCTACTACAGAGGACATCTGAAAGTCTCTACCCAGCAGGATATCGAAGGAGATCCTCAGACTCATAGCCAAACTTTGGGCAGAATGCAGGAAATCTTATGAAAGAAGGGAGAGATGGAAAGACCTGGAGGGGACAGGAGCTCCACAAGGAGACTGACAGAGCCAAAAAATATGGATCCATGGGGCCCTGCAGAGACTTCAACCAAGGACTATGCATGGAGAGGACCTAGAACCCCAGCTCATATGTAGCCCATGGGCAGCCCAGTCTCCATGTGGGTTTCCTAGTAAGGGGATCAGGGGCTGTCTCTGACATGAACTCAGTGGCAGGCTCTTTAATCACCTCCCCCTGAGGGGGGTGCAGCCTTGCCAGGCACAGAGGAAGACTATGAAGTCAGTCCTGATGAGACCTAATAGGCTAGGGTCAGATAGAAGGGGAGGACGACTTCCCCTATAAGGAGACTAGGGAAGGGGCATATGGGGAGAAGAGGGAGGGTGTGACTGGGAGAAGACTAGGGAGGGGGCTACAGCCAGGATACAATGTGAATAAACTGTAATAAATAATAAATTAATTAAAATAAATAAATAGGTAGATAGATAAGTGGATAAATAGACAAATAAGTGGATGAATATATAAATAAATTAAAAAAAAACAAATTTTGTCTCTGTTTCATCAAGGGAAGGTAAATTTTAGATATTGGAATTAGTGAAATAAGAAATTATCTGAGTCAGAATTATTCCTTTTTATTGTCAAAGTTACATGGATTAATAAAAGCCATTACATATTGCAAAAAAAACATAAGCCTACCACTTCGAGGATTCTTCACTAGGCACTGATATCCTGCATGAGATAAAGTAGGCTCTATAACCTTTGGTGTGCTGTTCTTCTTTGTTTTCATGCCTGGTAGAATGGGGACAAGAAAGAGCATCAAATGTCATGGAACTGGAGTTACATAAGGTTGTGAGTTGTCATGTAGGTGCTGGGAATAACGCCTTGGGTCCTCTGGAAGAGCAACCAGTGCTCTGAACCTCTGAGACATCTATCCAGCACCCAGTTGTGCAATTATTAAATATGGATTAATCAGCCAAATATGTAGCAACAGTGGTCACAATCTGGCAAATATGTCATGTGGCAGAGTGGATAATATATAGGCTCCCCCACCAGTCATGACCCTGAAGATACCCAGAGTTACTTCTGTTGTACAAGGAGGAACCTACAAGTTCAGAATTATTAGAGAGCTGAGACATGAAGCTATGCCTGTCTCCTGTCAAAGGTACTCTCTTACCCACTGTACTGTGCTGTACGAGAAAGTAAGGGGCTCTGCCCACTGGAAATAGTTGAACGTTTCGTACTTACCAAAGGTACTGGCAGCTCTTTGCAAAATACTTCTGGAAATTGCAATTAGCCATGTTGCTCATTGAGGGCCATGGACAGTCTCTCTCCATGTATAATAAAATATAATAAAATTACATTGCCCCTCCAGAACACTTGCCTAGCTGTGCCATCCCTCCGTGTCTCTCCTGGGAGCTGTGTGATGGTGAGATCTCATTGTCGTTTATAAAAGCTTGGTGGAACTGAAACTGAGCCCCAGGTGGGCAGACCTAAATGGCACAGCAGAGAAAATGCTTTCCCCAGGAACATAAGCAGCTGAGTGTCTGGGTGCATCATAAAATTTTATTGTGACATACATAGATAATGGTCCCCACTGCAAAGCATCAGGAAGGTTTATCATGACTTCCCAAAAGCCTTCCCGACAGTGTGTTAAGACGAAGACATCAGAATCACCACAAGAAGCAGCTTACTGTGGCCTTCATTCACAGCTGTGGTGAGCTAGACCTGCAGTGGGAAGGAAGGAACCAACAGTATTAACATGAGAAGACAGCATGAGCTGGAGCCTCCCGAATCTCCTCTGCTAGTCCCATCTGAATCTTCCCACTGCCAGCAGCACCTACAATGGGGCCTGCTTTGCTTCTGAAAAGCATCATCCCCTCTACCATGCTAACAACTACATGCATCAGCCAGGTCTGCCATGTCAACAGCTACACCTGTCAGCCACTTCTAGCATGCTAACAACTACACATGTAAGTTTGTGTTTCAGAGTGATCCTTTTACCCCAGGCAGCCACAACCTCACCAGCAGCTCCGACTTTGGCAGCAATTCCTCCTCTGAAAAAAACTGTTGCCTTTTCCCTTAAAGAACATGACATTTCCAGTCGGGTCTCTCTTCTAGATCATGGAACACAGAAAATGTTTCAAGTGGTTCTTTCTCGAAAAGATGGATCATAATCAGTGCTGAGGCAGATGAGTGGAAAAGAAGTTTTGTCATTCTGTGTAACTGGTGCCTTTCTCACGAGGGTTTCATTGGCTCTGCAGCCAGATGAGAAGGGCTCGTTAGGACATATAGATGTAGCTATAGAATTAAGTCTAGAATCTTACAATACAAAATCTCTTGAAAGATATTCAGTTTCATATTCCCTTCCTATGTGTAAATTGCCATAGATGCTTTACAAAGTATCTAACCAGTCTATACCTGAATAACTCAACCATCAGAAACACCAAGTGGCATTCAATGAGTCCACAGTGGTTCAGGTTCCTGCTCTGAAAATAGTAGGGAAGAACAGGGTTTTGAAATAGCAAAACACATGTCAAGACATTTGCTTTGCATGGTCTAGATAGTTATAACTCATGAGGTCCCACCATTACAAGCTGGGAATCTTGGTTAAGTGGTTTTCTCCACCTGTTAAAGAATTAAAAGGAAGGAGAACCCTGAAGCACAACAGGTAGCTGCAGGGAAAAACTCGCAGCAGACAGAATCAGCCGATAAAAATAGGCTTTTATAAGAGGTAAGGAAACACACACATAAGGCACACAGAGAAACACTCTCAACAAAACAGAGAAAGGCACAGAGCCCAAAACACATCCTCTCCTTGAGAGCAGGGGTTTTAAGGGTCTTTGAGATGTCTTCTTTCCTAATTTAGGGTTGTTTAGTTTGAACAAAGATGAGAAATGATGATAGACTCGCAACTGGTCTCTGCCTTTAACTCGTCAGACCAGTCTACAGCAGTGTAAGGCTTTGGGTACTACTAGCAGGAGGAAAAGACCAGCAAGCCTTTAGGCCTTTGGTCTCAGGTCAAAAAAGTAAAAGGAAGAAGCCAGAGTTTACCATGTTTATCACATATATCTGTGGCACCTCTCTCTTTAGGACTAACCTGGCAAGGATCTGTCTAACTCCTGACCCCTCACCACCCACTTTCAGGACCAGCAACAAGCCAACCATGCTCTCAGGATTCGCCTAATACCATTTTATTTCAGGGATACACAGCCCCAGTCCTGTTGACAAGTTTAGAGGTCCGTGCAGAGCCGTGTAGATGCTATCTACAGGTAATACCATCCATCTTACTTGGCAGGACAGAGAGTGCCTGGAGGGATGCCACTGCTGCGCCTAAGCCTCCGGCAGCCCACGGCCCACTGAGACTTCCCTGTGCCTCCTTGGATAACTTCAAAACACCAGCCGTGATGCCTTATCTTGTTTTCTCACATCAGTCCTGGGCTGAGGTTTCAGATGCCATGGTGCAGCCAGAAGGCAGATTTATGATTCTGTTATCAACCCCAGACAGCCAGAGGCTGTGGTCACACAGCAGGGAGGAAACAATAGCCCAGCAAGGAGGGCCACCAGCAGAGCCAGAGCCCAGCACCTGAAGCCACCTGTGCCTGCACAGGCCTCCGTGGGTGGAACAGGCTGTTTAATAGAAATAGCAACGTCCTGGGAAAGCAGTACTAGCCATTCTTACTGCCCATCACTTACTGACACAGAGTTGTCACTCAAGACTAGATCCTCTCTCATCACCTATTTCAGAGATACTAAGTCACTATAGCAATGACTGGAAGATCCAGCACAGCTATCTGGAACTAAAGGAATCATGATAAAGGAACAGGGACTACTTACGCTTAAGTTCAAACCCCAAAAAGGAGTATTCTGTTGGCTTGTCTGACCATGTGACAGATGCTGGATGCCTACCCTCTAAGGACAAACATGAGATCTTATAATTTCCACATGTTACTCATGGGGAGGAACATAACAAGTCTCAGTATTACAGCAACCATGAGTTCCTCCAGCCCAGTCTGTTACTTACCATCCTGTGAGCCCAACCACCCTCGCATCTAACAGACACTCTCTTCTTGGTCCACAATGGGTGATTTATAATGGTTAAAAATGTGTTAGCCAACGGGCCAGCAAAATGGCTCCATGAGTAAAAGCCTTTGTTGCCATGCTTGACAACCTGAGTTGGATCCCAAGGATGCATATGGCAGAAGGAGAGAACTGCCTTCCAAAAGTTGTCCTTTGACTTAAAACACACACACACACACACACACACACACACACACACACATTAAATAAATGTAATAAAAATTTGTTGGTCAAGACATTTGCTTAATGTCTTCTGGGTAATCATAACCAATCAAATCTCACTTTACTTCAGGATCTATAATCTCAGCACTTGGGAGGTAAGGAGGCAAAAGGATCAGAAGGTCAAAATCATTCTTAGTGACATAGCTAGCCTGAGGCCAGCCTGGACTAATGAATCCTTGCCTCAAAAAACAAACCAAACCAAACCAAACAAACAAACAAAACATTATTTAATCCACATTTTCTTCATAAGTCCATGGTGGAAAGGCTACATCTAGGGAAGTTCTCCTTTCTGAGTCATTACAACAGAAGACATGGTGCAGGCAAGAGAGATTTTGTTTTATTTTCACTTTTTTTTAATACAGACTACACTTTCTTTTTTTTAATTTTTTAAATTTATTTATTTTTTATTAGTTACAGTTTATTCACTCTGTATCCCAGCTGTAGCCCCCTCCCTCATCTCCTCCCAATCCCACTCTCCCTCCCTCCCTCATCTCTTCCCATGCCCCTCCCCAAGTCCACTGATAGGGGAGGTCCTCCTTCCCTTCCCTCTGACCCTAATCTATCAGGTCTCATCAGGATTGGCTGCATTGTCTTCCTCTGTGGCCTGGTAAGGCTGCTCTCACCCTCAGAGGGAGGTGATTAAAAGGCCAGCCACTGAGTTCATGTCAGAGACAGTCCCTGTTCCCATTACTAGGGAACCTACTTGGACACCGAGCTGTCATGGGCTACATCTGTGCAGGGGTTCTAGGTTATCTCCATGCATGGTCCTTGGTTGGAGTATCAGTTTCAGAAAAGACTCCTAGGCCCAGATTTTTTGGTTCTGTTGCTCTCCTTGTATAACTCCTGTCCCCTCCAGGTCTTTCATCTTCCTCTTCTTTCGTAAGATTCCCTGAGCTCTGCTCAAAGTTTGGCTATGAGTCTCAGCATCTACTTTGATATCCTGCTGGGTAGAGCCTTTCAGAGGCCCTCTATGGTAGGCTCCTGTCCTGTTCCCTGTTTTCTCCCTCTTCCGATGTCCGTCCCATTTGCCGTTCTTTTTTTTTTAACTTTTTTATTTTAATTTTTTATTTTTATTATTAGTTATATTTTATTAACTCTGTATCCCAGCTGTATCCCACTCCCTCAATCCCTCCAAATCCCATGCTTCCTCCCTCATCTCCTCCCTGCCCCTTTCCAAGTCCACTGATAGGGGAGGACCTCCTCCCTTTTCATCTGACCCTGTTTTATCAAGTATCTTCAGGACTGGCTGCAAAGTCCTCCTCTGTGACCTAGCAGGGCTGCTCCTCCCTTGGGGGTTGGGGCAGTCAAAGAACCTGCCATTGAGTTCAAGTCAGAAATAGTCCCTGTTCCCCTTACTAGAGAAACCCACTTGGTTACTGAGCTACCATGGGCTACATCTGAGCAGAGGTTCTAGGTTATATCCATATATGGTCCTTGGTTGGATAAACAGCCATTTGCCTTTCTGAGCGAGGATAGAAAAGGATCTTCACCAACCCTCTATCTGACAGAGGGCTAATATCCAGAATATATAAAAAACTCAAGAAATTAAAAAGCAACAAATCAAGTAATCCAGTTAAAAATGGGGTACAGAGCTAAACAGAGAAATATTAATAGAGGAATACTCAATGGCAGAGAAACACTTAAAGAAATGCTCAACATCCTTAGTCATCAGGGAAATGCAAACAAAACCCTGAGATTTCACCTTACACCCATCAGAATGGCTTAGATCAAAAACTCAAGGGACAATATATGCTGGAGAGGATGTGGAGAAAGGGGAACCTTCCTCCATTGCTGACGGAAATGTAAACTTGTACAACCACTTTGAAAATCAATCTGGTGCTTTCTCAGACAATTAGAAATAGAGCTACCTCAAGATCCAGCTATACCACTCCTAGGCATATATCCAAAATATACTCAAGTATACAACAGGGACATTTGCTCAACCATGTTCGTTCCAGCTTTGTTTGTAGTAGCCAGAATCTGGAAACAACCCAGATGTCCCTCAACTGAGGAATGGATACAGAGATTGTGGTACATTTACACAATGGAATACTACTCAGCAATCAAAAACAAGGAAATCATGAAATTTTCAAGCAAATGGTGGGAACTAGAAAAGATCGTCCTGAGTGAGCTATCCCAGAAGCAGAAAGATATACATGGTATATACTTACTCGTAAGTGGATATTAGACATATAATACAAGATAATCATACTAAAATCTGCACACTTAAAGAAGCTAATCAAGAAGGAGGACGCTGGGTAAGATGAAGACTGCACTTTCTTGATGACTTCTTTCCCAGGAGAACAGCATCCACTTCTGAGGACAGAGTCTTTGCCAACGATCAGCTTTACCTGTCCAACCTCTCAACACTGTTGCCCTGGGAATAAAGCTCCAGTACAGTTATTCTCAGGGACACATTCAATCCATAGACTCCCCAGCTAAGTAGACAGTATTCTCTCCTGTAATAGAATAATATGTATCTCTCTGGTGTCATTATATGCCCTGAGTTATGAACTCATAAAACTCAGCACCCATATTCAACATCAGTAAATATCGTATAAAATGTGCCCTGTGACTGATGGCGTTCATGAGGCTCAGCCATCAGCTGGGGAGCTATTGGCAGCAGATAGCTGTGGGGGAAGAAAGACTCAACCTCCTTCAGAGGTATGGCCACTGGTGTGGTGCCCATACTCTAGTGGACAGCCCCACATCCACGTGCACGGCAGCAGCACTAAAATCAGTGAGTTATAAAAAGGAAAAAGAACAAAGCTAGGTGTGGTGGCACATGTCTGTAATCCCAGGACTAAGGATTCAAAGGCAGAGAAACCTCTGTGAGTTTGAAGCTACCTTAGTCTATACAATGAGTTCCAAGTCATTTAGGACTATATAGTGAGACCTAATCTCAAAAAGTAAATGAATAAATAAATAAATAAATAAATAAATAAATAAATAAATAAGGCATGAACAGAAATTTTTTCAAGGGGGCCCAGGTAGAGTAGAAGAGAGAAGATGCTCATGATACATTATATATGTATATAATTGTCAAAAATATAGATAGATAGATAGATAGATAGATAGATAGATAGATAGATAGATAGATAGATAGATATACCTACTATGAAACCTGGACTTCCCTATCCCTAACTGTCCATCATATACTCTGAATACCCTGCCACCTTCCCCCAGCAATCCCATGAGCTGGCACCCTGGCATGATACCTCACTCACACAGCCTCTTGACACAATCAGGAAAAGCAACTTCAGAGAACAGTAAAGATGCTAACCTTGTCAAAGGCCTTTTTTTCTACTAATCTCAGGCTAAGGTCACCACTTATATCCCTGCCTGCCACAAATATCCTTGTCTGCTGAGTCAGGGCCCAGGCTGAACCTGATCCGGTGACCCTGGAGGATCCTGGCTGCAGTATGCCCAAGAACAGCTGTCTCCTTCCAGCCCAGCCCAGAGCCTCTCCAGAGACGCTGTCCCTGCTTATCTTGCGTAACTGAGCAGGCCCTGGACTTGGCTCAACAAATATTTACTGAGTGCCTATTACAGGGAGAGCATGATATCACGGAGCCGTTTCAGTTCTGCCCAACTCACCAAGAGCCTCTTAGGACGCTTTAATTAGTTATAGGTGGGGCACAGGGCTCATGAGCTACTGCTTGGCTCCCAGCCTGGGCCACTGTCAACTGTGGATGTTACAAAGTTAATGAGCTAACATACCCAAAATAGTTCAAAACTTGTCAGACACATCATGAATCACTTAACATATATTAGTCATTTTGTGATCATAGGATGGGTTCCTGGCTAGAATCAATCAATGACCAATAAGTTATTTCATCCCTCTGGAGGACTGATACCATTTTTGTAGGCAGTTAGTGGTAGCTGAGGGAAGGAAAGTCATTCTTTCAAGGGTGTAGCCACTGGGAAGTAGTCTGTGTTCCCGTGCGCCTGATTACTACCCTAATGAAACTCACTGGGTCATAAAAGACAAAAGAGGCATGAAAGTAGGATGATGAATGGGTGTGAGAAGAGGGTAAGACAGAGTAATGAGGGTGAATACGATCAAATATGTACATGAATGGAAGTGCCATACTGAAGTCCTTTGTTGTGTATAATTGATATATGCTATTTAAAAGAGGGGAGGCCATTTGACACAGTGGTGACCTCTCCCTTGTCTCCCTGATCCACCAACAGCGCTTCCCAGGTACACTGTTCCATGGCACACGAAAAGGAATGTATGCTGCACTGTGAGAGCTCCAAGAGCTCTGTCCTGAGCCATCTCACTGTACTGCTGGGGACAATATCGTATGGGGGAACACTGTGAAGCTTACCCAAAGGAAAACCATACCCTAATAGAAAACAGAGGAAATGTTTCTGCAAGCAAATTAGAAAGTGTTAGTGGACAGAAGGCAGTTCTTTGCAAACAGGAAGAGTAACTGGGGTACTTTTTGTCTGCTGTTAATAGAAAGACCATCCAAAATGAATAAAATAGGAGACTTATTATCTTGTATAACAAAGTCTGGAAGAAGGCGGGTCCATGGGACTACCAACCACATTTTTAAATCTCGGTTCATTGCATCTTTCCAGCCTTCAAATCTAAGCTCATAGTTTTGAAGCATCTACAAAGATACAAATGGATGCAGAATGGTTGCTGTGGTTACCATCTTCCCAGGTAAACATGATAATGCTCAGCAAAGAATTTACCATGGTTCTCTTTTTACAGGCAGCCTCCCCCAAGACCATTTGCCAATACTGAACCACATGGTCATACCCTACCTGCAAAGGACTCTGGGGAAAGCAAGTGTATGGTATTTTATACTTGATAATGGGAGATGAGTTGTACAAGAAAAAAGTATGACCAGAGTCTGTAGAGTGATAAATGAAGTATCCAGAAACTGGATTGTTATTGGCTCATCAAATGTGGTCTAAAGGCATTTGATTCTTGTAAATCAAATAGTGTGATATTTCAAAATGGATCACAAACACAGAAAGACTGCACCAGAGTTCACTACGCCATAATTCTTGCCACTTGTGAAAAGGAGATGCTGTAGAGGACAGAAGAATCAGCCAGCAGGTACATTCACACAGGCATCCCTTCTCATACCATTCTACAGTCATGACCAATACAAGGCCCCCGGTCTCAGACAGTTTAAATTGTGTATGTGCAATTCCCAGTGATCCTACTTTCACAGGCTTCGGTCTCATGACTCCTCTTTTGCTAGGATATCACGCCTTTCACTCAGAAATCACACCTACAGTTTGTAGTTTCTCTTTGCTTAATTATTTGTGTGCAATATGCGTGCGTGTTAAGGTGCCACTGTGTGGGCCAGTGTGTGCACACAGTGCGTATGTGTGTGAAGGCCAGAGGACAGGCTTGAGTGTCATTTCCTAGGGCCTGTTCCCAAGGTGCAGTCCACCTTTCCTTTGAGACAAAGCCTCTCACTGGCCTGGAGCTCAGCAAGTAGACAGCTGGCCGGAAGCCCCAGGAATCCTCCTGTCTCTGCCTCCCCAATGCTGGGACTACAGGCACACACCACTGCACCTGGATTTTCACATGCACTCTGTGGGATTGAACTCAGGTTTCCTCTCCTCTCTGACTGCATTTTCCTGGCTGAGTTATTTTCTCTGCCCCTTAAGATTGTGTTTTTGCCATTATAAGAAAACGGAGCCCTTCTGCCTTGTCTCCATCCTGCCTGAAATTTTCAGAGAACAAGACAAACTAGACTCCTTGGCATTTTATCCCCTCTTAAAATACCTAAAGACATGTAGGTCACTCTGCTGTTTGAGGCTGCCACATGTCAGGGACAGAGGAGGACAAGAGACAAGAGAGGGTTATCATACGTGGTATACTTGTGTGGAAGTATGCTAATACAGCCCATTGTTTTAATCAAAGCACAAGGAGAGGGAAGCCACAGAGAGAGCTGCAAGGGTGAGAGCACCTACTTGTGCAAGCATAAAGACCTGAGTCAGAACCCCACTACCTACATATAATAAGCAGGGTGCCGTGTGCCTGAAACCCTAGCACTAGCAGGCAGAGACAGGTGGATCCTGGGATTTCACTGGCCCAATCAGACTCACCAAAACTTGTGCATCAGCTTTGGTAATTGGCCCTTTCTTATTCACATGAGACAGAGAGTAATACAGGAAATACCTAATCTCCTCCTCTGAATTCACAACTACACTCACAGGCATTCACACGTGCACACACACCAAAACATTTTTTTATCTTAATTTTTAAAAGTGAGAGAAAGCTTCTCATCGTGAACTCATCCAGGCTTTCTTGCCAACTAGCCACATAGTCTTAGGTCAGTCACTTCTGCAGCCTCAGTGTTTGCATCTGAAAATAGGCAAGAGGGTGATGGCAAACTTACACAGGACAGACAGATTCACTGGCGGTGGTGGACACTCTAAACAGGAGCTCCCCACAGCCTCCCCTGCTCTTTAACCTTCGGCTCTCATCAACCGTTTGTCAGATAAAGCAAGACCTCCACAGCAGGTGGCTGCAGAGCCAATTAATGCTGCAGATGCCATGTGCTCCACTAATTGCTGGAGGTTTCCAAATCTAAATCGGTGTGGGAGCCCAGCTGCCAAGGACACCAGCCTTCTACCCTCCCTCTGCCCAACCCAGCCCCATGCCTGAGAATTTCCAAAGAGAACCCTGCTTCTCTAGAGACAGGTCAGCAGTTTGCACTGTTAAAAATAATTCTTCTGGACCCTGATCTGACACGCGTGTGCTGCCATCTTTGATTTCTTTATGCTAGCTGAACGTTAAAAATAATAATAACCAGCTCTTGGTTTGGTCACTTCTTTGTATTGTTCTCTTTGTTTCTAATTTGATATCTGGCCTAAGCTTGATTATTTCCTGTAATTTGCTCTTCTTCGGTGTGTTTGCTTCTTTCTTTTTTTTTTTTTTTTTTTTTTCTAGAGCTTTCCGGTATGCTGTGAAGTTGCTGGTATGACACCTCTCCAATTTCTTTAAGAAGGCACTTAATGCCATGAACTTTCCTCTTAGCACTGCTTTCATCGTGTGGGTATGTTGTGCCTTCATTTTCATTGAATTTTGGGAAGTCTTTAATTTCTTTCTTTCATTTCTTCCCTGACCCAGTGGTCATCGAGTAGGGAGTTGTTCAGTTTCCATGTGTTTGGAGGCTTTTTGTTATTTCTGTTGTTGGTGAGGTCCAGCTTTAATCCATGATAATATGGTAAAATACAAGGGGTTATTTCAATTTTCTTGCATTGGTTGAGGCTTGCTTTGTGACCAACTACATGGTCAGTTTTGGAGAAGGTTCCGTGCAATGCTGAGAAGGCATCTCTGACACAAACTGAAGACCTACAACAGGATGGGCTCCTGGGAGGATATGGGGGTGACTCGAGCTAAGACTCCTAATAGCCCAGGCTATTAGGAGACTGAAGAGGCCACCTTCTAGCCAGACAGGACTTCTAGTGGAAAAACACGAACCCACCCACAAAAACTTCGACTCAAAACTTACCCTGCCTACAAGATGTACAGGGATAAAGATAGAGCAAAGATTGAGGGAATGTCACCAATGCCTGGCCCCAACCTGAGACCCACCCCATACAAGAGAGTCAACCCCTGACACTATTAATGATACTCTGCTCTGCTTGCAGATGGGAGCCTAGCATAGCTCTCCCCGGAGAGGCTCCACCCAGCATCAGATCAAAACAGATGCTAAAACTCATAGCCAAGCATTAGGCAGAGGGAGCACGGGGAGCCTTGAGGAAGATTCAGGGGAAGGATAGAAGGAGCTGGAGGAGACAAGAACTCCACAAGAAGACCAATGGAGTCAACTAACTTAGGTCCAGGGGGCTTACAGAACCCAAAGTACCAGCCAAGGATTATGCATGAACTGGGCCTAGGTCCACTGCATATATGTAGCCAAAGGACAGCTTGGTCTTCATGTGGGCTTCCTAGTAAGGGACCAGGGGCTGTCTCTTACATGGACTGGGTTGCCTGCTTTTCGATCATTTGCCCAATGGGGCTGCCTTGCCAAGCCTCAGTGAAAGAGGATGCGTTCAGTCCTGATATGACTTGATGTGCTGGGGTAGGTTGGGGGGGGGCTTCTCTTTTATGAGTAGCAGCGGAGGTGGTGGGGAAAAAGGGAGGAAGGTTGGGACCAGGAGGAGAGGAGGGAGGAGGCTATTATTGGAATGTAAAGTGAATAAATAAATGAATAATAATAATAGTGATAATTTAAAAAGCTATGGCAATTTGACAGTTTTCCCATCTTTCCAATGTTTGATTTTCACCCAGACAACTCCCTAACCAGTCAGAAGGTCATGAGAGGACCTGAGAAAACATAATGAACCTTGAAATTAAAAAAAAAAAAGGCACATTGACACCAGCTGTAATGATACCTGCCTTTCATCTCAAAAGTCAGGAGGGTAAGACAGAGAAATTGCAAATTTGAGGCCAACCTGGGCTACATGGTAAGGCTCTATCTCAAAATATCTAGAAATTTTATCATAGATAAAGGGCTATAGATATAGCTCAACTGCTAGAGCATACACCCAGCATATATGAAGTCCTGGGGTTGATCACCTGCACCAACATGAAACTGAGCATGGTGGTATACACCTCCACCCCCAGCCGCTGAGACATGGAGGCCAGGGAATCAGGAATCCAAACTCCTCCTCTAATATATGGTGAGTTCTAATCAATCAGTTAACTTATTAACTGTAAAGCTTGATTATTAATTCACAGGATACAGTAAAAGAAAAAATTGTTTTGAATCAATAGATGTTTTAGTTGCTGAAGATTTGGCCCAGTGGTCGAGAGTACTTGCTGGTCATGCAAGCACCTGAGTTCTAGTATCAGCACCCACCTTGGGTTGCTAGTCATTCCAGCTCCCAGGAGATCTGATGCCCTCTTCTGGCCTCCCACAGCACTCACACATGTGTGCGTATAGTCACAAATACACGCATGTATTAAAATAAAATAAATATTTTAAACTAGATACGGTGAATGACCAAGCTTTCCTGCATACATTAATACATGTGATATTAAAAAAAAAATGATTCAGTCTCGCAGCAACTCATGAAAGCCATCTGCCTTCCCAAGTTCTCTCATCACAGATGTTCTTCCTGAACTAAACCACAGCCTGGGCCCGGGCTTCCTGCTAGGAAGTGTGGCTACTTTAACACGTCTCAAAAGAGCCATAGAACATTTTTATTTTCCAGCCAAAAGCCAGAGCATGTTAGCCACACAACAAACAAAACACTTACACGCCTACAGACGAACACTCACCTGTCAGTCTAACAGACAAGGACTGAAGCTGTGGAAAAGAAACAGACTAAAATGGAGGGACATAAATGGAGGAAAAAACAGTTCCTTCTGAAGAGCACACTGTCCATGGAGGTATGTCTTCTTGGTGTGTATGTGTGTCTGTGTGTGCACATACATACGCATGCATGTACACCTGTGGAAGCCAGAGATTGATGTCAGGCATCCTCCTTAATCACATCCTAC
Organism: Psammomys obesus; assembly: GCF_907164565.1. Taxonomy (NCBI): domain Eukaryota; kingdom Metazoa; phylum Chordata; class Mammalia; order Rodentia; family Muridae; genus Psammomys; species Psammomys obesus. The sequence goes on along the minus strand of NW_026590859.1, from coordinate 9,571,352 downwards.
CTCATTCTTTGAGACATCACTTCTCACCAAACCTTGACCCAGAGATTTGCATAGCCCAGCGTGCTCCAGAGAGCCTGCAGCCTCTACTATCCCCATGTTCAAGTTGCAGATGTGCTCTGTCTCGCCCACTTCATACACGTGTCCTGGGGCACTGAACTCAGGTGCTCATGCTTGCACACTGATCCATCTCCCCAGAAAGTGATATGTCTTCCTAAGTGGGAAAAGAAAAAGCAAGAATAGAGGATTTGAGTAGAAAGTAGCCAGGTTTGTCCACTGTCCCTCAGGACCAGCATTGGGTGGGCAAAGTCGATGGTTTCATGTTAAACTCCAGAATCCAGCTCCAGGTTTGCTATTGTCTCTCTTGGTGCAGGCTGCCATAGCCAAATGCCAAAGACTCCTCGAGACAGGGGTGTCCAAGACAGAAGCACTGGCTAATTCAGCACCTACTCGGTGCCTTCCTCTGCCTTTCAAAGTCTTCCCGCAGCGAGAGGGGAGGAGCGCTACACAGCTCCCTCTCTAGCGTCTGTTCTTCTAAGGACACTTATCCTATCTCACAGAGACTCTAACCTCCCACCTCCTTCAACCCTATGACTTCCTCATAGGGATCAGTACTGCACAGGATGACTTTGCAGGGGACAGAGTTACCTCATCCAAAAGTCCTCCCCACCTGGTGCACCCCATCTGTGGACACTGTAACACAATGCTGTTAAGTGCAAAGTCTATTCTCTAAAGCCTCTCCCTCGGAGGCTAAAGGAAGGGCTCAGGGGTTAAGAGCACTTATTTCTCTTGCAGAGAACCCAAGTTGGGTCACCAGCACTCACATCAGGCAGCTCACAGCTTCCTTTAACTCCATATCCAGGAGATCAAATGCCTTCTTCTAGCTGAGGGTATTCAAACACACATGTCAGACATTCAAGTGTGTGTTCATGCACGCACACACAACAGATAAATGATAGATAGATGGATGATGGATGGATAGATAGATGATATAGACTGATGATAGATAAGAGATCTATTGGATAGATAGATGATAGGTAGGTAGGTAGATAGATAGATAGATAGATAGATAGATAGATAGATAGATAGACGATAGATCTTAAAAAGGCTGTTACAATAGTTACCAAAAAATGCAAAAATATGTCATAACATTTTAAGTAAGTTTACAATTTTCTGTTGGCCTCCATCCAAAGCTATCCTTGGACACATGCAGCTTACAGGCAGTGAGTTGGACAAATCTGAGATAGCCATCTTTATATCAATTATGTGTTCCAAGATATGGTGACCCCAGTCTCCAGGCCAATAAAAGTCTGTAACGCAAAACTTTGGGAAGACTCCCCACTTATGTGGGCAGCCTCACCCCAGCGGGCTGGGGTCCCAGACCACATAAAAGGGAGAAAGCCAGCCACACAGCAGCACCCACCTCTCTCCGCTGCCTCGAGTGTCTGCCATAATGCCTTATGCCAACCATGCTGGCCTGACCTTCACACTATGAGCCATAATAAGCCCTTCTTTCCTTAAATGGCTTTTTCACAACAATGAATAGAAGGTGTAATATATTCACAGCGCCTCACTAAGGCCAGCTCTTTGGAGTAGCAAGACAAAGCTCACATGGCAGCAGCCAAGTCCAGTCGGAAACATGGTTGGGATGGTGGCCCCGAAACCTGCCATGTTCTCCATCATTTCCAAGTCACATGTTTCGTGTTTTCTTCCCTTTCTCTTCCTGTTTCTGGCCTGTGTTGTCTCTCATTCCTTGTACTTTCACAGGTTCACATGCCTGGCTTGAAGAGCCACAATCAATAGTGGCAAGAAATCCAGCAACAAGAAATTCATCTAACCCCATTTTGTTCCAAATGCAGTCTTCTTCTGAAATGGACCATAGCAAGGTAGGTGGCATCTAGGAACTGCTGACCTGTTTCCAAAGATGCAAGCCAGTTCACTGTGGTGCCCTCACTACAACTCTAAGGAAGACAGGGCTTGCCCTCAGAGTCCCTTATCTAACCTTTCAAGGTACTTTTTCTTGCTTTAACATTCACTATGCATCAACTCTATCTACCCTCTGCCCATCCCTTGCTCCCTTCAGTTCACAGTCTTCTCCATGACCGTGGACACACAGCAGACCACTAGGGCCACTGCTTCCCACAAAGAGCAAATTCATCCAAGTTTCACACCATGAACTCTCAGAAATCCTTGACTTCATAACAGTCAGAGATAGCTCAAAAGGAGAACAAAAACAAGAAAGCCAAAAGTTTAGAGATGGACGGTTTTTCATAATTCAGATTTGATCCTTTTCACAGGTTTTTCTGGTTTGTTTTATTGTTTTAGGAAAAGTGTTTTTTGTTTTTTGTTTGTTTTTTTTTTCTCTCAGCTCATTTGTTTGTAGACGAAATGGCCTGGAACTCACAATCCTCCTGCCTTAGATGTGCACTGCTCGGCTCTCCTTAGATGTTTTCACCACATTGTTTTAGGAAAGACCTTTGAGAAATCCTATAGTAGAGAAACTTGCCAACCCTATCTTTCTTAAGTGCATTTGACCAGAGCCTTGTTGTGAAACATCATCTAGCAAAGGCAGACAGGATTACTGTTGCAGATGTTGAGAGTCTTTGTGGCAAACCTTCTCTCTTGTTCCTTCTGCTCCCATCTTCCCTATCCCGTGGCTCCTTCTGCAGGTTGCAGACAGAAAACTGAGCTCATCTGTCACGCAATGGGCTGAGGCAATAACCACCGTGTGTTGACCTTACTTTTTAACAAACCTACTTTATTTAGGGTTATTAAATGCTTCTTCCTCCCTTCTGACCCCTCAACACTGGGTAGAGGAAAAGAAGGTTAGTGGGGACAGGGGGGCAGAGTTCTCTCTGCTACTTCCCCCTCGGTAGGGCCGTAGGATTCTTTCAGGGGCAACACCAATACCAGTCGTCCAGAAATCCAGAAGTCCAGGTGACCAGCAAATCAGTAAATAGCGAATGCAGCAGCAGGATGGACCAGCAGCAAGCGGTCCTCCTCCAAGCAGCTGTGCCTTTGTCCTCTGGGCTGTCATGTTTATACCCCTCAATGTCTTCAGAATTCAACTAATTCCAGCTGGCAAAGACCATGCTCCACACAAGACACTTAACAGGTGTGGACAAACTAAAAATTCCCAACTTGGGATTTTAACAAAAACATATTTACATATCATAAACCAAAACTCCCACAATAACCATGAGTTTTGGGTTGTCTCCTTCCTAATAGTTTCCATGTTCTAAAATACTGGGGGAGGGGCCACAGCATCTTCATTTTATAATTAAAAAATCATTTTCCATAGCTGTCCACTGAGACCAGGTCTTTTCTTTGATGCTAATCATTCTGTCAATTTCCCTTCTAGAGCAGTTTACACTTTAAAAAAAAAAAATTTAAGCCCAGAAGAATAAAATGAATCAACAGGAATCATAGAGGATGTGGAAGAAGCCAGGGAAGAGAGAATGTAGGGAGGTTGTGCTTCCTTTCTGTATCCTATGTCTCAGTCAGGCCTCCCTCTTCACAGTTTTTCCTTCTTGGACAAAGGAAACTCCCATCATCCTCCATGATATGCAAACAGTTCCCTATTTTATGTAAGTACCAGCTACCCTGCATATATTTGAGTACTCTGGTTTGTGTAGCTCACATACTCTACCCTGTGTTAGGAGCTTGGTTTATGGTTTAATTCCAATGAGGCTAAGAAAAACCCACCATATACCACACACAAGGCACATATATCCATGTGATGCTAGCTGTAGAATGCTCAAAACTAAGCTACTTATTACCCTTTTCTGAAGATAATAATCATAAGAAATTGGCACCTATTTTTCCACCTATAGCTCCTCCATCATAGTTTAAAAATAAATTCAAATCTGTGGAATTTCAATAGCAAGGATTTTGTGAGTGTCATCCTTAAAAATAAATGCTGGTTCTGTGTTGATAATCCAGTTGGGGATTCATCAATGGAATTTCTCTTCCCACCTGATGTTCATCTCCTTAGACTCCCATCTAGTTCTGTTTGTACTTCTCCATCACCTCTGTTTGTTTAAGAGGGTGACACTCCTGATATGCTGTTTACACTGTAGCTTTCACTGGGGCTTATTAAACTCATTGTTACTTCATATAAGCTGTAGATACGTGGCAAGGGCCAGTTAGTGTTGACAGTAAGTAACAGACACGCTGTCAGAGGGTAACATGTTTATATATTCCACTGAACGCCTGGTGGATTTTGTCCCTGTAAAACTATCACAGATAATGAAGCCACTATCAGATAAGTGACTATAATAAATGACCGCAATTAGGTCTCTGGTTGATGAGAACACTCGGTGGTCTCTGCAGCCTCACTAAGACGAATCCCAGGCTAGGTTGGGCTGAAAAAAATTAAAGCAACAAAAATTAAATTTACATAAGAATTATCCAATAAAATAACACTGGTTTCAAATAAAGAATTAAGATATGGTTTTATCTCCATTCCCTCTTTTTTCTTCCCCTTCTTCTGCCTCAAAAAGTGTGAAAAAACAAAAGACTGAAGTCAAATATTTTTAAAACACAAAAGCATTTGGAATGCCTCCTGTGTCTACATTCACCCTCCTGAAATCTGAAATGGTAAAAAGAATCACCAGATGTCTGAGCTTGGAGAGGCTTCTCCTAGTACAAAGGGTCTAACTAGGGCTGCTATGACATGCAGAAGAAAAACCTACAGCAAGATGGAATCACCATGAGCCTGTGAACCCAACTCCTGGGCAGCCACAAGGTTGGGGAGCCATTGTGCGGCTTTCAACCACTCTTTCAGGGTCCTTGTTCACACTGATCCCTCCCTTTATGGGGCAGTGAAATAACAGCACAGGCTTGAAGGGCTCTGAAGAAATAGTCTTTAGAAGGCATCTACTTGCTTCTATGGAATAGCCGTTTCCAAGACGACTTAGATATTTACAGGAGACCTTAACTATAAATGTATAACTTAAGAATGTGCTGAAAGAAAGTGTGTGGAGGTTCTTCAGAGGCTTTAAAAGGTGATATGAGCAGAGCAGGCCATGACTGGCAAGCTACATACTGCAAAATTATGTTTCATTCCATGACAACTATTTTGTTTATGTCATGACAGGCTGGCTTGCCCTGCTATCTCCTGATCCCCTCTCCTGCTATGGTCAGTGTTTGTTCTCCTCCTGTCTTCCAGTACCTTGCTGATTGTCCTAGCCTCCTTTGTGTCATTGCAGCAACTTTACATTTTACCGAGAGAAGGCACACCTTGGAAAAGAGACGGCAGATGGGAAGGGTTCTATTTGCATGTGCCTACATATTTCCTAATAACAGTTTGAGAGGAAATTACCCTGCATGATAGAGTGATCGCTCCAAGGAATAAGTGCCTGTGAGCTGGGGGTGGGGTGATGGATAAGGTCTCTGTATACCCCTATTGCCAGAAGACCTCATAAACCCAGGAAAGCTGCCCAGGCATCAGCCTGTTTACCTTTTCACGACTTTAAAGGTGATTTATTTGACCTTTGAAAATGGCAGCCATACTTCTTGCAGAAAACAGCATACCCTTCAGCATAAATGTAGCTGTCAGGATGGCAAGGCCTCCAGTTGACAGTGCTTTATCAAGGCTCTCCAGTTCTAATCAGAATGGAGAGTGTCTGCTGGCCTCTCACTACAAACATATTTGAGGGACATTGTCTAAATGCCCAAAGATAAGTGTGTGTTTATGTACCCAGGGAATGTATAGTATCCATAAGATTTCTGAAGCTATTTATAAATGCCGGAGTGTGGGTAAACAAGAAGGTGCAGGTAGACTGAAAAGGCTTGGGAAGGGAGATAAGATCTGAGCTCTGCACTCGCTGGTTGCGTTAGATAATTCTACAATTTAGCATCTTATGGCTGAGAACAGGAGCCAACCAACCTGCATGGGGTGGCTGGCTGCTCTGCTTGCTTGCTGTTTCATTTTGAGCAAAATGGTTAAACCCTCTGTGCCTTGGTGCCATACCTGTAAGATGGCATAATAATGGTATTTCATCCCATTAATGTGACCAGTCAATGAACTAAAACATAGATTTCTTAAACTCTAACTTAGCACACAGAAAAAATATTCTTACCCTCTGCAAAGGGGGAAAAATAATTATGTCTTTAAAAAAGTAGTGTAATAAGGAGCATAAGACAGTGCATAGGAAGGCCCTGGTCCAGTGTGGCATGTCATAGCCATGCTAATCAGCCAGGGAAATGAAGCTAGCGTCCCCAGGTTTCCTTGTCTATTAAAGCTGAGCTTGTGACTAAACAGCTTTTCATAATGTTTTTTAAAATAAATCTTTCATACAATACATTCTGATCATGGTTTCCCCTTCTTCATCTCCTCTAAGAACACCACCTTCCACCCATCCATCTCCGAGCCTTTTTCTTTCTTTCTTTAAACAGACAAATGTAAATTTTTTGTTTGTTTGATTGTTTGTTTGTTTGTTTTTTGAGATAGGGTTTCTCTGTGTAGCCTTGGCTGTCCTGGACTCACTTTGTAGACCAGGGTGACCTAAAACTCACAGAGGTCCAACTGCCTCTGCTTTCTAGAGTGCTAGGATTACAGGTGTGCACCATCATGCCCGGTGTTACAAATTTAAATTTTAAAAAAAGAAAAACATAACACACACAACACAAAATAAAACAAAAAAAGGCATAAAAAACACAAAATCAGAAACCATAATATACAAACAGAAAATCAAGTTTCTTTTAATGTCCAAACAAAGCAAAATGAAGAAAAAAGAAAAGATTCTCCAAAAATACCATTGAGTTTATTTTGTGTTTGCCATCTTCTGCTGGGTATGAGGCATGCCCTTGAGTTTGGTTTATAAACCTAATGAGACTCCATTGAAGGAACGAAAGGAACTAATTTTTCCATGCAAGCAGTTGTCAGTTGAAGATAACATCTCTTTTAGGGTTGGGAACCTGTATCCACATCCCCCTCTCAGTGCTGAGATATCAGTTTTAGACCTGTGCAGGCCCTGTGCATGCTGCCACAGTCTCTGTGAGTTCATACACACAGCAGCCCTGTTGTGTCCAGTAGGCCTTGTTTCTTTGGTGTTCTTCATCCCCATCCCCCACCCACCCCTACACACATACACACACACACACACACACACACACACACACACACACATACATTCACATGAACAAAACTGAAGGTCAAAAAGGAAATGACTTGGTCACAACCCCAAACCCCTTCATATAACGTTCTAAGCTTCCATAGCTTTAGGATTTTATTTGTGGATTGATGAGTAAGAGTTGAAAGACTAGCCATCGGCTCTTCCAGTCTGTGCCTGATGCTTCCCCAAAGCTAGCTGTTTCCCTTCAGAGGAATAGTTTCCAGGCAGCTCATAGTGGTGATTCCCAGAGATTTGGCTACCAAGGACAGAGGCAAGGAAAAGCACCTGAGGGCAAAGGCTGGACTCAGGGAATCACATTATCAACTGCGCACTTGGTTTTACTGCTTGGAGATAGCAGAGGGTATTTGATACCAATAAAATTTCTATTTTAAAACATCTTATATTGCTTTATAACTCAATCCATCCACAGACAATTGAATCACTACAAAGAGAATCCGTTCTGTGAAAACGGAACTGGGCTTATTTCCGCTGATGAGTTTCAAGGCTCTCCCAGCATGAACCAGTAGGTGAGGGTAGGCATATGTGAGCAGTGTGCAAATGTAGCTTTTGGGACCCCTTCCATTTTGTGCGCTTGGGAGGAGCGTATGACACAAAGATTTGTATTTTTGTTTTTTGAAAAGCCGTGGCGGCCCCGCAACTATTATAAACCCAAGATGCATTTTTATAACAGTTGCACTTACTTGCTTACTTTATTTGTTTGTTTGTTTGTTTGTTTGTTTGTATGTGAGTACATATGCTGCAGCACAAGTGTAGAGGCCAAAGCACAATTATCAGGAGTTGGTCCTCTTCTTCCATGGGGGTTCCAAGGATTGCACTCAGGTCATTAGGCTTAGTGGCAAGAACCCTTACCCACTGAGCTGTATCAGCTAAGACCCACTTAATTAATATGGCCTAGAAATCCACATTAGTGGGTGAGGGGGATGGGCCTTCAGAGAATCAGAGCACAAGTCTGTGTCACACCTGTGACTATCCTCCAGACACTGAGGTGACAGGAGGAACGAATGGCCAGTCTCCTATGAAGGAATCTGGTAAGTCCTTTATATCCCTGTTTTATACATGAAAAGCAAACTGCAGGTCATAGATAGATAGATAGATAGATAGATAGATAGATAGATAGATAGATAGATAGATAAGATTATTTTTAAAGGTCCCAGGCTCCTCAGAACACAGTGCTATGCACATTCTATCTAAACTTCAATGGCTTTAGAATGCTATGTATGGATTTATGAGTGAGAGACAAAGTAATTGAACTGAGTCAGAGGCCATCCACTCAGGCAGCAGACTCCCTTGGGACTTACTAATTCTACGCTTCCCATGGCCTCAGCCTCCCAGTCCCCTCTCTGAGGCATTACAGCCGTGAGTGCTGACCCCACAGCTGCCCAGCTCAGCACCTGTGAACAGAGAAGGACTCAAGAGCTGCCCACCATCCTCTATGATGACAGCCCATAATTCATTTGCCACCACCAGTCTCTTTAGGACGTGACGATTGCATGTGTGCGCAGGGGACAGATGAAGGCTCATTAATCTTCCCCCTGGTGGGGGAGAGACTGATGGTGATTTAATTGAAATGGATGGGTGAGGCAGATAGAAACAACCACAAGGTAAAAATGACAAGATTATTAACTGCACCCACGGCCGGCTGTTTACAAAGCTGCCTCAGAGCGTGGAAGCAAGTTGGGTCAGCGTGGACCTAGGTTCAAGCACGGTTTAAGGGGGAGGGGGGAGGTTCTGCCAGAAGTGGGTGATGGCAGGGCTCCATGTTTCCAGGGAGAGAGCAAAGGACTTTTGTGGTGAGAAGAGGAACTGGCACTGCAACCAGCTCAGCAAGCAGGCTAAAGTTCAAAAGGTCAGGGCAAACGCAGAAATGCTTCTCCTCCACACCCACAAAAAGGAACCGTGGAGCTTAATCACTGAAGTCTCCCTTTGAGTCTTCCCCTTACGGACTTACCTCCTGTTCCAACAAGGTCAGTTATACTCCGATCCAACGTGTGCATAAAGGCCAAGTGAGCTACAGCTCATTGCTTTGAGAGAAGCAAAGTCTTTTGCCTCACCAGTCTGAGGTGGAGGCAGAAGAAAGGGTACCTGCCACACATTCTATGGGTACATTCCATGTACCCACACACGCCCCCACCTCCCTCCGGAAACATGGTACCATCGTGTGAAAGATGAGAATCCATCATCGCTGGTTGCTGGCATCCTCCACGGATGCTCTAGGTACCTGCCTGTGTGAGAAACTCCACCACTACTATCAGTGAGATGGCTCAGCAAGAAAAGCACTTGGCTTGCAAGCCTGATGGCCTGAGCTCAATCCCCAGAATCCATGCGAAAGAGTCAAACTTGGAGGTAAGCATATGCGATCATAGCTCTCCTAGAGTAGGGACAGACCAGAGAATCGCCTCTCTCCTGGTCATACAGATGGAAATATGCAGCACAGAGATGGGAAGAAGAGAGAGATTCTGCCTCAGAACAAGGTGAAAGGAGAAAACCAACTTCCAAAAGTTATCCTCTAACCTCCACAGGAAAGCCATGACATGTACATGTGAGCGCGCGCGCACACACACACACACACACACACACACACGTACATGTTAATAAAAATGAAGTAAAATTTATTTGAAAAATTCCAACAGTGAAAAGTCTTGTTCCCAAGCACAGACCACAGTAAGAAAAGAAAGCCACCAGTGTCCCAGCTCCTGGCCAGGTTCAGGACTCATATACAAAAAATGTAACCCAGGACCCTCCATGTGCTGTCGGGGGGCCTGCTTCATGCCAGAAGGGTTCTGATTCCGTCCCTGTGGCCCATGCCCATGCCCACATTGACCAAGGAACCTTATACACTATCCCAAACATGAACAAGGTTTATAATAAAAAAAGTATTGGGTTTTGTTGCCTTGAGTTCTGAAAGGTGCTCTTTCAGCCATCAATTGGACAGAGCAAGCATTAACTTCTCCAGTTTACAACAGGGAAACCAGAGACTAGCCAGGGGGCTAAGAAGGGCTGTGCTCCTCCCGAGGTCATAGGAAGCAGGACAGATATTAGAATCTCTCTGTAAGTACTTTTTTTTTTTTCACTCTCCTGTGTGTATGTGCAAACCCATGTCGCTTGGTAACAGACCCAACAACATACCTGCTCAAAGTCACTGATCATCCAGGGAGCTAGTTCAGTCAGCAAAGTGCCATGCAAGTGTGAAGATCAGAGTTTAACCCCCTAGCGCTGGGGAGACAGAGACAGGTGGGTCCCAGGGGCACACTGGCCAGCCAGAATACCATATTCACAAGTTCTAGGTCAGTGAGACCCAGCCTCAAAAAAGTAAAGTGAGCACTGAGTGTGAAGAATGATGCCTATGGTTGGTTTCTGACCTCCACATAAATGCACATACATACATACAAACAAATACACAGATACACAGATACACACAGAGAGATACACAACAGATACACACAAATAGACACACACACATAAACTAACTAAAATTAAAAGTTACAAATCCTTTTTTCTTATTCACAAAGCCAGGATTTTTCTCAGAGTGAGTCAGAAATGTTTCAGTCTCTGAAAACAGGCCCAATCTCTGATCCAAAGATAGGTGTGTGACTCATTTCTGACCTATGAGAAGAAAGAGATGTCTGCTAAGTAGTTTCCAGGAAGACTTTCCTCCAGGATAAAAGAACACACCATAAGAGAAAACTCATTTGCCCTGTGTTGCCCACTGCCCCTTGCTATTAATATTATGTGTATGTATCTGTGTATGTGTATCTGTGTGTGTGTTGGTGTTCACATCTGTGTGTGTGTGTAGGTGCATGTGTGTTTATATCTTTGTGGGTATCTGTATGTGTGTATATCTGAAAATGTGATAAATAGAGCAAATGCAGCTTTTCTGCAACAGTGAAACAGAATGACAAGAACAAACAGCAAAGGCCAAGAGCCCTGTGATCTGAAAGCTTTCTGAATTAGTGCCTGTAACTGAAGATCGACGTACTTTTAGGCAGAACCAGTTATACAGTGTAGTGCCAAAGCTCAAATCATTCCAGATAATAAGCTTCTCCAGATACTGTGAAACCCAAGGGTAAACACCACAGCTTATTTATCTGTGAGTCCCTTCTGGGATTTGGTCCAGAAGAAGCCCCTGAATAAATATTTGCCAGGAGCTGGGGATATAGCAGAAGACTTTCTTAGCACACAAAGGGCATGTCCAAAAAACAAATAATTAATTTCTAGAGTAAGCAAAGGAAGAAAGAAAAGATACAACTTGGTGTGACCATCTCAAAAGAAGAAGAGTAAATCAGAGTTTGTACTTGTTATTATTTAACATGCCTCTAGGTTCAACATTCCTATTGCCTTATTTCTGTCTCGTTATATGTTATGAACCTTGCTGACGATGATGTTTTTCATCAAGCTGTATCAGTAAGTAATGCATGTTGGCAATAAAGTTATCTTCCTGCTTACAATAAAAAAAAAAGAATCACAAGTGATATCTGAAATGATGACAGCAAAGTGCTGACAAAATTGAACAAGCACAGGTGTCTCAGCAATGACAATATGCTGGACAAGCCATGAAAGATGAGACTAGATCATCCGCCTTGCTCACAAGGGTGTCTCACAGTTGAGACTTCACTGGCCCTCGTTCTGCTAAAGCTTTGAGCTCTCTTTTCCTTTCTAGAGTGTTCTTGTTTGTTGCAGGTTGTGCTGAGGGAACCAGAGAAGGAGCTACGAGCACCCTGGCTTTATTGCGGCCAGGTCATCAAGTTCAGCACCTGCAGGTTGGCCGTTGCTTTCTGTGCATCCTGGTGAAGCAGTTTCTCCGGGTGCCTGGTCCTTATTGTGACTCACGCCATCACCGTGTTAGCACGGTGCCGGAGATGGGACCCAGAGCCTTACACATGCCGAGAGTGCTGCTGCTGAGCTACCTCTCCAACTGTCACACTGGGTTTTGACAGTGAAATAAGTGGGCCTTCAGCAAGGAGTCCATGAGCATGCTGAGGTTCTCAGAGAAGAGGGACAGGAAGCAACAGAAGCCGTGACACTGCTGACCCATAGCATCCTCTGTACAGAATCTTAGAAAACACCACGGTGGAGGTTGAGGGAGAAACAGTCTGTCAAAAATTAAATTAAAAATAAAAATAAACAACTTGAGAGAGCTGTCAAAATGACTCAGTGGTTAGAAGCACTTGCTTTTCTTGCCGAGGACCTGGGTTCAGTTCCCAACATCTTCATGGAGGCTTGCAACCAAACTGAACTCCAGTTTCAAGAGATCTGGCCTCTTTAGGCACCAGGTATACACACAGAACATTTACATTCATGTAGGCAAACACTCATACACACAGAATAACAATTAATAAATCTTTTTTAGAATGATGAAAATATATTCACTTAAAACTGGATAAAGGATCTGGTGATATGGCTTAGCCAGTAACAGAGCCTACCACCAAGGCTTACGACCTGAGGTCTCTCCCCAGAACCCACATAGTAGACAGAGAGAACCAGTTCCCACAAGTTGTCCTTGACTTCCACACACTGTCAAACATGAACACACATACAGAGGGGGTGTTTAAAACTTTTTAATTGACTCAAGAAAAAAAAAAAAAAACTACGGAGACGTCAGCCAACACAAAAATACAAAAACCCTACTCATGATAAAGACATTCAAACTAAAATGATGAGGCTGGAAACTCAGGAAAAGCAAGGGTGCTGGTGAGGACCTGGGATTAATCCTCAGCACCAACCACAGAGAGAACTAAAATGAGGTGTCCTTCTTACTTGCTTGATTTTCCAACACTGTGACCACACACCTGGGAGGGAGAAACCATCTGAAGGAAAGGGGTATCCTGGTGCACCCTTTCAAAGTCCCTGGAGATGCGGAGCTCCAGATAGAACAGAGCATCTCACACTGGGGCAGCCGGGATGAACGGAGCAAACAGATGCCTAGCCAAGTGGCTTTGTCCTGCTCCCCACCTCCATTCCATCCAGGTCTCCAGCCTACCAGAGGGGCAGTCACAGTCCATGGGTCTTCTCCCCTTGAACAACCCTCTCTGGAAGGTCCTCACAGAAATCAGCTTCACTAATCTCCAAAATACTTCTCTGGCCCATCATACGCTCCTGGGAGGAAAGAAAAACCCACAGAAACCCAACGAAACTTTGATTCATCATTGTATTTTGTAGAATCCGCCCTAAGGCCACACTTCTAAGAGGAAGACAAAGATGTATCTGTAAATGTGCCTATTGCAACGTTACACAGGAGAACTGAAGAAGAAATTAACCAAGACAAGCATGGTGGCTCACAGTTACCGTGTCAGCATTTTGGAATTTCACAGACGTGAGAGGACTGTGAGGTCCAGGCCAGGCCAGCCTATGGAGTGCGGCCCTCTCTCAGAAAACTAGTGGCTAGAGATACAGCCCAATGATAAGGCATCTGCTTGTCATACCCAAGGCCCTGGGTTTGATCCCTAACACTCCAATTTAAATAATAATAACAACAGCAACAATAATAATAATCAGAGGAATTAACCTAACAGTATGTTGCCAACGGCAGCGCATCTACCCAACGGTCTCACAGGACAAACCTTCCAGCCAACGCCCCCTTGTGGTGGACGTGCAGCAGCCACACAGACAAGGCTGGAAATAATTCAAACATGTTTCTATAAACTCCACTCGCAGGTTCTAAATGTTCCCATCAGCACGTTTGTTTTTATAATTTTAATGTTAAAATAATGTTTAAATGTTTTTTTAGAAAAATGCATTGTTTTTATCAAATCCAAGCCAGCTATTAATCAACCAACTATTTAATCAAAACCAACTATTCTGTGTCAGAAAAGAACAGTCAGACTCTTGTCTGAGTGTCTTAAGCCTAATGACGGGAGGGTACTTCCAGTCACGTGACAGTATTGGCACATGCTCACATACTCCTCACAGAGAATTGCTAGCAATTTATGGTCTTCGGCTGCAAAGATGGCTCAAGCAAACAAAAGCACTTGCCTTGAAAGCTTGACAGCCTGCGTTCAAGACCCAAACCTTCATGTGAAAAAAACAGATGTGGCCAGGGAGGGGCTCTGTGAATAAAGATACTTGCTGCCAAGTTTGGTGACCTGAGTTTATTCCCAGGACCCACATGTTGGAAGAAGAGAAACAATCTGACCTCCACATGTACATGATGACACTGCTCTATACACAGATTAATAGATAGGTAAATAAACAAATGGTTTCATAATGCCAAATTTGTAGCACATGTCTGTAATCCCCACACTCCTGCTTCAAGACAAGAGACCACAGAATCACCAGAAACACACAGGCTAGCTAAATGGGAGAACACATAGCAACAAAAACAAGAAGAGCCCAGCTTCCCCGAGGTGGAGAAGAAAAAAAAAAGACAACTCCTGAAAGTTATCCTCTGACTTCCACACACAGTCCATGGCATGTGTACATGCAACTCACACATACACACACACACACACACACACACACACACACACCATAACATCATATATAAAATAATAAAAATCAGTAGTAATATTTTAAAAGTTTAAAATTCATAATCACGGTGCATCATTGGTAACCTTTCTGGGCAAATCTTACTCACAAAACTAATAATTTTTTTTTTATACCTCCAACGTAATGCCCTTTTTATACCTCTAATGTAATAGAATAACCTTACAAGAACCCTCAGAGGAAGAAGGTGTGGCATTGGAAATCTGTAATCTCAGCACTGTGAGGCTGAGGTAAGAGGAATGCAGTTTTGAGGTCAGCCTAGGCTACATAAGAAAACCACCTTCTCTCAAAAGAAAGAATGAAAGGAGAGTGAAAGGGAGGGAAAGAGGAAGGGATGGAAGAAGGAAGGAAGGAAGGAAGGAAGGAAGGAAGGAAGGAAGGAGAGAAGAAAGGGAATAAAAGAACGAAAGAGAGAAAGAGAAAAAGAGAGAAAGAAAGAAAGAAAGAAAGAAAGAAAGAAAGAAAGAAAGAAAGAAAGAAAGAAAGAAAGAAAGAGGGCTGATGGTGATAAAGGAAAGAAGGAGGGAAGGAAGGAAAGAAAATAAAGAAAAGATATGGCTTCACTGACATGTCCACTCTGTGCCCTAGGAACAGGGACCTTCACAGTCCCAAGCCCTAGTTTGTTGTCTCTGAAGGACAGTAGAGCTCTCTGCTGTCCCTTCTGACCCTGCTCTCACAGGCACCTTCCATATCTTTCCTAAGAAAGCAGCAGGAACCTATCAGGGATGAGGAAGGTTAGACATGAGTCTTGTGGAGAAGTTTGGTCAAAAAGGAAGTTGTAGCTCAGCCAGAACTGCCAAATTAGTCTCCAGTGTTTCATCACCTAAAAGCAATCCCCTTTAACATTGTGCCAAGAACCAGCCAGGGGGGCCTGAAACCCCAGCTATTTCATGCTCAATATTTCCTCTCTGATGTCTTATTCCAGAATGGCCTAACCGCTTTTGAGAGAAAAATAAAATAAGTTCATAATATACATCTACTTCTGTCCTACCCTCTCTCGTGACATAAAGACCCAGCACAGGACCCAAGCTTTATTCAGACTTTCTAAGCAAATTAAAGCCCCCATTTTATCCACCTAGTCAGTACTGTTCCCCAGCTTCTGAGGCCTGGCACTGAGGCCGTTCCTGCAGGCTACCCTTGTTCTGCCTGCTTCCCCACAACCCAATCAGGAGTCACGCGGTTTGGTGTCTGGGTATCTCTGGCACATGCATTCATCCACAGCCAGCATCTCATGGTACTCACCGATAGTGTAAAGATCTCCTCTCAGCCTTTGTCTCTGCTCCACTGTGCCGAGCCCCTCGAGAGCGAAGACCAGGCTCCTGGCATGCACTCAGTGAAGTGCTATAATATGGCAACATCTGCCTTGATTCTCTCAGAAGTCTATGACAAAGCTAGAGAATTGCCACTCACTCAAAAGATAGGGAAGAAATCGGGGCATAGCTACAAAGGAGTGCATTCGTGTACACAGAACCTTCTTGTTTGAAGAAGGACCACAAATTTGAGGAAGTCTTCACAAGAGAAATAATGTGTTCATGGAAACAAAGTAAAACAAACTGGGTGATGAAAACCCATGTAAAATATCAACACAATTATCTCCAAAGAAGGAATTAGCTCCACCAGCCCATGCTTCAGTCTTCTGAAGCAAACCCCCAACAGGGCAGGGCCTAGTGTTGTCCTGTCTGCATATTTGTTGAATGAGCTAAATGTAGCCAGTCAAAGTAACCAGCCAGATTATAAAGGGGGGTTCAAACAACCTTTATGCAAGTAATAAACTCAATAACTTGAAATAAAGGGGGCAACTCACTGATTCTCTAACAAAAAAAGAAGACAAAATAAAAACAAAGACCGGAATGACTTAACTGCATTTGGATCAGTAGATCAGAATACAGATGCCCTTTGGGGTGCCCGACATAACCTACGAATACAAAGGAAGAAACACAGGCAACTTGAGGAGGGTGTCCAGCAATGCAGGGCCTGTCCGTATGGCATTTCTAGGACAAGCTATAGAACAGCAAAAGATTCCCCCAAAGCAGAAGACTACCATGATTCTCTTTTGACGGAGCTCTCGGAACATGCTAAAAATTCAAGATTTTCCTTTGGCCCCACCAACCCGCTTCTGTCTGCATCATAAAAGAGAATTCTATGTCCCCAAATCTAGAGTCTATTGTGGAATTTGTGAGAGGTGTCACCAATAGGAGCACAGACTTGGCAGCGTTCCAGAACTGGACTTCAAGAATCAAGCTTGTTTTGAAAAGCAATATTGGTTCCTTAAATGCAATGATGTGAATCTGCTCATTATGTATTGCTCAGAGGAACAAACTTTTCCAACCGAGAGTGTCCTATTTTTGCTAGATGTCATCCCAAACTGTTTGATCATTTATCCCTAGCTTTTCATCGTCAGATCTATAGTCTCTGACATGTGCACACCCATACATTGTGGATTTGGCTAGGGCTGGTCTCCATGACAGAGTTCAGTCCTCTGGAGTTCCTCATCTCCATTCTTTGCCACTCCCAGGCTCCAGTTCCTGAGATTGCCTTCCAAAACAAACCATGGCCCCGTGAGTGCATATAGGCTCTGTCGAATAGCACACTTATCATACAATTACTCCTGCCCTATGAACACAGGTTTAGCCATGTCTGGTCCTCTACCAATTCAACCTGAACCATTTATCAACAAGATGGCTGATTTCCAGTGTCTTGGTAAGCAGAGAAATATTTCATGAAGATATTTGACACTGTCCTTTGAAGGGTGAATGACAGCAGTAAGAAGGCTTCTGACTAACATCTAAAGGCAGCCTGGCTGCTCTGAAACTGTCCCTCCGGGGAACAACTCCAGGTAAATCCAGCTGGCTCCTGCTGCAGGAACCTCTACCATTTCAACCCATTCATCAGCAATCCCATCTGCCCCAGTTCAAGGTGTTCTGTGTGTCTGTGGTTCTGTTGTGTCTGCCTGGCTCCTTCAACAGCCCCTGGCCTCTGTGCAAGGCCTAATCCAGGCCTGTCATCTTTCCCGGTGATGAAGCTGGGACAGCTGTTGCTTCTTCCTCGATGGTAGGGTGGCTGCCAGGATGACTGAGGGGCCCACCATCATAATTTCCATGCTTCAAGAGAAATCTACATGCGCGTGATCGTTCCCTGAAACTGTAGGAGAGGGCTATGCCCCTCTGCCTTTCACACCAAATTGATTTAATGTCTTTCTAAAGAGCTCTGAGCTCATCTCCATGCCTGCTCAACTTCAAATGGCCAGCACTCTCATTAACCTAATTGCCTGCCTTTAAGTAACTTGCTTAAATTACCAATTAATGGATGACAATCTGAGTCCAAACAAGACGTTTTTAAAGCTTTCCCACTAAAAAAGAAATCACTTTCAACCATGACAGATGAGTATTTCCCTGTAGGGGATTATTACAATAATTAGAGTCGCTATGCTTTAAGCCTGAGGCATTTCTAAAAAGAAAGGTACAGTGACAAATTCTGCAGACTGTGGGATCCTTCTCCCGTGATGGCCTTTTTGAAAGGTACACCATTCAACCCAGCTACACTGAATTACAAAGGCAGCTAAGTGTCAGATCTGTAGAACATTTGTCCTCGGAAGGAAAATGTCCCTCAGGAAAGAGAATACTATCAGAAGCCCCTGTTGGCTACATTAAAACTAATAAAACTCCTGATGATAAATTCCTCAGCAATGAGGAGCCCCCGCTGCGCTCGGCTGCAGTCTGTAGTCACGGAGAACGGAGGCACGGAGGTTGAATTATTGGCTAGACTCGTTTTATTGGTTTTGGTTTGGGCGGGGTGGGAGCAGTGGTTATGTAGGAGATTCTTTTCATGTTTCGCTTCCCACCTCCCTCAAGAAGCAGCTGGTTTTGTCTTTAGTTTCAAATGTCAATAAAATAATATCTTGGAACCATCATTAGAAGGTAAGAATTTGGACATGGGTATTTCCCAAAACACCTGAGGTCAATCTTTTGCTAGGAAAAGTTACTCTAGACTCAACTCAAAGAGAAAGCTGGGGGAGGAATGGAGAGCAGCAGGCCCGGCTGATAGGTGGTCCTGGGGGTGGGTGGTGATGGAGAAAGTGGGATACCTGTTCTGAAGTGGCAGAAGGGAAGAAAAGCTGAGGCACTGTGGGCTGCTGGAGCTGCAGCTCAGTAGGCTCACTCACCTGAGGAGCCAGGTTCCTGCCCCTTGTTGATCCAACCGTCACTGTGGAAATGACAGCCAGGCTGTGCAAGGTATCAAAATTTCAGTGCAAGTCGCAAAAACAGCGTGGGGCAGCTGAAGGCCACACTGGGTGAAGGCATGTGGAATTGCCTGGGACCTTCATAGGGAGACTCAGAGCTGGTGCCGATTTCAACTTGGATATTGCATGCCTTAGGGTCCGCTCACTCTTTAGTCCCTTTCAAGTCAGCCAAACAGCCCTTCACTGCTCTAGTGTAGGCCACTGAGGGTAAGAAAGAGAAATCCAGAGCCTTGACTGAAACAGGTCTCCATCACTTGTTCCATCTCCTTTTAACTAGAAGAACTGACACCTAAAAAATGCATGAATGTCCAGTGCAGGTATAGCCCAGAACCTGGCCCTGAGAAGCACTGCTGACTTCAAGTTCTGAGTTCATGCTCAGAGCTTAGCAGCATCTGGTATCGCTGTCCCACATCCACTCTCTGCTTAGGACCCAGAAGAATGACTTCAATGAGCCGCATCTTCATCCATAGTTGCTGAGAGTCACTGGCCAGGTAATGGAGCAAGAGATCAGGGTATTGCTCTCTCTTCCCTCAACCGTGGACTACTACAGCCCCGTACTTGGAACGGGAAGCCGAGTAATAGTCCCCATAAGCAGTTTGTCCTAGTTTGCTCTCTGTCGCTGTGATAAACACTTGGGGAGGTAAGACTTGGCTTGGCTTATAGGTCACAGTCCATCTTCAAGGAAAGTCAGGTCAGATACTCAAGCAGGAACCAGGAGGCAGGAACTGAAGCAGAGCCTGTGGAAGAATGCTGCTCACTGGTCTTCCCACTGGCCTGTTCAGCCTTCTTTCTATAACTCAAGCCTACCTGCCCCAGGACAGCACTTCCCACAATGGGCTGAGGCCTCCCACCTGGATTAGCAATGAAGAAAATGCTCCACAGGCTTGAGCACAGGCCAATCCGATGGAGGCAGATTCTCAACTGAAATTTTCTCTTCTGAAGTATCTCTAGTATGTGTCAGATTGGCAAAACTAATTAGCACAGCCCTAATCCCAGCTTCAACAATTACCAATATTGTTGGCATCACCTTATATGGCGAAAGAGGCTACAGATATACTTAATTCAAAGACCCTGAGCCAGGAGCTGACATTAAATGACTGTGTTGGTGCTAAATGAAAACATAAATCACTTCTACAAGACAAGGGCCTGGGGAGTCAAGCTAGTGGGTAAAATGATTTCTGTGCAAGCCTGGAGACTTAAGTTTTAGTCTCAGATTCTGTGGTACAGCCAAGTGTACCACCTGTCCTCCAGCACTGGGAAGCAGAAGCAGAAGGATCCTAGAGGCTCGTTGGCCAACCAGCCTGGCATAATTGGTGAATCCCAGGCTAATGAGATACCTGTCTCAACAACGAGAAAAGAAATATAGTGCACTGGGTAAGAAAATCTGTCATGCAAACATGGACTCAAGTATCTACATGAAAAATAAAAAATCCAGATGTGGATGTAACCATAGCACTGTGAAGCGTGGAGACAGGCTGCTCACTGCAGCTTGCTGGCTGCTAGTGTAGCTCTAGATTCAGTTGAGACACCCTGTCTCAAGAGAATAATGCAGAGAGAGAAAGGACAGCACACCCAAAGTCTTCCTCTGGCATCTACAAGCACACACACACACACACACACACACACATACATACGTCATGCACACACATGCAACACACATGCCAAACATTAGTAATCAATAATAATATAATATGAACAGTCCTAAAGCAAACACCCAAGGTTCACCTCTGGCCTCCATGTGCACATTGTACATGTATGTACATGTATATACACATACACACATGCATATGTACACATGAGGAAGACAGAAGGAAGTTTGATGCAGAACAGAAGTTAGTCGTCAGACAAACCAAGATTGGCAAGTACGTAAACCAAGAAATGCCAGCAGCTACAATAAAGAACATTTCTCCCCTTGGGACTTCCAGAAGGATTCATCCCTGTCAACACCATGTCTTAATCCTGAGAAACTCATTTCAGATATCTGGCCTCCAAGATGGTGAGTAAATAAGCCTACAAAGTTTTAAGTCACTGGGTCAGTGGACTAAGAAGCAAGCTCATACCCCTCCCAGCCTGCTGAAACTTGTGAGAACATCTCTGGATGACTTCTACAGTTCTAGAAACTGTCCATCAAAGTTTCTCCAGAATGACCCTGAGGGTGTATCTTCTACTTCCTGCCAGGATTCCATCATATTCTACTGTATTCACAAAAAGGATCTGTGATATAATACTTAAATTGTACAATAAAATTTGTCCAGTGAGAAAAAAAAAATGAGAAACTAAGCATGTTGGTGCATGCTAGTAATCCCAGCTTTTTAGAATGTGGAGACACAAAAAAAAAAAAAAAAAGATTTGAAGTTCAAAGCCAGCCTTGGCTGCAAAGTGAATTCCAGGCCAGTCTGACTTAAAGGAGACCCTGTACCACAAAAACAGGAGAGAGAGGGAGGAGAGGAAGGGAGGAAGGAAGGAAACAGGAGAAAGATGGGACTGGAGAGATAACTCTGGTTAAAAAGCAAGTGCTGCTTCTGCAGTGGACCTCAGTTCAGCTCTCACCACCTACATGAGAGAGCACACAACACCTGTAACCCCAGTTCCAGGTGACTGGATGCCCTCTTCAGGCCTCAGTGGGACCCACATAAAGAAAAAAAGACACATGATTTAAAATAAAAAAAAAAAGAGAAGGAAGAAAAGGAGAAAGAAAGGGAAGAAAAGGAATGTGAGACAGATTGAAAAAAAAAAAAACATGTACAGCAAATTACCCAGCAGATGAGACTCTTCTCCAGCACCACAGCAAAGTATGTTGGTGTATTCTTTACTTTTCTGTTGTTGTGATAAAACAGGAAACTGGAAGCTGAGAAAATCCTCTCTTTAACAGCAAACACAAAGCAGAGAGAGAGAACTGACAGTGGGGTGAGGCTATGAACCCACAAAGCCCATCCTCAGTGACATGCTTTCTCCTTCAGGGCTGTACCACCTAAAAGGTCCATAACTTCCCAAGCAGCACTGAGAACCATGTGCTCAAGTACCTGAGCCTGTGAGGCTGTTTCTCCCACTACTTTACTATTTTCTAAACCAAACTGATAATCACAACCCCATTTAGATAGACCCCCAGTCCCTATCTCATCTGAGAATCAGAATCTAGTGTTCTAACAAAAGGAATGTGACTCCCAAGAGGGTCAGAGGTCATGATGTAAAATGAAGGCATCATCACAACATTGGAATGATGTCATCAACTGCTTGCCTGTCCAGATGGGATCCAGGATTTTCAACACTTTTCCATTCAACATTCAGCTTCTCAGTAAATTGGCAAGGATGCTTATCAGGGAAAATAAAGGAACATATCTTCGGCCTAACTGAGGATAGGTATGGTGATGGATTCCTGAATTTCACCTTCCATTTCCATTCCCTTTTTCTCTTTCCAAATCCCCTCCGTGTCCTTTGGGGGGATCTCCTTGGACAGGGGTAAAGAAGCAACATCAGCTAACACTGAAGCAAGGAAGGGCCTGTGAACTTCATCAACATAAGCAGACCTCTTCTAGGAATTCCAGCAATAGACAAATTTGTACTGTAGCTGGTAGTACACACAGGAATGGAGGCTTGGTAGTAAGATGGAGTCAGAATGAGTGTAGGAGGATACCTCAGAGAGAAGCATGGGATAAGACCCTCTTAGACGGAACCATGAGCGAAACTTCCTTTATCGTCATGCATTCTCATCATGGGAAACCTTCCTACGTTATCTTAAGTTTGCACCAAAGGGCAGCACATCCATTGTAGTTATCTAATATTTTTATTTAATGTTTAATTATGGGGGATAGGTGCACAGGCATAGGGGTTCCCTTAGAAGCCAGAAGAGGGTGTCGGATTCCCTTTAGCAGGAGTTGCAGGCGGTTGCAACCACACAGTGACCCCCTCACCAGCCATAGTCACCTCCAAGACGCAGGATTAGCAGTCACCAGGGGAGTCACCCAGTCATCTTCACTCCAAGGGGGCGTCCAGGGCTGCAGGGAAGGGGTGAGACATGACTGCCTGCCAGCTGTCCTTTCCCAAGTACTCCATCTTCTCTGAGAGACTGGCTTTGATTCTTAACTGGAATGGTGGATAGTTCTTAAGAAAAGATTTCTGATCCAAAGCCTGCGGTTTGATTCCCATTGGTTAGAAAAATATTATTTGTGGGAAGGCGTGTTTGTTTTGATTTTTCATTCTTTGACAATTTTATACACGTGTTTTCTGAATTTGGGCCGTTTTCACTTCCATTACCCTCTCCCTTCTTCTCCCATCCCTCTATCTCTCTTCCTCTCCCTCTTTCCTTTCCTCTTCCCTCAACTCTCTCTTTTTCTGTCTCTGTCTCTGTCTCTCTCTCTGGCCCTTCTTCTTCCCAAAAGCCCCCTCTATTTTGATGTTCTTTTCCCCTCCTTGTTGAGTTTGACTATGGTTGCTGACATGGATATACTTGGGTGATTATGAACAACTTCCCAGTGGCTGCATTACTGAGGAAAATTACTTCGCCTCCACCAGTACCCATGAACCATCCACAGCACCCTTGTGAGGGGTGGGCCTCATGAACTTCCCTTATGGCAAGTTTTTTTTTTTAATAGTAGAGAGTTCCAGCTTTGCCAAATAAAAATTGAATATTGTTACACAATAATGTGACTCCCTTAACAATATTAAACTATGTATTTACACTCTTCTGTCCCCCTTTACACATGTAATAATAGCTAACATGAGTACAGGCATGGCTTCAGAGAAGCAGCTACTATTTAAACACTAGGATGGTTACTGTTTAACTTATTATGCCATGTGTTCTTCACAGCAACCCTGAAGAAGATAGCAGTATTATTACTATCTCTACTTCCTCATTTTTCAGAGGTTTTTTTTTTTTTTTCCAATTATGTGTATATGTCTGTGTGGAGTTATGAGTGCAGCTCCCTCAGGGGCCAGAAGAGAGTGTTAGATCCCTGGAGCTGGAATTACAGGTCACTGCAAACTGTATAACATGGAGGAACTAAACTTGGGTCCTCAGAAAGAGAAGTAAGTGCTTTTACACACTGAGCCATTTCTCCAGCCCTGAATGTGCTCATTTTGGCAGAAGCAAGAACTGAAGCTTAGCTACCCCCCCCCAGAAGCAAGGACTGAAGCTTACCTACCCCCAGAAGCAAGAACCAACAACCCTGACAACTGCTTGCAAAGAAAAAAATCCGTTTTCTCCAATAGCATCTTGCTGGCTACACAAACCATACTCAAGGGCAGGCCTGGCAATGGCTGGCCAACACAATAAAACAAGTCCCATGGTATTTTGGGAGATACATTTTTTTCTCATAATGTTTTATCTAGCCTTTTTTAAAAAATCTTACTGGTCACAATTAAGAACCATGCTTCCTCAAGATCCAGCTATACCACTCCTAGGCATATATCCAAAATATACTCAAGTATGCAACAAGGACATTTGCTCAACCATGTTTGCAGCAGCTCTATTCATAATAGCCAGAATCTGGAAACAACCCAGATGTCCCTCAACTGAGGAATGGATACAGAAATTGTGGCACATTTACACAATGGATTACTACTCAGCAACTAAAAACAAGAAAATCATGGAATTTGCAGGCAAATGGTGAGAACTAGAAAAGATCATCCTGAGTAAGGTATCCCAGAGCAGAAAGACACACATGGAAAAACTCATTTTTAAGTGGATATTAGACATACAAAATATAGGATAAACCTACTAAAATCTGTACACCTAAAGAAGCTTGGCAAGAAGGAAGACCTGGGTAAGATGATCAATCCTCATTCAGAAAGGCAAACGAAACAGACTTTCTGTTGGAATAGGGAAAAAACAGGCAGAGGGCCATCGAAAGACTCTACCCAGCAAGGTATCAAAGCAGATCCTAAGACTCATAGCCAAACTCTGGGAAGAGTTCAGGGAACCTTATGAAAGAAAAAGAAGATAGAAAGACCTGGAAGGGACAGTAGCTTCACAAGGAGAGTAACAGAATCAAAAAATCTGGGCACAGAGGTCTTTTCTGAGACTGATACTCCAACCAAGGACCATGCATGGAGAAAACCTAGAACCCCTGCACAGATGTAGCCCATGGCAGCTCAGTATCAAAATGAGGTCCCTAGTAATGGGAACAGGGACTGTCTCTGACATGAACTCAGTGGCTGGCTCTTCGATCACCTCCCCTGGTAAGGGGGAGCAGCCTTACCAAGCCACAGAGGAAGACAATGCAGCCAGTCCTGATGAGACCTGATAGGCTAGGGTCAGAGGGAAAAGTAGGAAGACCTCCCCTATCAGTGGACTTGGGGAGGGGCATGCCAGGAGATGAGGGAGGGAGGGAGGGAGGGAGGGAGGGAGGGAGGGAGGGAGGGGAGGATTGGGAGGGGATGAGGGAATGGGTTACAGCTGGGATACAAAGTGAATAAACTGTAATTAATAAAAAAATAAATAAAGTTTTAAAAATCTTACTGGGCTTCTGTGTGTGTGTGGTTTTCAGATTTTATGCTTTTATGTGTTTATGCTTCTTATTTTTTTCAAATTTTTTCTTTTTCTCTATTTTGTTCTGTCCTGGTTTGTTAGGACTTTTTAGTTTTCCTGTTTGTTTTCTGGAAAGTGGAGTGGGGAAGAAGAGCATGGTGTTGGAGCAGTGGGGAGGTGGGAGATGAGGGAGGAGAAACTGTAATGAGAATAGATTGTATTAAAAACGATTGATTTCAATTTTAAAAAATTGAAAAACAACAACAAATGAACTGAGGCTTAGACTTCAAAGTTACAAAAGCAGACCAAGATGACAAAGACAGCCGGAGCAGGACAGTCCACACTGCCTCTTCTCTGCCGGAAGGGGACTTTCTGCTGAGGGTCCTGCTGAGCCACTGACCTCGGAACCTCCTTATAATTTACAAGGTACAAAGGGGGTGTTTGCTTGTGGTGTTGTTGTCACGCTTTGCTTATTTGAAACAGAGTCTCAGGTAGCCCAGGGCCAGACTGCACCTGGTGTTTGTCTGTGTGGCCATATCTGCTTTTACACCCTGGCTGTGAGCAGTACAACTCCGTGGTGGCAAAGTGTGTCTCTCCCCATCTAACAGCCTGGGCTACGGAGCCATTCAAACATGGCAGCTGCCTTCGACAAAATCTATCTCTCATGTTGTGTTAAAGTAAACACGAACAGTCCTACAATGGGCATGCCGCAACATGGAAACATTTTTGAAAAGCATTTTTACCTCAGCACAATAAAAAAATAAAATAAAATAAAATAAATGGAAACGTGTGTAAACCATTACAAATGTGCTCGTTATGATGTCACCACTACAACGTGGCCCCCCGGGGGGCTTGTGGGGAAGGCAATAACCTTTTATTGTGAAAATAGTTTTGACCTCAGGGATCCTCGGAAGGGACCCTGGGGGTGGGGGCGGGGGACCACACTGTGAGTCTCAGGGACGTGGCAGAGCTTATCTCCTCCAAGCTCTGGCGGGGTCCGCCATCCACTCACGGATGCTTCCTTCCACTCATTGCGACTTTGGCCACGTTCCCCTGTTTCACCGGTGCTAGACACCGAGAGGCCAAGTGCGCAGTCTGGGTCCGTGAAGTCTGCTGGAGGGGTGGGGGGGACTGCCGCGAGAGCTGGCCGGGCTGGCTATGGAAACCCATCCCACGGGCGCCCCAAGACCCCGAGGTTAGAGATCAAACGAAAAAATAGAGAGAAATGCCTCAAGTCAAATTCAGGCTGCTGGGCGATGTGGAGAGCCGCTCCCTGGAGCGCCTCTTCCTTTCCGGCAGGGAGGGAAGGGGAGGCCTCTCAAGGCCAGGAGCGGCAGCTTCACGGGGTCTTCTGGGGCAACTTAATCAAAGAAATTATTTTCCCACATAAGAAGCCAAGAATACCTTAACGGCCTCTCTCTGATTGGGGGATAAATCTATTAATTTATGGCCCAGCCGCACCGTTGTGTCAACTCAGTCCACCCTGTGAGAAACCATTCAAAATCCCACCTATTGTTGGGATTTCCTCCTTCCTAGTTTCCCTTCCTCTTTTTTCCCACCTTTCCTTTACGCTCCATGCTGCTCCCCTAGCACCTGCCCCAAATAAATCGCCAGCTCCCCCCCCCGCCCGCCCCAGTTGCAACCCACTACCCTAAGAAATTTTTCCAGGAGCAGCCAAACAGAAGAAAGGCGGCTCCCCACCTGCCCCTACAAAGTAAGAACATTAAGAAATTAAGCATGAGTGTTCTCGGGCAGAACCCCTAGGCTCCACCCCCAGCACTGCGCATACCTGGTACTTGCAGGAAATCCCAGTGCTTGAATGCTAGGGGGTTAAAAGTGCTAAGTCAAAAATCTGGGCTGCATAGTAAATCCGAGGCTAGCCCGGGCTCCCTGAGATAAATTAAATAGCATCCGGGAAAAGATAGAAAACTCAGGTTCGGTTTGGGGCTGTGTGGCCACAAGCTTCCTGAGAGCTTGCTTCAAACCAGCAGGGCTCCCGAAGCGCAGCTGGGCGCGAGCACCTCAGCCTACCAGTAAATCAAAGCCGGAGGAGAGTGAAAAGCCGGTGTCAGGCCGGCTCAATTAGCACGCCCCAGGGGTAATTGCTAAACAGCTCGGCTTTATCTGCTGGACCACCTGCGTGGACTGACCCTCTGAGCCCTGAGCTCCCTGCGCTCTACGCTCCCCGAGCTGAGCGGCTTGAGTGGTTAAAGCGACCCTAGCTCTCCTACGATTCAGCTCTCGGTCCCCAGAGGGAGAAGCAGTTGTTTCGTTATTACTGTAGATGATTTAGGTAATCTGGGCTGTGTGTGTGTGTGTGTGTGTGTGTGTGTGTGTGTGTGTGTGTGTGTCAGAGAGAGAGGGATTTCTTCCCAGTTCCACTACTTCTACTTCGGATCTGTAGGCAAGTTCTTTTAACACCTTAACCTAATGTTCCTATCCGAAAAATGAGGATAACAGAAGTAACAACATAACTGAAATTTAACTTAATAAAGCAAGCGAGCAGAAAGACTTAGGACAGTGCCCAGCGCGTAGGCACGCAACAATTTACTGTACTTGTGGCTGGTGTTGTGAGTTCGACCCTATGCGCTTTCAGTCCTTTACACCACCTCGCTGACAGTCTAGATAGAGACATCTATGCTGAGCTGAGAGCCCGACTACATCGCGTTTCCTGTACCAGGGGTGGCTTGGCACCCGCCCGGAGGGACCTCACTAGGCCGGCCTTCCAGTGACAGTCTGGCTGAAGGAAGTCGGACCTCTCTGGTCTCAAAGCGGCTCCTGCCCAGGCCCGATTCGCTAGCCGTCTGTCTTTCTGACTGCTGTCACGGAAGGTCCACGGAGTTCGTACTCTCCCTGAGTTTTTGGTTTATTCTTTACTGAAGCCACGAATGAGCGTCAAATCTGGTCCTCTGAAGTCTATCTAGATCTTTCGGTGATCCTAGTATGAAAACAGCGAGGGCCTTTCATTCCAGGCCTGCTAACCTGTCTTCGCTTTGAGCCACTCGGCCAGTTGCTAGTCTGGAGTTCCTCCCTGACACCGGAGCGCCCAACTGCAGCCAGAACCGACAAGCCCCTCTCCCGGAAAGGACCACTCTTCCGGCCTCCCAGGCTTCTTATGCGGCAGCAGGGCTGGGCAGTCTGCGCCCACTTCGCACCTGGATGGTCCTTTTCAGCCCCCCCACCCCCCCTCCACGGGGGTGACTGCAGAGTAACAACGTTGGACACCATGGGGAGAAGTGGCGCCGGCTAACGGCCTGGATATCCCAGGGCCTCGGCTCTCTGGTCCTCACAGCTCTGGAGCCAGAAAGTATATACACACCATAAATTTCCCCGCCCCACCCGGCTCGGCCCTCGGCGGTCGCTCAGTCCTGGCCCCTTCCTCCCGCACTAGTAACTGCGGCTGGTCTCTCCAGGTCCCGAGCAGCAGAAATGGACAGGGCTGGGCAGCTGTCTAGTCGCTGCCAGAATACATCGTCCGCGGGAAGCCGCTAGACACTGTCTACCTAGATGGAGAAGATGGACGTTCAGAAGAGGGGGGAGAAGAGGGTGGATAGGATGAGAGTGGAAAGAGAGGGGAAAGGAGTCCTTGCTGTGGGCTCTTTTCTCACCCAGCTGTGCCGGACACAGCAAGAGGTCGCTTTTGGCTGGAAGTGTTCTCAGTGAAGGAGAGCAGACTTGGGTGGCTCTGGGCTCCATCCGCCGGTACTGCCACCAGGAGGAAAAGTTTTTCCAATAATGGTATTGAGTCCACACTTGGACTTATAAACTGTGTGTTTGAAATAACGACCAAAATAATTCAAAAGCAGAAGGTGAAGAAGAAGAAGAAGAAAAAAAAAAAAAAAAAAAGCTTGGCTTCGGGTTTTTCTTTCCCCTCCTCTGAGGGGGAAATCATTCTGGGGTCGGAACAAGAAACTTAGAAACTGGGAGAGAAATGTCTTTGTTGTGTTGTTGTTGTTGTTGTTGAGACCGGAGAATCTTACTATGTAGCCCAGGCTAGCCTCCATTTCCAAATCTCTCTGCCTCGCCTTCCCTGATTGCTGGGATTGTAGGCTTGCACTGACAACCTCTTTTCTCTGTTCCCTGACCCCCGTGGTGATTTCAAACACTCAGTGCAAGGGTTATACTAGGGATAATAGCTTAATTAAAGTTTCCAGGTTCCTGGATTCTGTAACCCCCAGTTGCCATGAGAGCTATGTGTGGTTTATGATGCCGCTCAGCATCCTCCGATTGGAATCTTTCCTCTATCTGAAGAAAGTAGTGTAGGCAGGGTCAACTGAGGGGGTGGAGCCAGGAGCTTAATGGGAGAGCGCGCACCAGCAAAGTTGAAACTGCGTTGCCGGTGACATTTCTTCCTCAGGGAAAGGCAGGAGCCCACGATGCAGGGAGACAGATAAGAAACTTCCCATTTTCAACTCATAAAAGTTTGGGCTGAATGAACAGAACATTCACATACCCCTTCATTCCCAGCTACGAATTTCTCCCAACCCAGAGGGGGTTGGTGTGTAGTAACGTAGGGAGCAGCAGCACAGCCCACAGCTCCAGGGACCGTACATTTATTAATGACCCTAAGACTATGGGCTTTCAAATGCTGCCTCTGGGGAGGGTGGGACGCCGGGGGTGGGGGAGCCTCCCTTCTCTAGGAACTGCTGCCTGTTGGCCTCAGGCTACCCTGCACCACTTGGGGTGCCCTGCCTGGATGCTCCATCGCCCACACATCTCGTCTCTGGTCATTTGAGAACACAGTACAAGGAGGTGAGGACACCTCCTAAAATCTCAGTGGGAGCTTTGAACCATTTCCGAAGAAGAAGAAAGGCCAGAAGCTGGGAATGGATGGAGGAAGAAGGAAGGAGCCAGGGCCCTGAACACCAAGGAGAGAAGGAAGGGATGGAGAAAAGGGGGCGGAAAAGCACATCTGGATAGTGCTGCATTTGCTTTCCAGATTGCGCCAAGTGAGTCTTCAGTCTGCCTGCTGCTTTTATAGCTTGTTAAGGCCCCAGCCCAGCATTAAAGGACCATGTAAGCCGCGGAGAGCTGTGAGAGGAGCTGCAGGGATGGGCTCCAGGGGAGGAAAGAGAGCTTGAATTGTCTAGCACCCCCTAGGAGGCCTAACAGAGGACAGACAACCCGACTTAGAGAAAAGGAGCAAGAGGGGACGGATTTAGGTTGTTGGGGTGCGACCCACAAGGACGAACTGCAAGGCTTTCCCAAGGCGTCGCCCTCGAGGAAGGGCCTCAGACTGGGAGCTGACTAAGGACTGGACAGTGTGAGAATACACGACCGCAAAAGATCTAGAACCGTTCTTTAGACTTGAACTAACGACCCAACCAGCAAAAACAGAGAGCCTTGCGCAGTAGTGAAGCCTGAGAGATCTGTGCCCCGAGACTGGAAGGCATATCCTCTCGGAGCCTCCCCGCACTCCTCTGGAGACTGAAGCTGCCCACGTGCGGGTCTCCACGCAGCAGCTTAGGAAATGGCCCGGAGTAAATGAAGAGCACAATTCCCTTTTAGTTCGTGCGCTCAATTTCTCCCGCTTCCATCAACCTGCTGAAAACGAAGCCTAGCGCCTCTCCCAGATTCGGTGAAACAAAAATAAACAACCTTGTCAAATCAAAATGAGGCTGACACTTGCAGACCGTTTTTTTTTTTTTTTTTTTTTTTTTTTTTTTTTTTTTTTTTTTTTTTAGGGGGCCAGGGGTGTGACAGAGTCGCCCGAATTTTGCCCAAGCTGGGCCTTGAACTTCTCCTTCCTCCCACCCCCAACCTCCCTTGGGACTTGGGCCACCACTCCAGATTTACCTGATCGAGGGCTCTGTGCTGCAAGCCCCTGTTCTAAGACAGGGTCCTTCCTCCGGTTCCAGCGCTCTCAGAGGAGAGAAAGATCTGAAGCTTTTGGGTTTCTCTCCTGGCTCTTATTTTGATAACTGTGGAGCTGAGAATAAGGTTGACCTTGGGTACCATTCAACACCTCAGTAGTCCGTGTCCACCTACAATGTGAGGCCAAGGATGTCCCAGGACACCTAACTCCAGGTGAACCAGCAAGGAGTAGCAGCAGGAGCCCTGCCTGTGCCCTCTCCCACGGCTGCGCTGTGATCTCAACATCCCAAGTCAAGCTCCCTGCCACTGTCTCAGCTCCTTGCCATGTTGCTTGGCTTCCTCTTGTGTTTGCAACGCATTCATACTAACCACAATAATTTTATTCACTTCTCCAGTAATACTTTGAGCATACCAAGTATTGTGTTAAGTGCCAGACTCCTCAGCCACTTAGCAGAGACCCCCCTCTCACTGCCCCCATGAGGGCATGCAGGGTAGAACATTTGCCTAACAAGCATAGGTACTGAGTTCAAGTCCCAAAACCACAAGTCATCGCTGCCACCTCCCTTCCTCCTCCTTCTTCTCCTTTTCCTCCTCCTCCTTCTGATCGTGCTTTTGCCCTTGAAAAACATAATTAATTTCCTGTTTTTGTGTTGATCCTTTCCTTGCTATTAGTTAAAAACTTAAAACTCCCAAAGTGCCATTTGTCCCAACATATTTCAACAGCAGACACATGATTTTCCCTCCAGGGACTCTGATACTTGCTTCAAAGTCCATCAAACCCTGTGTTAGAAAACTCCAACTTCTTCCTCTTCTAACCTCCAATCTCTCGCCTACAAGGTTGTATTAGGGGTCTGTTGTATCTGCAGGCACTAGGTGCAGGTCCTGAAGTATGAAGAGAAGTGCTTTCCAGTGGGGTCTGATACTGCCCTGACCCTGACACCTTCACTCAAAGCCTTTCTTTGCTTTATACCTTCAAAGATTTCCAGGGGGCATGCCTTGCGCTTCAGTTCCTAATGACTTAGTTTCTTAGCCAGTAAGAATTTCCTTGATTCTTTTTTTCCTGCCATGTGAATACTAACAGAGCTCTCAACCAGTACTGCAATGAATAAACAAGTAAATGAAAAAATATTTA
This sequence comes from Psammomys obesus, assembly GCF_907164565.1. Taxonomy (NCBI): domain Eukaryota; kingdom Metazoa; phylum Chordata; class Mammalia; order Rodentia; family Muridae; genus Psammomys; species Psammomys obesus. Next base: position 9,539,085 of record NW_026590859.1, on the reverse strand, counting down.
TTGTGTTTAATTGTGTACTGGCTACTTCCCTCTTTGAAGGTCTTCAATGCAACCCATCTTTGTAGCAATTTATGATTTAGGTTTATTTACTTGTATTATACATAGAGTTGGGAGCATAAAGGGTTAGATGAATTTCTCAAGGTCAACACAGCTTATTGTTGAACTTATGAGTGGGTGGGTGGGTGGGTGGATGGATGGATGGATGGATGGACATTTCTGGAGCTAATTTGGATCCTCCTATACTGGGATCAAGAACATTTGCTCAGGAGCACTGGCTCCCAGTTACAAAAACTAACCTCTTGCCACACCTAAGGCCAAGCTGAAAGGGAGGTGAGGAAAGCCACCGGAAGTACCTCGAGGTCTGTGTTAAGTGCTATCTCTTGCACAGACTGCACGGAGGGTTGAAGCCTGTTAAGCATCACGACTGAAGTTAAGTCTGACATTAAGGAAAGAGGGAGAAAGAGAGAAGAAGAGAGTGGTGGTACCTCAGGTACCCCCAAGTACCATTGCAGTTCTGCTTCCTGCCCAGAATAACAGAGGTGACCAAGGAGAGCTGAAAGGCATCACAGACAGTGCTAGGATCCTCAGAGCTGAGTTGCAGCACAGCCTGGAGCATTGCAAGCTGGAGAGCAGGATGTCAACCCTCCAACATCCAAGCCTGCCACCCCGGGAGAAGCAGTTTCTCAGGGGCACACACACTACCACACCACCCGTACAGACTGGCCCCAAGACAGACAGGAGGAGCCCAGAGTCCCCAGGTTATGGTTCTGAGACTTTTATTCTCCTCTGTCTAAAAAAAATAAGAAATCAATGCGCTTTTATCATCGTGATCAGACTCTGTTGGTCAGGCCTGCCAGGAGACTTCTCTCTTATTCTTGCATTTTTCAGAAGACCTGGATTGTAAGGTCCATCTTGGTTCTGGCATTCCTTTGCCAGGTGACCTTGAACAAATATCCTTACTTACATGTCACCTGTCTCATCCCTAGGGTGAGGACATCAGAACTGATCATAGTGTGGAAACATCTAGCCTTGTTTTTATAAAACGGTGGAAGGAAGCAAAGGGCCCAACCATCCTGAGCTTACACAAAGGGTCCCAATGAAGCCTGCAACCCTGTGAGACCCCAGGTGTGAGGATATTTAACCAAGTGTATCCCACTCTGGGAGAGCAGGCTGGACTCCCTGTGGGGTGAGGACTTGTCTTATAGAAGAACCCCCATTTGCCTTGGAGACCCTGGGCAATAATCAGGACATTAAAAATGGCATGATGAGCAAGATCTGTTAAAGTCAGGTATTTATCTCCCCTCCCTAACACTTTCAGGTAATGTTCTTAGAACCCAAAGACCTTGGGGTGTGGGGTGTGTCCCCCACTCTCCCTCCCAGAGGCTAAAGAAGAGGGAAGGCAATGCTTTGCATGTTTAGGGGCCCCTTGGCCTTTTCCAGTGCAGTGCCACTACAGGGTAGTGAAAAGACTGCAGTCACAGTATCTCCACCTGTTCTAAAAAGATAAAATAAAAATAAAAAAGAGGGGACATAACTCAAAGGGAACTTCTTCAATGGAAGAAGAGAGACACCCCATCCACCTAAGCTTCTGGGCTCTCTTTTGTTGCTAGCCCCAAACCTATCCCACCAGTCTGCTTATAGATGACATAGCTTGGAGGGAAGGAGAGGTCTCATCCCCAAACTGGTCAAAGTGCCATAAAGTAATATTCAATTCGAATTCCCTGCTACAGACTGAGGTTCCTTCCTACCTTGCCTCTGAGGATTCCCTGGTCTCAGTTGGCAGCTGTGGGCCCATAAAGAGGAGCCTAGGCTCAGTCTCAGGATTCTTGGGTCTCTGGTACCTTGAAGAGGAAAGTCTGCTTATGACGAACAATGTTACTTTTCCTTTTCCATTGGTACAGTCTGGCTCTGCCGCCATCCCTGCCAGGGGCTGGAGAGGGATAACAGCCAGAGAAAAAGACTCCTGAGTTCCTGGCTTTTCTTTTGGTTTTCTCTGGTGTTTAGGGATGGGGGTGGGTGGAATCAAAAATTTGTGAGGGCTGGAGCTACAGCATCCTCGAGTCCTTGGAGGGGTGAGGAGTGGGTGAAGACAGGGAGTGGTTTCCTTGGCTGAATCTGCTAGAATCATCCTTAGAGAAAGATTTGGCCTTGGCATAGCTCAGAATCTGACAGCTTTGGCCCCAGCGGCACTGGAAAAGCGGGTGGCACACTCCTCAAGTCCAGGTTCCTCCCGGCTTTCTGCAGAGGACAGCAGATGCAGAAGGTGGATCTGTTTTTCAGTGGTTTTGGTCTGCGGAATGCGGCGCCAGACAGACGCTGCAGAGACAAACGTCCCACCCACAAACGCAGAATAAGGTGCTGTGAGGATCCTCCTCGCAGCCTTTGCTACACACACACACACACACACACACACACACACACACACACACACACACGTGTTAACACGGACAGTAAGAGTATTCTTGTCTCTGATACGTGTGTCAGTGAGTGCGGGGCTGGGGTTGAGTGTCAGACACTCCTTCTGCCTAGTGAAATCTACACTGGTCACCACCCCCGCCTGTATTTTTTCGGAGGTCTTGGTAGCCTGGTTTAGTCAGCTCTGCACTGAGGGGGCTCCTGCGAGGGGTAAGGAAAGCCTCAACCGCGCGCCCTGGAAGAGAGGTGCTGGCCTCAGCTCCGTTTGGCTCTGCGCAGCTCCCGACCCCTTTCTGCCAGCCCAGAAGTCTGCATCTGCTGATCTGCGCCTCAGGAGCCTCGGCCCTAAGCACCCCAGGCTAGGATCAAGCACTTCCAGAGAAGACCCCAGTAGCCAAGCAAGCCAAAGGCAGCCCTAGGTTCAGCGGGGACCTGGGGATGGGAATGGGGCTTCTGTCTGCCGCTCTCCCTTTTCCACGTACATAAAACTTCATGGGGCTTATGACATTATGGCTGCCGGTGGAAGAGGGAGTTCAACGAGATAAATGGTCAGAAACTAGGGGGAGAGGGTAGCAGAGATACGCGCATCAGGCAACCTTCCCAGTGAGTTCCACACTGCCCGGTCCAGGTGGGACGCATTTGGCGTCCATGCCACCCTTTCCAGGTGCCAGGTGCCTGGGTAATGTCGTCCCCAGCACCTGCGGGTCCCTGGCCTTGCCCAACCTGGTTGAAAGAAGTTCTACCCGAAAAAGCACACCATTTCTTTACCCCAGTGAAGGTTTCTTTCCTTCAGTTACTAAGTCTACGGGAAGAAAAGCTACCGCCGCTGGGTTAGAAGAGAGCAGAGGAGGGGGCACCGTGAGCCAGCGACAGTCTGCAAAAAGCACCGCCCACCACCCACTCTCTCTCCCTGAGACAGGCTGGGTGAGCATACCTGGCTCCGTTCTCCTTAACGTCAGGCGGATCCTGACGGGCTTAAGTGTGCCCTGTTTCCATGTCTTGGGATGTTTGGAGTCCAGATTTTTTAAAATATTTTTGGAGTTAGAGAGAAATCTAGGCAATGAAGGAAAACTTGAGGTACCGGGAAGGGGGCACTAAAGTTTGGGGGGAAGTAAAGCCCAATGGGAGACTCGGAAGAGCTGTCTGTGGGCCCCAGCTCTTGTGAGTAACTGGAGATAACAGCTAGCTCACATTCCCATTGAAATGGGGTCCGTCGTTTAGTCTTGCCTTCCCCCAACTACTTTCACTACGATATGATAGAATAGTTTCTAAAAAGTATTCCTCTTCTTCAATCCAGCCCTGGGCCATGAATCCCGAGCCCGAGTTTGAAGCCGGAAAGCAGCTCCAGGGACTGAAGGGAAATGAAGAAGAAATGCAAGACCCGGCAGGAGCAGCCCCCAAACTTTCCAGGAGAGGGGTGCCTCACAGGCTCTAACCTCAGCACTCTCCTCCCTTCCTTGGATGGGAGGAGTTCCAGGAATCAGATGCTATGCTGTGTTTCTAAGAGGCCTCGTGCCCTGGCATCACTGTGTGCCAAAAATTGTAAGGGACATCTTTTTGCTGTTGTTGGCTGCTGTTTCAAAAATTTCCCCAAAGATGCTTACTATCTTAACGCTTTTCGTTTCAAGGAAAGGAGGTGTGTGTGGGGGGGGGGGGGGGGATGGTTGTAGAAAAGGGCTTCACGTTTACAAAGAAAGAAAAGCCTTGTAGTTGTCATCCTAGTAGCTGCATTACAGTGTCAATGCTGCGATGGAGTGGAGAAGCTGACTCCTAACTCCCCAGGACTGTCCTGGGTGCCTCCAGGGGGAGAACTGCAGAGGGAGATTTTATGTGGGCCCGGGTGGGGGGGAGTGGGGGGGTGATAGGTTTCCTAGATGCTCCACAAACTTGCTTCACCTCATTACTGCCCACTTTCTTTGGCCTTTTTAAAACGAGGGCACTGGCGCTTGGAAGGCTTGGTCTTTAGTCCCTGACTATTATGACCTTTCTGTTCTTTCACCAAACAGTCGCACAGGTGTGGCCCCCGAACCCTAGGCTAGTTGCTTAGCAAAGTCCCAGTGAGCGAGACTGCACCCTGCCCTGTTTGATTTCAGCTCAGCAGTGGGGCGGATCCCACTCTAACTCTGAGCTCTCCAGAGCCGCAGACATGTGTGTCCACTGAAGGCCGACTCTGCTTAGGGAAGCCATCTGCCGAGCAGGCCCAAGATTCTGCTGTCTGTTGCTCTGCAGGCCTTGAACCCATGGGAGGCACAGACGTAGGAGGGGGTTGCCAAGGGCCTCTGTGCTGGGTGAAAGCTCTCCCACTCTACAGGGGTGTCTGAGGTAAGATGGCTTTGGGGACGCTTCCCCCTCCTCCAGTTGTTGCCATCTGCAGTGTCTCAGTGCCCAAGTCCTGGTCCCGAATCTTTGGGCAACTTAACAAATTCATCAACCCCAGCAAGCCAGCAAGCCAAAAGGCCTTTTACAAACCGTAGTAAACACTTTATTTACAAGTTAAAGGCCCCTAAGTGCAGCGCGTCCTTGTGCCAAGACCCCTGGTGCTCTGAGGAACAGTTCCACCAAGCACTTCACAGTGTGAGCTGCTTGGGTAAGGAGAACGGTCGGGTCGAATTCTTTCTTTGGTGGGGGACCTCAAAATTTGCCTCTCCTTTGGGAGTTGGGGCCTCGGGCAGCCTGGGCAGCAAGAGAAAACGTGTGAACCCCCGAAGGGGCCGCCTTCGGCATCTCCCATCCCGTCGACCCTTGCCGCCAACTTTAACGGAGGCACAAACTGCAGCCGGTGTTGGGGGAAGCTGCACGCCGCACCGTCAACCCAGTCTATAAGCCTGCCAGCGGGGCCTGGGCAGGCTCCGGGCTTTGAGGATTGCTGGTAACCGCGGGCTGGTGAGCCTGGAGGAGTTCGGAGCAGCTGCCGCCCAGGCTGCTGGCAACCCCCGCGCTGCCGTTGCTGCTACCCAGACTGCCGGCGCTGCCGAAGCTGAAGCCGCCTCCGCTGGCGCTGCTGCCGGCTGGGATGAGGGCGCCCGCGGCAGAGGCCTTGATGACCGTCGTTTGGTGCAGGGGCCTCTCCGTTCCCTCAGTCCGTTCCGTGTCGCTGGGGGCCATGTCCAGGGACTCCGAGTCACTGCTCTCGCTCTCGGCCTCGCCCTCGGAGCGGCTGGGGCTCCTCTCCTCCGGTTCCCCCTCGGTGGGGGCGCCGCCCGAAGGCTTTTCGCTAGCTTCTTTGTCCTTGTCCTTCTGCGCCTGCGCCTCCTTAGAGTGTCGCCACTTCATCCTCCGGTTCTGGAACCACACCTTCACCTGTGCACAACATCAGAAGAGACGCCAGGTAAATAACGAGCCCATCACGCCTGGAGTTAGGCCCCTGAGGTAGGAGAGCACGGGGGACGCTTGCTGCGCCTCTGCTACGCAGGCGCCTTAAGCAAGCATAAAACCCAGGTGCGGTCGAGGCATGAAGCCCACCCAACCCACTAGGAACAATCCTTAAAACGTGGCCCTCGACTCTAACGCCTGAAATGACCTGGGTGCAAGCCAAAAGGCCTTTTACAAGGCAAACTCCGGACCCCTGTAAGACGAACTGAAGTTAGGGAGTCCTGACTCCAACCTGCACTCATAACCCAGCTGTGCACAGAATGTCAAGATTTGGAGAGCCAAGATTAAGAACATCCAGACACTGCCCAAAGCAATTCACCGGGAAAAAACACGCCACCACCACCACCATGCTTAGGGTTTTAGATGGGGTTTCTTTAGAGCCCGGACTGGCCTTGAACTTGAGATCCTCCTGCCTCTGCATCCTGAGTGTTCAGATTATTGCCCTGTTTGTTTTAAGGGTGGAAGTGGGCAAAAGGACAGGGGAAATGAAAGAGTTAATCCCACTAGACCAGGGCACCTGCTGGCTTTTAAGTAAAGGAGAATCAGCTTGGCATATTTTTACCCTAGAGCTGATGTAGACCTTGACTTTGTGGAAAACAAACTTATTTTCCTACGGGGCTCTGAAAATGCTGGTGTTAAGTGTGCAGTTTGTGGAGGAACAGGGAAGAGATGGCGCGGAGAATCTATATAAATCTATGACCCCCTGCGGGAATCAACGCATCCGCACAAGTTCCAGCTTCCCCTTTAAAAATAACATGCACAGCTGGTGGAAAGCGGCTGGGAGCCCAGCGTCTGTGTGCACTGAGGAAGCGCGTTGTGTAATGGAGAACAGAAAGGCCCAGGACTGAGGTCCGACCCAATCGGGCAGCCATGAGCGCCTGCTTTGGCTTCTGCCCTCTGGGAGTCGGCACTGGAGAGGGCAGAACAGGATGCGCATGTTTCGTTTTGTTTTGTTTTTTTCTTCCTTTAGCAAAGAGAAACTCTAAGTCTTGAAATTTAGAAGAGTTAAAAAAAAAAAATAGTTCCAGGACAACAGACTTCCTAAATCAAGTCGGCAGAATCTACTGGAAAAAAAAAATGTTCTTGGGCAATCTAAGAAAATGTTTTTTTCTTTCTTTCTTTCTTTCTTTCTTTCTTTCTTTCTTTCTTTCTTTCTTTCTTTCTTTCTTTCGCTCAGCTTCATTGCCAGCAAACAGGCCGGTCAGAGCTTGGACTGTTTGTTAGAAAGTGGGACTGTGGCCTCCTATCCCCCGCCCCTTCGTCTTAAAGCACGCTAAGCAATTCCGTTTGAAATTATATTTTCAGTTCCTCACAAGTGGGATTTCACAATCCAGTGAGGGGAGGCGGGGACCAAAACAATCTATTGACTTTGGTTTTTATCCCTTCTGAAATAAACTGCCTCCTACAGCGACGTGCACTCCAGTGCCTAATTACCCTCCGCCTCGCCTCGGCCTGTTTGCTTTCTCCGAGGTTCTTCGGCCTCTTGGCCAAAATAAACATACGGTGCTCGTTGACATACCTCGACAGGAATGGGCTATTCTCTGCGTCCCTCTCCTTCATCTCCACCCCTACCCGCCTCCCCTCTGGCTTTGAGTTGCTGCACTACTTCGAGGGTCTGGTCTGAGGTGATGGGAGTGGAGGAGGCCTGCCGCCCAGCCCGGTTTACCGTCCACTGCCTGCAGGAGAGCACCCAGGGAGTTAGCCTACCTGTGCGTCGGTGAGGCCCAGCATCGCGGCCAGCTGCTTTCGGTCTGGCTTGGTCACGTACTTCTGGATCTCAAACCGCTTCTCCAGGCCTTTCCTTTGCAGGTTGGAAAAGACCGCGCGGGACCAGGAGCGCTTCCGCTTGTACGTCTGTGGCATGGTGTCCTTGGTGAGCACTGCATAGGGACCTGCCAACCAGCAGGAGGAGAGATCCAGGGCCACGTTAGTGTCGGGGCCTCTGAGAGTCGGGTCCCACAATCGCCTAAGGAAGATTTTTACAGGGCTTTGCAGGACTGCTTTAGGCCCAAAGCTGGGAAGAGCCGTGGATTCGTTCAAGAGAAATGCATAAACCAACCGCATAGCTACCAGACATGCTAAAACAGTTGGAAATGTCCCTGGGGCCTGAATGACCCGCCAATGGCAGCCCTGTCCTCCCCCACATTTGTCTTTCAGAGAAGACATAAGCAGCATAGCAAGACCTAGGGTGTGTGTGTGTGTGTGTGTGTGTGTGTGTGTGTCCTTCGCCTCTGAATACTTCATTTTAGAACAACCTTCACCGGGCAAAAAGAATAGGGCCAGTGATCCACACCCATAGACATACTATCTCGGCTCCCCTAGCATGGTCTTCTCTAACTGTCCACTAGAAAGAACGCTAGCTTCTCTCATGTGACTAAGGAGGCTCCTACCCCAACTACTGGGTTTTCACACTGCCACCGGCCTTTGCAGCAACTGTCCCTGGCCACCAGGCTCACAGGCTGAACTAGAGAAATTTTCTACCTGGAAACGTGTCTTGGAACTGATGCTGAACTGAATTTCTTGGGTTGGAGCTTAAAGGGCTGAGGATGGCAGACGCCTCGTTAATGGGATCTAGAGATGCAAAGAACTGTCCGGCTGAGGGCTGCAGGCCAGCTAGGTGCACTCCTGTAGGCCGGCCACCCGTTAGCAGCGATGTAAGATCTGGGTAGGGGGAAAGAAAGAGTCGGTTACACCTTGGACAAACTCATACACTCTGGGCAGATTTGTCCCTCCTCTTCCTTCTCCCTTGATCCCAGTTTTATCCTGCCGAAGTCAAAAAGACTCCTTATCCACGATTAGCCCTTTCCCCGACAGCAGCCAAAGAGTGTGGCCTGAACTGTCCCTGTGTGTCCACCATTCCCACCCCACAACAAGAAAAGGCTTTTATAAGATGGTGATCTTCCGACGCCTTCCGGGAAGTCCACAAACCCCTAATTTACACTCCCTAGGCCCCCCACTCCGCCTTCTCCCTTCAGAGCTTTAGACTGGCCACCCCACCCACAGGCAATTCTTGGGAAGAATTTTTCTGGAAATCGAATAGGTGCAAAGTGACCCTAGGCTGAGATTTCCCTGTAAGAAAGGTCTAGGTCTTTCTGCGAGTATTTCATTCAAAGGATGGATTATACCCACGTTGGCAAACGTCTACAGTAATTCTGTGCTGTTTAAGGAACCCAAGGTTTTTTTTCAAACATGGAGTAGCTGCGTTTTAAATGTCTCCTAGTTTTCTTACAGTTCGTTTCTTTTTCCCCCGTTGCACCTTTTTTTTTTTTTTCCTTTGCATTTGTAAAAGCACCCTAGACGCGCTCGGCATCGGGTGGTCGCGAGGCCTCAAGCCTCCCAGCCAAGACGTACCTCTCAGCGTGTTGCCTTCCTTGACTTTTGGGTCAAATTCCGCGGACAAAATTCGGTCGATTCCAAATTTGAGGTCTTTGCTGGAGGGGGCAGGGGCGGAGGCGCTCTGGTGCGGGACCACCCGCGTCCCCGGAGCCGGCAGCTGCAGCGAGCCCGCCAGGGGCGGAGGCGGAGGCTGCGGCGGCGGCGGCTGCTGCTGCGGCGTCGGTGGTTGCTGCGGGAGATGCTGGTGGTAGGCGGCCGAGAGCGGAGACAGTCGCTGGGGGAAGCCGGCGGGGACCTCGGAGGGCGCCACCACCGGGGTGGGACGCAGCGGGGACCTGGCGGCCGCTTGGAAGGGGGCGTGCGGGTGCACGGAGCCCAAGTGCGCGGCGAGCGCCGCCGAGGCCCCCGCCAGCCCCTCCGCGGCGGGCCCCGGCTCCCCGACGCCGGCGTGCAGGATGTCGGCGATGCAGAAGGAGGGCTTCTTGACCGCGGCCGGGTCCAGCGGGAAGGAGCAGCCGCCCGGGCCGGCCGAGGAGCAGTAGGCGGCCGACCAGAGGCTGAAGTTGGAGGCATAGAAGGGAGCCAGGCCGGCCGCGAACATCCTGGCGGGGTCCCCGCGCGGTCCTGGCTGAGTGGGAAGGCGGGTGGGCGCCTGGGGAGAGGCGGCGCCCCGGCCGAGCCCGTGCGCTTTCGGTTCTCCGCTGCCCCGGAGCCGAGAGCCGGGCGGGCAGCCCCGGCGCCGCCGGGGAGGGGGGAGGCGAGGGCCCGGTCGCCGCCCGCCCCGGCCTCGGCCCCTGGCCTGGCTTGAAAGGCGGCGCGGCGGGCGCGCTCCCCGCGGGATGGAGGCGACCGCCGGGCGCAGGAGCCGGGAGGCGGGCGCGGCCTCGCTCCGCTTCTCCCGAGGAGCCGGGGAGACGGGGCCCGGCACCGAAAGAAAAACCCAAACAGCTAAGCCCTGGGAGCTAAATTTAAAACAACAATAATGATCCGTTAGTTACAAAAAAAAAAAAAAAAATTAAGTAAAAAAAAAAAAAAAAAAAATATAAAACTCCTCTCTAAAAACTCCCAAAGTTTTGGCAGGAGCTTTCAAGTCAGACCCGGGGTAGGACCTTGATCCGGGCGCCCATTGGCTGTCTTCTCGGCCAATGGGACTCGGGAGTGGAGGGGGACTTGGAGCGAGGGGGCGTGGCCCGCCCTAGCCACGCCCCGGCCACGCCAAAGTGTTTTCTGCGGCCGCGTGGGCCGGGCTGGGCACCGCGCGTCTCCGCCGCCGCCGGGCGGCCGAGTCGGCCCCTCCGGCCCCTGGCTGTCCTCTGCAGCTCGGGGGCCCGCCACGGGCAGAAAGACGCCGGCCTCGGGGCTTCTGGAGGAGCTGTTTGGAGGGGAGCACTCCCTCCCCCTCCCCGCGGCCTCCCCCCCCCCCCCCCCCCCCCCCCCCGGTCCCCCCCCTTCACGCGGTTTTCCTTCCCGCTGGTTTCACCTCGAGGGGCAGCGCCCCAGGCCCGGGCCCCTGCAACCCCGAGTCCCGCCCCAACCCTGCGGTCGCTGAGCCCGTCCGCTCGCGGGAGCGACTCCGAGGAGCCCGGAGGACGGCCGGCGGCAAATGGGTTTTATTCCGAGCCGCCCTCCCCGCGACGGCTTCGGAGAGTGGCCTTTCAAAGCAGACAGGCGGTCGGCCCCGAGCCGCGGAGACCACGACACGCGCCACCCCGCCGCGCCAGGGAGCGCGGCGCGCGTCCCCTCCCCGCACCTTGTCGGAAGCGCCACCCCCCGCGGCCGCCGCGGCCCCGGTCACGTGGGGGCCGACGTTTAGCCAGGGGCCCGTGGCGGTCGCCTTTGAGCGTCAACCCTCGCTTTTCACCCCGCCGCGGCGTTTCCAGGGGCGGCTCCGGCCCGCGGGCGGGAGGCGCTGTCCGAGCCGCCGCGGCCTGCGCCCTCCATCCTCGCCGGGGTCTTTAGAAGTCGGGCTAGGTGTAGCGGGGGTTTTCTGCCGCATCAACATCTCTATTTTAAGAATTCGTTCTCTTTTAAATTATAGTCAGGATGGACTTCCCCGCCCCTCTCCCAAACAGACCACAGGCCACCCAGATGAGCTGTTCTTGCACATTTTCAGGAAGAAAATAAAAGAACGACAATAACGAAACCACCAAATCTTTTGTTTTCGATTGTCCAAGTAAGTGTCTCCGAAATGAGATTACAAGGCGTGCTTATTTCCCCTCGGCTCTAAAATACCGAAAACGCAAGGGACCGCGCCAGGCCCCTGTCCGTTCCGGATAGGAGTGGGCTCCTGAGAACATCTAGCGACTTCTTCGTGCCTGAAGATGTTGTCGTCTTCAGCGGCCGCCTTTCTCCTGACCGCAGTCAATGGCTAATTTATCACAAGACCTGCAAACTCTAGACACTGCGATCCTTCCCTCCCCACTTCCCCGTCCCCCGTCTCTCTCTCTCTCTCTCTCCCTCTCTCTCGCTCCCCTCCCGCATTCTCTCTCTCACACAAAGCACACACAGGAAGGCTCCCTGTCCCTAATCCCCCTGGCATCAGGCGTAGGTACTATCGAAAGAGATGAAGGGTATAGACAGTTGAGGGACAGTTGGCTGGGAGGAGAGGGGCCGGAAGTCGTGTCTAGCAGGGGATGGACTTGCAACAAGTACAAGGCCACGGGAGGCAAGGCTTTGGTTGAATGTTCTGGCGGGATGTGGTGACAGAACAGTTTCATTGACTTCGCCGGGCATTAGGGAAAGTAAGTCTGGGCTCCCCGGCTCTCTCGAGTTTTCTAACAGCCTTAATTCGGTTGCGATTCCAGTTTGACTGCAGACATCTAGCCAGAGAGCGGCCTAGACCAAGGTCCCAGTTCAAACAGACGCTCCCCCTCCCCCGCCCCCAGAGGCCTGCACCTTCTCCTCTTCCCCTAGAAATAAGGCTCTCCGCCCCTGTCCCATCTCCGCTGAGCCGGAGTTATGTGTGCGGAACTGGAGCGCTCTGCGTCCGGCGGTGTCCGCGGCCTGCCTCTGCCGCAGTTAGAAGCCAGGAGTGCCCTGCAGCTCAAAGGCTAGAGGGCAGGGCTGTTCCCCGCACCTCGTGCATTACAAGCAGCGTCTTCTCGGAGCGATCCTCTGCCCTCCCGGGCCTGCAGAATCTTTACAATCCTTGCAGCCGCAGGATTGAAGCTCAGCCGCAGCTTCAACTCCAAGGCCTAATCCAAGCTCCAGGTGGCTAAAGCAAAAGAAACAGGGCGGCGAGGGGATGGACCGGGGGGGGGGGGGGGGGGATCGTTGGGAAAGGGGGGGTTTTTTTTTTCTTTTTTTTTATTTTTTTTTTGTTACTCGACTCCCACCCCACGTAAGGCTGCGGCGCTTCTCCTGCGCG